>NC_052144.2:20788281-21388281 GCF_016086655.4 Lepeophtheirus salmonis
CATAAGAGGTAAATACTTTTTCTCCCATGGTTCTACACTTTAAAAGATTCCAAAAAAAGGTGGCAAATAATACACACAAGTTATTATGACCCTGGAATTGTAAATGTGAAATAGAAGGTTACACAGTAGAGAAACGACAGGAAAATATAAATTTTTAAATACAAACACTTATTATCTACATAATAATATGTATAATTATAAATGCTTGTTTGAAGGCAAGGGGTTGGAAAATTTAATTTTTTGTGAATAACTATGGATTTTGAAAACTTTCTCCACAAAAATTTAACTTTTGTGAATAGCTGAGGATTTTTGAATTTTTTTTGAGAATGGGTATGAATTTTTGTGGATTTTTTAAATATTAAAAAAAAAAAAAAATTGAAATTTTTTTGCAAAAAATTTAATATTTGAAATTAGTTAAAGACGTTAAACCAAATACTTAAACTTTAAAAAAAAAAATATATATATATATAATCCTGCAGACGCCCCTGGAAGGTGTTAATATGTAATTACATAATAAATGAAAAATAATAGCAAAATAACATATTCTTTGAACAATATATATACATAATGTTCTCATCATGTGGTAAACCACGAACATAATTCTCATCAGTATTCTGGACTTTGAGCAATGAGGAAATATTAGCGATCTTTTAAGCAAAATATAAAATATATTTTCTCATGTGAAGGATTTATTTAACGCCTATCATCAACTTATATGTTTATATATATATACAAATACAACATTTTTTCTTGTTTAAATGTTCCTTTAATTGGCCAAATAAAGTTACAATGATTAATTTAGAAGAAGATGTACATTAACTGGTTTAATTTTATAATTCCAAGTGAATTAAAACCAATTCTGATGATTTTACTTTATTAATCCTTTGATGTAGGTACAATGTAATTTAGTTTTATCCTATATCTCTTTATATAATGCATATAAAGCCTAGAGTAGGCTTGCTCAGTGTTCCCCTGGGCATTATGAAATTAAAATTAATTAAGAACTCTTCTCCTCCTGAATAGGAAAGAAGTGACGTTAAACGTTAGACGTATGTGCTATTCATTTTTTTTCTTTTGTTTAAAATAAATCTTAGTTGTTTAGTGATCTTTAATTGACCTTATGACTACACCGAAAGCAAAGTGATAGTTTTGCTCAAAGGATGGACGCTGAGGAATCCACTGGGGACAAGCAGGTGTCGCGGATTAGGAAGAATTTGACTTGTGGGAGTGATATTGAAGGTGATAAGTTAGATACAACTGGAAAGAAGAAAGCATCAACTTGTACAAATGAAGAAAAGGACAAAGGAAACACACAAATGAAAATAGTTTCACGACAGGTTAACTATAAAGCTAGTCTTCTAAAAAAGAATAATCCAAAGACAGATCATAATAATCCGTTTTTGAGTAAAATTTATATTGAATGCAAAGATGATAATAAAGTTCTTCGAAAGTGATTTCCCCCAGACATTCTCCATTATGAAACTCTATTTAATAGTTTGGGGATTCAATAAGATGATATAACCCGCATCAATGACTGTAAAAGTGGAGGAGGATTAATATATCTTATTATTGAAGCCCCAATAAATGTTCTCTTAAAATTTAACCACTTTAAAGATCTACAGAATATTCATCAAGGAATATCATTCAGTGTGAGGAGACTAAAAAGAATGAGGATGCTACAGGAACCCGTCGAATTAACAGTTAAAAATGTATCCGAGGTTGATCTTGTGAAATTGAAAGAACTAATAAAAAATATGTATCGCTTAATGGGAAAATAGAAAACATACCACACTCCTTTGAGCATAGAGATGGGGTGAAAAAGTAATTTTAGAAAAAGTTAATAAGATAAGCTCAGGGCGTTTGAAATTTAAAATTATATTGTCCAAGCCAATTCCTGCACTTGTGACAGTTGCAGGAAAAAAGGTGGAGTTAGTTTACAAATTGCAATGTTTTAAATGTCTTGATTTGAAAATAAATAAAGTAATTGTAAGGTGGAGAAAATAACTTCGTACGATGAGTTTGAAAAAAAGTTCAGAAAAAAATTAGGACTACCAATACGAATATAAATTTATATGACAAGGAATGTGGATAGGTATGCCCCTGTCTCT
Source organism: Lepeophtheirus salmonis (assembly GCF_016086655.4). Classification (NCBI taxonomy): domain Eukaryota; kingdom Metazoa; phylum Arthropoda; class Copepoda; order Siphonostomatoida; family Caligidae; genus Lepeophtheirus; species Lepeophtheirus salmonis. The sequence goes on from NC_052144.2 coordinate 20,790,390, forward strand.
GATGAAGATGAACAGGTGTGCTTGGTCAAGAATGTTGAGGGAATCTTAACCAATATGGAAGGTCTAAATGTAGGGGATAAGGCTACATAAACACATTGAGATCTACAGGATATGCTGTCTGAAAAAAACGCAATTGGTAGGTATGAAGAAGAACATATTGAACAACCACAAGAGTAAGTGTAATGCTCTACGAACACCACCAACAGACGGAAGTAACGGACCGGAGAAAATCCAATAAGAAAACCTTTGGATTGGGCGTACAATGATACACTAAAACATATATTCTATAAGGGATTACACTTAAAAGGATGTACATAGATATAACTATTAGAATATATCAACTCGTAAAAAAAAGGTACATTACTATCTATTTAAAACAAATCTCTACGTCATGATCTAAAAGTATAAAAAAGGCAATACATAACAGTAAGTAACTGATTTCCCCATCTAAGGTTGCAAACGCTATTCGCCTCCAAGATGACTGGATAATTGTATTGACATATTGGAAAGCTCCAGAAGCCTACTCCTATGCCCTAAATCAGAGAATAAGATGATTCCAAATAGGACATCAAGTCCTGTGAAAGTGTCGGAAAAGAAGAGATCAAAGGAAAATAGCGCTACTGAAGATGTAACTGTTATTAGAGAGATTAATGAAAGGGGGGAACCTGATTTGTTAATAAATTAGTAATGTTTTTAGCTTTTAATCATAATCATACACTAACTTTAAAACACCATCACTCATTACTTTTTATGTGAACTCCATTGCAACTCCTGTCGGAGCTAAGGAACTTTTCAAGTACCTACAATCCTTTCAATTCCCCGATGCCACCTCTTTCGTAGATACAAGACTGCAGGAAAAAAAATATGACTACTTTGTTCCAAAATCACACATCTCTTTCATGGCAGAAACCCCAAGGCTGAATAATTACCCCTCGCGGGGAGTTGTTCTGATTGTAAAAAAGTATCTTAATCCAACAATAATAAGGACTGAAACTAGTGAGAACTAGGTAATTTTTAAGTCAATAATTTGTGATTCTACGGTCCAAACAAAGACATCTCGAACTATTTCTCTGATGAAGTCTGAAAATATTCATCTCTTCAGCTCAATATTATTATAATGGGAGACCTCAATATAAGCAGAGATCCACACAGAGGTACGAAAGGATACTGAGGTTTAAAAATGTGAGGAATAGAGATATGATAGAATACATTGTAACGGAGTACTCACTAGTTGATCTCGGCTTACGACATAACCCAGTACAGCCATTCCATACATTCACAGGTGGGACAAAGAATAAGAACACAATCACTGGCAAACTAGACCAAATCTTCGTTTCATCTAAGGTCTTTGGGACACTACAGGAATTCAGATCATTTCCATACCCCATCTCAGACCACTCACCCGTAAATGCATCTTTCGCTGCAGTCTCAATACCCAAGAAGTATCGCTATAAATTAAATACATCTCTCTTTGATTTGGTTGAAACCTGCAAAAAAGTTTAAAACAGTCAATAAAAGACTTTTCAGATAAAATGGAGAAAGGAATTTATTCCCCCTTTTACACGTTGGAAAAGCTCGAAGCCAAATGTAAGACTCTCTACGTAAGTTTGGGGAAAGAACAAGCAAGTAAGAGAAGACCATTGAGGGAAAAGTTAGACATTCAGCAAAATTCAGGCGCCAAGTCGGTTGAAATTAATGAATAATTGAAGTAGATAATAGAATATGAAAACACTGATGTGAAAGTTAGATGTGAGTCAAAACTTGTGGAAGAAAATATAAATCCTAGAAATTCGTTTAAATATAAGGAATAAACCTCAAACATGACATAACTTATGACTCCACTTCGTGACAAGGATGGCTCACTAACTGTTTTGTTAGAAAGATAGTACTTGATCACTTTTCCAGCATTTAAAAATGTATCCAATGTAACTTAAAATGTAACTTTTGTCCAACGTGGAGGGAATCTAACTCAGTCAGAGATTGGGATTTCATCTCACCAAAACTTCAGAAAAAAATAGAACAAATACTTTTAAAATCCATAATGGGATTGACAGTGACATTTAATACTATCAAATATTCGATTATATAAAGTCGTATAAAAAAAGGATCCGGTGCAGAGGGAAGGGGATCCCTGGCAGTTTCGAGAAATATGTGGAGCAATTGATCTGTATTGTCGGATAATTCACAGATAAGCTTGGATTGGGAGAATTGACGGACGAATGTGTAAAGGAAAGGATGGATGGACTGTGGGAAAAAATATATAAAATATAAGTAATTTGTGTCAGCTTATATGTTATTCTATTTGACACTAATGGGGGATGAGCGTTGTTTACTTAATTTATTTACTTACAAAGCGACAGAGAGTTGTGACGTTTTGCCGCAAAATAATTCAACTACTAGAATGATAATAATATTTGAAATAAAATATAGGTGTATTATATACATATAGAGGGCGTTTTGAAATTTTTTCTCATAATACCTCATTTTTCGAATACAACAAGCTACAGACTTTGACACCACCTGATGGAGAATATAATTTTTCAGTTTGCTCATGCCCTATTGTGGGTTTTTAAAATTATAGTTTTTATTCTTATGTTTAAATAACCTATCTACGATCAACCAGAATTTTCTTAAAGGAAGGGATGAGTGCTCTCCCTCCATTTCTTTTTTTTTTTCCTTTATCTTCTTCGTTTTTCTTACGTCAGAGGAAGGAGGAAATATAAATTGTATGTATAGTATTTATGTTAGTTGATGTCATTATAATGGTAATAATAATGATAAAAGAATAAAAAAAGAACTCTACTCCTTAATATAAAACAAAAAATAGAAACTATAAAATTTTAAGAATAATTCTTATCTTGGTTTTATGAGTATGACTATACTAGTTTATAGGCACTTTTTAGTCGTTTCTATGCACCAAATACCCCTTTTAATATGCTATAATACACCCCAGCCCAAGGTTTGCCAAAATGAACTACTGTGGCTGAGTTAAATTAAATTTCTTCGCTGCCGCTTCCTTTAGCATCAAGAATCCCTCTTAATATCCAAAACACACCTTGCCCCTCAGGTTATACAGGTGAAGTGCTGGACCGAAATACAGTTTAAACTTTTCTACCTCCATGTTTCTAAGAACAAAGAACCCATTCACAATGGAATAATTCTTGTCGGTGTCCTTGTTTGTTACCTTCTTCCCCACCCCTCTTGTCACAGCTGCTAGTAGTTGATCTAATGAAGTGTCATGTCAGCCAAGCTGTTCTCCACCACAAAAAAATACAAATTGTTTGGGTTACCATGTTAATTTTGGTCTTTTTTTAACATGACAAAAATACTACAAATTTGTATCACTGTCTATATACATAAAATATTTTTTTTTCTGTTAGGGATCGAGTATCGAATCCTCGTACCTTTCTCCCAAGTGTGTTGTAGCCTTATTATTTTTTGCAACCTTTTATCATAAGAGACACAGAGGGGAAAAGCCTCCAAATCCCACTTTGGAATTATTATACAATAATTAAATTTTGGGAGTTGTTTACAGCTTAAAATGAACTAATTGGGATTCAATCCATCCATTTTTAAAACACTGTTAAGGGGGAAATAAGCCGACAAAATCAAAAGCTGACTACCTTGATATAAGCAATATATCAGTATTGTTAAGTATAGAAATTAGATAGTGGTACCAGTGTACTGACGACTTTTAAAAAACCTATACTAAACTAGTTTTGGAACCCGTATTTTCAGTGGCACTACTTAAAAAAAAAAAACTCCTATCAATGATCCAAATTTTCCTATCTAAGGTAGGTTTTTCCTCAACCCAAACAAAAAATTCTTGAAAGTGCATGTGTAAGCATGTAAATATGGACTAAATGGAGGGTATTGTAAAAAACACGGATGAGAAAATATCATAAAAATTGGGTATTTTGAAAAACAACTAATCTGACGATTGAGATCACAAGATTTTCAAATAATATGAAAACCGTGTATTTTAACAAAATAGAAAAAGAAAATTAACATTGTTTCCCTAAAAATTTAAAATTTTTTTTTAAAGGGAGCGGCTTAGCTATCTTGTCGTTTCACTATATGTATATGTAATTACAATGCAGGAGTGAGCGGATTGTTTGAATTTTCACTCCCTTATATAAATTTGTATTACTTTTTTTATCTTTCCCTTTTATGAGATAACATAAAAAAATTTAGAGATAAAGAATAATTTTAAGGATTTCAAGAATACAAGGTTAAATTTATATCTCAAGATAATCTATAAAAAAAATTATATCCTGTAACTGTGGCTCTCTGCTGTTTTTGGTCGACGAGTTGGAAGATAAATCTTTAAAATTTTGTAAAAGAATTTTCCCAATTTAAATACGGTTTTCTTATATTTTTAAGTATTAAATTGAACTAAGATCTGAAAATCTCACGCAAGCATAAGTTCAAAAACTTGACAAAGCCTTGTTTAAAGCTTCACCTAATGATCAGATTCACTGGATTGTAGTGCATGAAACCTCGTAAAACCTCAGTGATTTATAAAAAACACACCAAAGGATAGATAAAAAATTTTCACACACCGATTTTAATTAAACCAATCATTTAGAGTAGAATAAGCTATTACAAATATGTATCGTTGACACAAATGGTACGACACACTTGAATTTGCAATATATTGAGTTTAATTACTATGATACAGAGTTTTCAAATTTATATAATCATATACGAGGGAAAGAATGAGTGCTCCTCATTTTTAATTGATCGTGAGCAGACTCATTCCTTTCAAAACAAGCGACCAATGTTCCATGAAATTTATTTCCATTTCCTTAAAAGTGTCTTATCAGTGGGTACAAATTTATTTATAAGTACCTACAACTTTGTAGATTGTTTTTCTTATTGTTGAAAGATAATGAATTAATTCAATCATTTGTTATATTGAATAATATGTATTATTTATTTAGTCTAACTGCGAATATATGTGGAATCAGCTTTATTACGTGATTATTAACCATATTTATTTTATCTTTAGTTGATATTGATGTTATTTATTTTCATTTAGTTAGTATTCCAAATGCATATGATTCAGTTAACGACTCTACACATTCATATAAATATTCATTATATATATTTGATAAGGAATATAAATTAATTACATTATACCTACATAAAAAGACCAATAAAGTTGAATCACCAGATTTGGTTTTAATGCACTATGAATAATAAAATGGAACTAGCTAGTATATTGCATATTTTCTATTATATTAATTAAGCATAGTTTGTTTGTCTGTAAATAACTCATTTTAAGCATATTGATGTGTACACAAAATGTGTTTAATATCATAGAACTGCGTGACTACTGGATCATATAGTCGTAAAAAAATATAACTTAAAACGAGCACAAGATTTTTTTTTGTCACATTTCATGAAATTCAAGTCAAAAATGGCTTAAAATGACCAAATTTTCCGAAAAAACACCAAACTTCGTGTATTTAATTAGACATTCATCCCAAAAACATTCTTCGACAAAAATAAAGAAAATGATACCCGAAAAAATTTAATTTTTTTGACTTAACTTAACTCAAAGATATCATTTTTGTAAGGAAAAAATGAGGATGAGAAGCAGATGGGAGGCAAATGGTATTGATGAACTAATATCCCTGTTTCTATCAGCTGTATGCTATATGGTTTTTTAGGGTAGGGGAGGGTGAAAATGAATTAATGCTGATAGTGGCATTATTCACACCAGGAGCTTTAATTTGTTACTAACCCTTACTAGAATCTAGGAAAAAATAAAAAAGTTCAAGATTTTTATATTTTAATGTACCCTAATGACCCATGGTCTAAGACCTTTATTGAAAAACCAATAAATAAAAAAGTTTGTAAGAAATTTATGGTAATTAAATGACTATCTAATTATGTTCAATTATTCTAAATTTAAGAACGTAGAAATAGTTATCATATCATTAATTATTAATCAACAAAAAAAGGGGGAAGCCCCCATTAAGCATTGCATTGCTTATCTACATTAGTTTGAAAACGTCGCCGTCTTATTGCAAAATAATAATACAAAATTTAGGTATGTCAATCACATAGAGGGCGCTGTAAAAATGCATGTTACCAAGCTGTAGACTGTCACACCACCTTAGCCAATATATATATTTTTAGTTTTTTATGTAAGCTAGCCTTTTTCTTAACCCAAAACAAAAAAATCCTAAAATTGCATTTGAAAGCATGTAACTACAGACTAAATTGAGGGTAGTATAAAAAGCCCAAATGAGATAAAGTCATAAAAAATGGGTAATTTTGAAAAACGATTGAGATCACAGGAGTTTCAAATAATACGAAAACCGAGTATTTTAACACAAAAAAGAAACAGAAAATTAACGTCGTCTCCCTAACAATTTGAAAAATATTTTTGAAGTGAGCAGCTTAGCTGTCTTGTTGATCCACTATATATATTCAATTTTTAAAGCATTATTGAGCGGAGCTTCAAGTGAGGCTCAAAATTCTTGAGCAGGAGCATGCTCATCATTTTTGAAGAGCGATAAAATTGTTGGAATTTCACTCACCTATATAAATTTGCATTACTTTTTCATTTTCTACCTCTTATGAGATAACATTAACATTTGAGAGATAAAGAATGTTTTTTAAGAGTGCAAGAATACAAGGTTAAAGTTATATCTTAAGATAAACTAAAATCTTTTTTCCATGCAATATCTGTAACTTTCTGCTATTTTTGGTTGACTAGTTGGAAGATACATATTTATTTTCCCAATTTAAATACTATTTTTTAATATTTATATGTAGTAGATTGAACTATGGTCTGAGAATCTCACGCAAGTATAAGTTCAAAAACTTGAATAACCTTTCTTCAAGCTGAAGCTAATTATCAGGCTTTACTGGATAGTAGTGCAAAAAAACCTCATAAATACAAACCCCCTAAGATAATGGTTTTCAAACTATTTTTGCCTAAGGAAGAAAAAAAGACAAATAGAAATGTATTGATCCTTGTTCCTATCAGCTGCGTGTTATATGATTTTTTTTAGAAGGTGATAGAAAAATAATTACTGCTCTAAAGAAGAGAACTTTTTTCAATAAGGATAGCAGTAGTGAAGGGAAACCCCAGAGTAGAATAGAAATGAGACATTGCCGTAATTCCTACCTATAAGTATCATTGTTAGATACGGAGTGGGGTTTAAGATTTATTTCCTACATTTCATAGTTTCTGGCTGCTAATTTACTGAAACGTTTTGACAGCTAAACTGCTCTCCTTTCAAACATTCTTATAAGTGTAAGGACGACCACGTCAATCTTTATTATTATTTTTAAACACTGGAGGTTCATATTATTGACTTTTTCATAAATTATTACATATAATCATTGGGGATCCTGTATTAAATTTGAGTTTTGATGACTTTGTGGCGGTTGTGTCAAGAGCACGAATATCTGTAGTAGGCACATGTGATTAATTTTGTATAACCCAAGACATATTTTTAGGTTCTAACAACTAGTCTTATTTGGAACTCCGTATTCCTTGAGGGACGCCAAGATGAAATTACCCAGCTTCATAAAAGGGCATAGTCGTCTATTTTCTTCAAAAAAAGATTCCAGGATCGAACAATGAATTCACGATGAGTGGGTAATTCAATTTTTTTCAACATAATTAGTAATTAGTTTACTTCCACAAAGTGCAGTATTATGCAACTATTATTATTTATGCAGGATATGAAGTCATTATCCTGACATTGAATGTGTAAAATATATTTAAAGAATGTTTATTTGCTAGTACAAACCAATAAATAAAAAAAAGGATCACTCAAAATATACAAAATTGAATAAAAATCCTTGGATGCCCATATTTAGTAAGTACTTTTTACTAAGTATTTTTTAATAATAAAACATGGAATATTATTCTATAATTTAAGCTTCGACACTCTTTATCACTATGAATAATGAATAAGTTTTAAGGATAAAAGTAAAAGTGTTTTTTTTTCATTATTTTTCAGTCCAAAGATGGAATAATGTCTAGTTCAGAACAAGATACAAAATAAAAAACACATCAGTTTTATTCATCGTAGTTCAATTTAGCGATTTTCTTAATGGTGAAAAATGACCCTCATAATAATAGTATCGAATTAGAATAATCCCATATTTTTTTTATTCTTGATGGATCCAGATAAAATTTGAGATCCATTGTTGATTCTGCAATCATCGATAAATTCAATTCTTGGCTTCATTTCATTGATAAAATTTTTTGTATTAACCCAGTGTTATCCATTTGGATAAATTCCTATTCAACATCTAGGTTTCATATTTTAAAGCATGTTTTGAAAATTACATTATGTTTATTCAATATCTACCTAGATACGTAATCTAAAATTTTTATTTGATGAGGCATTTTATGTACAGGATTGCCTAGGTAAACCCTGAACAATTCAATTGATAATAACACTGGCATCCTTGCACTGAGTTCACATCAGAGTGTCTCAATTACGAGATTCCAATATTGTGTATAATATTCTTCCAATTTTGTATCAAAATAAACACTTAGAGTCATGGAACAAATTAAAAGATTTACTCTCATCAAACTCACTTGTGAAGACCATGTACCAGTAGCTATCATCAAGCTCACGGGATACGTCAGGAGCACTGTCTAAGACATCCACACCAGGCTCAAAAATGAAGAAAAGGAGGGAAAATCCCCACATAGTGCCAGAAGTAATCGTAAAGTTACTTATGGGTTTCTGGCAGGGCTGAAGAGAACCGTAACCGCTCATCCATCCTTGAATCAGAAAACACTGCCCAGGAGGAAGAGTGTGGATCGCAGTACCATCCAAAAGGTATTGACCTCCTACAAGTTGTTTGTGCGTCATCTAATGACTGAGAAACAGAAGGAGGTCATGTTGGTCCATTGTGCTTCTGTGCATGAAAGTAACTGCCCCTGAGCCTTGCATCAGGATTCACCACACGTCCAAGATCCACCCAGAGTTCATCAGTGCCAACTTTTACGATTTCTGGGACCCAAGACCTGGCCTTCCAACTCTACCGATTGCAATCCGTTAGATTACTTCTTCTAAGGAAAGTTTGAGAGGGAGGTATGCTCAAATCACCAAAGCAGCATGGACAGCCTGAAGGGCACCATGAAGAAAGAGTGGGTGAGGATCTCGGCTGCAGATGTGGAGAATACCTGCAAGAGCTTCAGGGCCAGGATCGAGAAAGTGATTGCCGCTGAGGGGAGTCACACTGAATAAAATAATAAATAAATGCCAAACAAATAATTGTTGTTTTATTGTTTACATCTCTATCTAGTCTACAATTTCGGAAAGACACATTCGGATTTATCTTGGCAACGCTGTATACTGGATCGTGCAAAAGTAGTGAGACAATTTTTATATCTTAATAATTCAGGGTATAGATCAATTATAGATTATTTTAATAAAATTGTTTTGGTTTAATAAATGTAAACAAAATTATGCATTATTTTTAATTCGTTCATCGTAGTCTCAAAACTTTTGTACGCCCCTGTATGGTGAAATGAATTAATACTCATATTGGTATTATTCACACCAGGAGCTTTAATCTGATACTAACCCTTACTAAAATCTAGGAAAAAATAAAAGAGTTCAAGATTTTATATTTTAATGTAGAAATAGTTATCATATCAGTAAACATTAATCAAGAAAAAAGGGGTGGGGGAAACAATAGAAAATAGCATTGTTTAGTTTTATTAGGTCCCAAAAAAAGAGACAGAAAGAGTCGCCGTTTTATTACAAAATAGTACAATTCCTGAATGATAGTACTATATAATATAAAATATAGGTATGTCAATCACATAAAGGGGGATGTAAAAATGTATATTACATCACCAAGTTACAGACTCTCACACCACTTTCCAGATTATTATTATTGTTTTAGTTTCTTCATGTTGTACTAGTTGTTGAATAGCCAACTTCACAAGAGTGTAAAATCTGTATTAAACTGTTTATAGCTTAAAAACGTATGCCAATCAACGACGTTCAAAAATACTAATAAGGAGATTGAGTTGTAGAAAAAAATGACCACTGATAAAAAAATAACTAAGTTAATTATTTTGGGGGAATGATATTGTGCCTTTTCAATTTTCATGATATAAAAACAAAGTAAAAAACACGCTTCTTTGCATTAAAGTGCAAAGAAAACGAGGGAACACACATTACGTTGTTCTTCTTTTTCTAAATCAGAAGGTTTGTTAAGTTTGGAAACTTTGAAACGTCCTTCTATCATCATTGAATAATTTAAATATTCAAAGGATCAAGCAAATCAAAATAATTAAATATTAAGCAGAATTCATATATAATATTGAAACAAAGGTAAGAGTACAAGATTCGTCTATAAAAGAGAGTAGATAAGGAGAGGAGTGAAACAACTACAATCCTTATAAAATAAGATTCTAAAAAATTATGTTCTAAACCAAATGGCAGATTGGGGTGATTGCTTTGCCCCATTTTTCCTGGAAAGTAACGAGGTATAATTGTTCTGGTCTTGAGACTGAACATTTGTAAAAACTCCTCAAAATTTTGCAAAGATTCGACAATATCTTGTGTTGGCACATTTGGATTAAACATGTTGCATACTATCAACTATACAAATATTGTTTAACAAGCCTGAATAATTTATATTTTATTTCAATTTCAATTTTAATCACATAGATTTAGATACTATCTTTTAGTAACCAATCGAATTTTTGGCTGAATTGTCAAGCAACCACGACATTTATTGACTACTGGTAGTAGGTTTTAAAAGTTTTTTTGGTTTTTTTTTCTATGTACCTTCATTGTCGTCGCAATGCTTCACCCCCACCCCTCTCTGCGGCATAATTTAAACAGATATAGATTTTATAATAATCAATAAAAATAATTTCTCCCGAGTGTGGTGTAGCCTTTTATCATACAAAACAGAGGGGAAAAGCCTCAAAATCCCACTTTGGAACTATTATACAATAATTAAATTTTGGGAGTTGTTTACAGCTTAAAATTAACTAATTGGGATTCAATCCAAAATAAGTAGACAATTCAATAACTGACTACAAAATATAATATAAATTAAGTAATGCCTTTATATAAGCGAAATATTAGTGTTGTCAGGTATATAAATACCATTGTAGTAACAGTGTATAGACGTCTTTAAAATCTCGCTACACTAAATGAGTATTAGAACCTGTACTGTCAACGCTTAAAAAAACAAACAAAAAAAAACCCCTCAATGATCAAAATTTTCCTATCTAAGCTAGCCTTTTCTTCAACCCCAAAAAAAAATCCTGAATATGTAAGTATATAAATATGGACTAAATTGTTTCAAATAATATGAAAACCCAGTATTTTAACACACAAAAAAAAAAAAAAAATTAATGTCGTCTCCCTAATAATTTGAGAAATATTTTTGAAGGGAGCAGCTTTACTGTCTTGTTGACCCACTATATATATTCAATTAGAAGCATTAGTGGGCGGAGCTTCAAGTGAGGCTCAAAATTCTTGAGCAGGAGCATGTTCATCATTTTTGAAGAGCGATAAAATTGTTTGAATTTCACTCACCTATATAAATTTGCATTACTTTTTCATTTTCTACCTCTTATGAGATAACATTAACATTTGAGAGATAAAGAATGATTTTTAAGGGTGCAAGAATACAAGGTTAAAGTTATATCTTAAGATAAGCTAAAATCTTGTTTTCCATGTTGTATTACACGGCTCTCTGTTGTTTTTGTTAATAAATCTTAATATTTTGTAAAGTAATTTTCCCAATTTAAATACTATTTTCTAATATTTATATGTAGTAAATTGAACTAAGATCTGGAAATCTCACGCAAGCATAAGTTCAAAAACTTGACAAACTTCCATTCAAGCTCAAATTTTTTTTTAAGAATAAATGAAAATTGATTACAGCTTTGGTAAATTAAAAATTCTTTTCATACTGGCAATTACATAGAGGGAGCGATCTTCAAATTATATATTTTTTTAACCTTAGGTTAGTCTACGCTTACAAGTTTATAGTGGTGCCCTGTAATTTTATCTTAAACTATTTTGCCTTATGGATATTTTGCTTAAATATATAAATAAATTGAGTTTATATGTCGACACACTATACCTTTAGTTGAAATTAAACAATGCAATATTTATTGGAGTAAAATCCATTAAATGTTTGTTTTATATAACAATAATTATGAAATTATCCTGTTGCCTAATATTATCCTTATTCGTCAATCCATAAATCTCTTTTAATATCAATAATCTATCATGTTTAATGATAATAATTAACGGATAAGTGATAAGTAATTCTTCGTTTCGAATCGTTGTTGTGTTTATTTACTTCTGTTTTCCTTGTTATATTAATTTATTACCTATTTTATATCTGATTTAAAAAAATCCAAAGGAATATCAATTTTAATAAATGATAAGCAAAATGATGTTTAAATCTAATAAAGGCAAAATATCCTTTTGACAAAATGGCTCTATGCAAAATGTCCTAAGGCAATATTTATTAAGGCAAATTCTCCTGAGGCAAAATAATTTAATGCAAAATTACCCAGCGACGTTATTCGTATTATATGTAATATGTCATTTTTGTATTGAACAAGCAATTAGAAAAGAAAAAAAGAGTTTTTGTGTGGTTTTTTTTTCCTTTTTTGTTTATTATTTAATGAGTCCTCGTGATGTAAACTTATTTCTCTGTAGTTAATATTCTTGCCTATCTTTTGTGTAAATTATTTTAAAAATGTATTATAAAAATATATGTATAAATGAATTTAAATATAATTATAATATTTTCCCTGTACTGCATTATTAGTCTGATTTTATTTCATTAGTGAATCATTATTGTAATAATTAATGATGCCATACCGATGTGTTGCTCCTGGCTCTGTTATTGCCCAATCGGGAAGAGCAAAATCACTCCACGTTTCAGCTCATGTGCTGCGGACGGATCGGACTAGGAGAAGGCAAAGATCTTATACAATCAAAAAAGTGTAAGAAAATTAGGATTATCAAGAAGATTAAAAAAAAGATTTTGTTATGTGTTCTCTTCATTTTCGTTCGGAAGACTTCACTTACAAATCGAAGGATTCAAAGAGTCGAGTTTTTGGGAGGAAATATCATGAGTTTGAGTGAAAATGACAACGTGGCAAAGACTTCTCAGTAGAATGATTATCTTGGTAGTTCTTTTTATGCCATTTGCTACATTCAAGAGTCACAATTTGAATAGTAATAAACTAAAAGGAATCAGTAATACACTTACTCGTGAACTCAAAGAAATTGGTTTTGATGTGATGGCATCCAGGTCTGATCATCATGCTACAAGTCAAGATTATAACAAAAAAAATTCCTTTCATATATATATATATTTTCTTATTCAATATGCATTATACGGATTTTTGACCCAACTCACCTCTTGAAATTTATCTAAAATAATTGGATGCTCTCGGCAATGATCATTTACACTCAGTTCCGTAGTTAGGACATTTTTACAATTTTATTATAAAAAATATCTTTATGTCATCAAAAGAACAAAAGGATTAAAAATTGTCCACCTATTAGCGAAAAAATGTATCAGACCTACAGCCTTAGAGAAGATTTCATTACAAGTAGTTAATTGTGTGTTTTATGAAGTTATAATTCCTTATTGATATTCAAATCATGGCTCCCCTTATTTTGTGGGACAATTCGTTTGCTCAATTGGAGAATAATGGAATCGTTTAAATTTGAAACAATTAAGCGCTACTACAAGACTTCTAAATTCTTCAATCTACATAAATTATACTTATGTAGAAATGATTGTTGTACTATAACTTTCCATAAAGAAATTCTGATACTGATAGTTCATTTGATCTATGCTTGGTACTTTAACCTTTGTCTGACCAGAAAATTTTAATTGGACAATATAGAGAGAAGATTTGGCCTATATTGTATGATGGTAGGTGCAAGCTATTGCATTTCTATTGACAACTCTCCCAAACAGAAAATACTCTTTGGGAGTTTTTTAAAGTAAGACTAACACCACTTACCTATCTGAAATAAGCTACTGAGTTGGAATTTGAAATAGACAATGACTCTACATTTGAAATATTCTGATTCGCTCTCAGTACAAAAGTTTAATTTGGCAATGAAGACACTCAATACTGTTCTTTTCTGCGTCGGTGGCTTTTTTTGAAAATCGGTTCCTCAATAAATCTTTTCCTAGTTTTCGAAAACTGTTAATAGACGAGAACTCTTTGAATGTAACCAAAATCCAATGCATAAAACACCAACATAGAGATAAAAGAAGTCATAGGTGTGATAAATATAAGAGGATTAATAAGTCCTTTGAACTTATATGACAATTTCTTTTATCAACAATATCTTAGATTGCATAACGAAGACCCCAGATCTGAGGCAAAACTTTAAAGTGCTTTATCTTCCGTCAGTATTTTCCATGCAGAAACTAATTTTTAGTATCAAGACTGACAAAAATGCACATCTTATTCTCAATCATGAATATGAATCCGGTCATAAACTTCAGGATATGATCGCTGTCATTGTCAGTTGAGTTTAAGTGCTAATATGAAACATTTTGTGAGATCAAAAATGATCAAATTCGTCTCAATGCTCAACGAAAAAAAGGTAACGGAGTGATGTCTAGCAGCAACAAAAGAAAAACAGTAAAATGACCCAAAAGGAAGACAGAATAAAAAATTCAAAGAAAAATATATGAACTCCTCAACCATTGCATACAAGCCAAAAAAACCACAACTAAATCCTGTCCTCATTTTACTTTCTAGGACAAGGTCTGGTTCGGTTTCAAAAAGATCTTCTTCAACTTCCGGTCTCTCCCGACAGAAAGAACAGACTCCAAATAAGCTGCTAAAAAATTAATTTTAACTTATTTTTATAAATAAAAAATATTGATAATAATGTATTTTAAGAAGCAAACCAAAATCGACGATTTCTTCAAGCCAACTATTTATAGGGATCAAAATATTAATATGGGAATCGGTAAAATACTGTCACTGAATACGAGGGGGAGAAGAGATCGAATTTATCGACATTCTCTTATGAAAAGTCTACCCTATGGAAAACCGGATATTATCTGCCTCCAAGATGTGAAGTCCCCTACTTCCAAGTCTTGCTCACTTAAGTACCAATTTTGTATTCCAAAAAACTATCATCACTTTTTCACAGGAGACGGGACACATCGGGGCATACTTTCGTTGGTCTCAAAGACTATCAATAATCCCATCTGCGTAAATGAATTCTCTAGTGGGGGGAATGGCATAAAATATTTATTTCAACAGTAAGTGGTGGTTTCTATTTAGTCAACGCTTATGGACCGAATATTAAATGCTTTGCCTTCTTTCAGGCAATCATTAACGTCTACCAAAATGACTTGTATCCTCTCCTGTTAATTGGTGATCTTAATGTAGATCTATATAAATCAAATTTTCGATACCCTAGTCTTCAAATATTGACCAAACTTATCATGGAACTTGACGTATTTGATATCATTGGATTTTTTAACCCAAAAGATAGTGTGTCTTGGAGAAGTGGGAAGAAGTCCTCACGAATCAATTTAGCTCTTGCTTCTTCTTCTATCCGGTCAAAAACAACTAATGCACTCTATCGCCCTCATCCTGGATCTGATCATAAAATGATTGAAATTGATATTCACAATATCATTCAAGGAAACGTTTTAAGACCCCTATGTGGGTAGTGTTGGATAAATTTTTTATCAAAGAACTAAAGTCAAATTTGACTCATGGTTTTAATTCTACTTTTAATGAAATGAAAATGGCTAATTTGTTTACCTCTACTGTTAAATTCACAACAATACGATTTATTAGAAGAAAAAGGAAGAGAGCAGTATCATTTGAAAAGGATCTTGAAGATGTTTTGAATAACGGATCTCTCTTTTTACGCTCAATTATAGCAGATACTGCCAATTTATATCGTACTTCGGAGATTGTTGAGATGGAGTTTAAGGAAAAAATTGTTTATGAAACAAACGCTTCTAAAAGATTTTAAAAAATGTTCCCGAAAGGCCGATCAACTACCTTAATCAAGAAAATCATTGACGAGGGCCAAACTATCACTGACACACAGGAAATTTTGAAACTCTTTCATAAGCGCTTCCAAAAGCTTGTTGGGGGTGAAAGAGCTAATTTTCCTCGTTCTAAGTTAGGAAAACATTTAATCTTTACAAAAAATGTTATATCAAATTACATAACAAAGCATTTTAAGGATAGAAAAGCTTCTGGCCCAGATGGCATTGGTGGGAAGATTTTCACCCAATGTGTAGATGAGGTTGTTCCCTATTTAGTTGAACTGGGGAAGTCTATGGAAATTCGGGGAAGCTTCCAAAATCAATAACAAGAGGCCGGATAGTTAGGATCCCAAAAAAGGCGGGTGGCTAACGATATCAACAATTGGAGACCAATCACGATACTCAATGAGAGCTATTGCATTCTTTCTGGTGTTCTTGCCAGTAAAATAGAACCCATTTTGAACTCCAAACTTGGGAAAGAACAAAAAGGCTTCCTAAAGGGAAGGAAGATTTCAGACGTTTCAAGAAATGTACAGTCTGCTGTTGAAATTATACGTAAAAAGGGAGTTTTTGATGCAATTATAGCTGTGGACTTTAGCAAAGCATTTGATTCTGTCCTACACAGTCATATTTTGAAAGCAGTTAAAAGACTTCTTCCAAAAGAATTCTTTCATCGCATTAGAGCTCTTCTATTTAATGGCACATCAACTATTTCGATGGGGGAGGGAGAAAGCGACCCAATTACCTTAAGAAAGAGTTGCCGTCAAGGTTGTCCTTCAGCCCCCCCTATTATTCGTTGCTGCATTAAAAGACCTTGGAGATTCCATTATAAAGAAATTTAAGGGGTTTGGAGTGGATTTTGGGACTTCGAGACATATAATCGATTTGTATACCGACGATGTCACATTGTTGTTAGAAGCTAAGTCGGAGGCTCAATTAACTAGACGAATTGAAGTGATTTTGAACTACTTAAAAAAGTACGAAATGAGGTCCGGTTTGAAAATCAACTATAAAAAGACTGTTGTTCTTCCTATTGGTAAATGGAGCCCATGTAAGGCTATTCAAATTGCCGGATGTTCAATTAAGGACACAGGGGAAATATTGGGAATTTTATGGGATTCAAAAGGTGCCTCTTATTCAAACTGGACATTCCTAAAAAAGTATGTGTGTTCTTCCATTTACCAAGTTAGCTCTCTCGAGCTGTAAAAGTAGGATAGCAGAGAAGCTGACAGAAGGCGCCCCTATCCAAAATGAAGAATTTAGAGCTATTTTTATTTTGACTGCTGCAAGATACTCTGTCTTTGCCATTAAAATTCCGGATTCTTCTAATGTAACGTGGAAGTACACAGGGGATTTGATACGCTACTACCCAAATGGTTCGAAAGACAATATGACGTTTCTTCGCCGTCTAATACGCATCCACAGACAGTTTAAAAAGTTTTGTTCATCTAATGCTTAAATGTTGTTCTTTTTGTCTCCATCCTAATGTTTTTTTAGTTGTATGATTTTAATAATTTTTATTCATTTGTTTTCTACCAGATCATTTTACTAATTTTATTGATGATTTTTATGAAATGTGATTAACAACTACAGAGTATTTTAATTATCTTTTGACTCACCATGCTAATTAATTATTGTATTGACTTTAGTTTACGGATTTAATTATAAACTAAAATGTTTATTTATATATGTTTTTATATATGTAACTTCTCTAAACGAATAAAGTTTTTATATGAAAAAAAAAAAAAATGACCCTTCTAATCCTCTTACAATTTTTTTTAATATTCTTAATAATCTATAGTTTCAATATACTCCAAAAACAAATCCTCTCAGTGGTTTGTTACACCACAGCCAATTGCATCTTCTTTTCTCACTCCCTGGATCATAACAAAGTGAAAATCACTGCTTTTGCCTAATATTATCGCAATGCTTGTTTGTCAATCCATGAGTCTTGTCTAATTTGGATAATCCATCATGTCTCATGATATTACAATTGGTAACAGAGAATTTAGTCACTATCCCTTACTCCATTCGAAATGCTGTCGTCATCATTTATTTTTCTTTTATCTTAATAAATAATAGAAATTATAACCGTATAAAAGAATTTTAATGGATTTCAGGGTTGCCAATATATTGAGGTATAAACTTGTTTTCTATTATAAATCCACACCCTGTACATGGATTACTTCATTATTTAATATTTTGTGTATTTTCTTGTTGATAACACCTTACTTTCTTTCCTTATTATAACCCTCAATATGTAGCAAGTAAGACCATTAGGATAAATAAATTTCACTCCATTTGAGATGATTATTTCTGCATAAATGTATATATATTTAAATTCATGAATTCTATAATCTATGTATAAATCTTTTAAATCTTAATGAATATTCAAATCGCATTACCTTTTCCCTTATTTTCTACTGTATACTCAATTTTTGAGGGATCGTGATTTTTTTCATGTCAGTCATATAAAAGAAATATATGGATCTAAAAAATGTAAATGCCTACATTTCTATCAAATTTGTTGGATATTATTTAGTAAATACTATGTATAATATAAAATCATATACATACATGACAAAAAATTATACGATAAATTTAAAAAAAAAGATTGTTGGATATCTGTTTACTCTATTCATAATATTTGTATAATGTAGACTACTAATGTAATTTATAAGATTTATTCATACTTGCATATTCATTATGTCCTTTTTATTGTCGTTTAACTGTTCAATTTCGTCATCGTCTCCTTGGATTTGTAAGTCATTCATTTGTGGGGCTTTCATATACACTTCCATATTTAGTTGTATTACTCGAAGTTATAACAGCAACATTTCTAGTTGGCTTAATGCTGGGGAGTAGAGTTAACTCGATTTCTGTGAATAAAGTATTAAATTAACTTATTGTAACTTGAGTACCCACACATAAGTTCAAACATCAGATTAAGCTGTTTTTAGGTTAGCTAAAGAGGTGGTTGTTAGAGACTATCGTTAGGCTTCTATTCTTTTTGGGCCCATTCCTTGCTTGAAGTGAATTGTTGCTGTGTAAGCAGTTGGCTCAAAAAGGCAATCCTTGCTGTCATGGGTCTCAGGGCCATCGTCTGTTATTTCTTTGCTGGGTTAAAAATCTTCTTCGTCAGTGTTATTGTCCGCTGTAATTTGGTTTCAATAACCAATTTAGAAAAGTGTAGTTTTGCTATAAAATCAAGAATAATACTGGATAAGGTTTTTGAGTAAATTAAGGAGATGATTAACTCAGCATTCCCGCTGAGCTATTTACTATATTCGTCTACGTTATCTCGTCAGCTTGTGCTGCCAGTTTGAGGAATTTAGTTTTTTCAGGCTCTGACTACTTTAGTAAGGGATGGGACATTCTAGTAAGGTGTTCAAGAGTTAGTTCAGGGAAATCATACGGTGTTTTTTTTAGTGTCCTTGAGTTTAGTACAGTATATACACCTCTTCTAAGGGTCCTGACAATATGGTCCTGTGAGATTTCAGGGAAGAAATGCCCCAGAACAACGCATATATTAAGTTTGAAGCCATGTTCAAGTAGAATGGCTGTGATTGCACATTAAAGTTGTGCCCTCCTCTTTACATAGAGGATGGACAATAATGTCACATACTTATTAGGGAGAGATGCTATAAAATAGGCATACTTTTTGTAATCATGTGAGTGCAAACAGCTGCATGAATACGGTGTTCGTGACAGTCGTAAATTCCTCTGAACATAATGGACTAGTAGTACTTTGAAATTCCTTCTGACCCATATAGAAATAACAGGCTAGTTAAATACCAAGTAAAAAATTTGAAAGTAGTGAAATATATATATTTCAGCTATGAGACACTATAAATAAACAGGTAAGAAAGCTAGATTATCACAATTCTTTAAATTCTAGAAAGTAAGTTTCAAGGAATGGGACGGAATCACAGAATTCTACTTATGTTGTAAAAAAGAACACTAAAATTCATACACAGTTTATTTCTTCATTACATGGACATGAAGATATATTGAAATCTCCACTTGTATCAAGGATTGTATTGGAGTTACATGTAGATCAAGATGGAAACATAGTCCATGAAAGTCTCCATGTATTTGTGGACATAATATATGATATGTCTACATACTTAATTATCATATCACAATCACGGATTGTGTTGGGCTGTCACTTGCAATCTTATAACAAATTGAAGAAAAGCATAGTTTCAATACCCTTCCTTAATAAAAAAATCCTGTTTAAGGATTGATAAATTGTAAATAAACGAGAATGATTGTTGATCTGTAGAGTTATTGAGCTTTAAGGATTGAATGGGATAAGGAGATCTTCACAGTTTGAGGTTGAAAGTTGCAATACGCCTTTACTTATCTATTTAATGGGATACAATCATCAGTCTTCAATAACTTTTATGACATATATTTGAAATTTATATCATAGATGTTTATTACACAAACTATTATCATTGAAAAGTATTAAATCATTTGATTTATTTCTCCTTCACTCCATGATGTAGTTTCAGGCGTATTTACACTTCCTATTCACACTTGCTTAGATATTAATAATGGTCTTAATTCCTGTACACTGTATGTATTGTTCCCGCCTTTTCCTCGCATTCTTACAAAAACCCATCTCTATTAATAGATGTTGTAGTGATAACTTATTAAATTTAATTATAATATTTTCCCTGCATTAATACTATTTAAAATGTAATATTTTCTCCTCTTCATAGTAGTAATACTTTTTCTACCTCCCCCCTCAAAAAATAATAATAATAATAACAAGGGTCTTAATTCAGTAATACTATATGTAGGTATAGTTCCTACCTTCTGTTTGCGCTCTTTTTTGCATTACAAACATAAGAACTCTACTGTTAGATCCGTTAGCACGTATTCTCCAATATATCAGCTGAAGTTTGTGATAAATTCTCTGAGTGGGTGCGGCTTGGCATTGGCCAAAGAAACATATAAACACAGCACGGAATTCTTGTTGACTATTTTTTAGTAAATAGTATGGGAAATTGGAATAAGATGCCGTTTGGTGTGCCTATGGTTGATTGAAAACGAAAGGATAATTCCTTATATTGTTATTTCTGTTAAAGGTATCTGGATTTACGAAAAAAAAATAAAAAGTCGTATTCAAATTTGTGCTCATCAATAACACCTATCCTTTATTGTAATGAAATTCCGGTAACAACATATGAGCTTTCTATAGGAAATCAAGGCAAAGTTGAGGATGGAAATGCCCCAGACTTTGAAAGTTTGGAAGATGCATATTGTATAATATAAATATTAAAATATACTTTATGTCCCTGTTAGTTTATTTCAGATATCCTTGCCTGTATATGACAGGTCTTTCTTACCTAGTAACTCCAAATATAGTTACTAAAGAGGGTTTACAAAAAGATAAACGTTAAATCTATTAATTAGTGATAACATGGATATGGTGATTTGGTAACTTTTATAATTAATATTTTTTTATGTAAGTATATACATAAGGTGTGACTGTTTGAATAGCTTGATTGCTCATTATCTTATTAACTGAGTCATAATTTGAGTTTTTTTATCAAACGTTGCATTATCTCCAATAATTTTTATTCGGTATAATTCTTTCTATCTACTAGTGAAAAAATAGATATGTTGATTTGGTAACTTTTATTATAATAATTTTTTCTTAGAGTATATACATATAAGGCTTGAATAACTTGATTGATTAGGATCTTATCAACTGAGCCATCATTTAAGTTTTTAACTAAAGTTTCATTATCTTCTAGAACTTTTATTTGCTTTATTTCTCATCAGATTAAGGTAATGGTTTGGATTTAATTAATTATTCGACCCAAAAGCTTCATATTCGGAAATATATCTTCTGAATTAATGAAAAACGTTCGTTTGGCAAGAAGAATCTTTCTATTATTCTTCTTGTCTCAGTTTTCTTGTTTCTTTGAAAATAATTCCTAGATGAGTTTCAGCTGGCTCTTTTCATTTTCACTTAGATGGACAAGTCAAATAAATTAAACTTTTGGAATAGTTTTCCTTAGGGAACAAAGAACTACTCATAAAAAATTTGAAAGGCTGTTATCATTTTTGATGAAAGTCATTGATGAATAATTACTTTGCAACTCCCAAACAAAAGCAACGACAACATCTATCAAGAATTTATAATTAAAAAAATAATAGTTATTATTTTAACATTGATTATCAATTATTCATCATTCAATCATTTCTTCGATCCTCTCCCTTTCTTAATTCTATATTAATAATTTGCGATATAGGTATATATATTGTATATCCTTAGCCAAAAGATGATTCCTAACTTTACAGGGTAAAATCTATCTAAACATCATTTTTTGAATTGTAGAAGTTTTTTTTATCTAATACATGTAGCAATCACAGGTCGAAACACTTACTCTACAAAAGTTTTTTATAATAAAAAACTTTTTTTTTAGTTCAAAATTTGTGGAATTTGTGGAAGATTTATTTATTGTAACACGTGACATTAAAAAAGATTATTTGATGCTGATTAAATAAAAAGCAGCAATATTGTACAAAGTCAATTAGGTTACGCCATTTTATTTTTAACCATAAAATAAATACTTCCACTTACACGAGTTTAAAAGATTGAGCCTTGGACCACCCAGATATTAGTAAAACGCATTGGTCAAACACATAGATATGAAAATCATTGAGTGGAGATCAAAGATGAAAGAGTTATCCTGAGGTATGCTGAAGAAAATAAACCTGCAATTAATGGTTTGAATCTTACAATTTGAAGAATGTTTTCGAGAAGAACAGCTTTGCTGTCATGACGTTTTATTAGATTATCTGTGAGCGGCCATAAGAGGATTGAAAAGGAAGCATACACAAATCCTACAACCTATATGTTAAAACATTGGCAAGAATTACTTTGTAGTCGATCCTAAACTCTAGTTTTAGTCCAATTTGGACTTTTTATTATTACCATAATAAGTTTCCAACCACTGTTCTATAGGGAAGAATAGTTACAATATAAATCCATTATCTTACTAAATTTTTATCAATGTTGAATGATTTTTGTCCATTTTAAAATTGAGAAGAAGGATCCAGTCCTAGATCATTTGTGCCCTGCAAGAGTAATGCCCTGAATAAAAACATGGGAAGAGTTGACGATATGAATCTTTGAAATTACAATATTAAATTGTCATGTTCTATAAATTTTGACATCATTTTAGCTTCTTAATTACAAAATTGTTACTGCCAAAAAGCGGATTCAATATTATGTAAGACGTCAAAGAACAATTCCATTATCATCATTAAGACTTTAAAAAAAAAAGAAGAACCCAAATCGTTGAAATATATAATTGTGATGGATATGACGGAAGTTTGATTAAAAATTAAACAAAAATGATTTCCTTAAAAAAAAAAAAAAATGATTTCAAATTAAAAATACAAATATAATCAATTTTATTGATTGTAATCTTTCGTAAACTGTAAGATGAAATAAAATTAAAATATTTGTTTTGTCAAAAATTAGAGTAAAATGAGTAGAATAAAAGTAGTTTTATTTTTTTAGTGTATTTATTCCAAGACTCATTGTACCTACAATTTCTAAATTAATTATTTTTCTGATGAGTAATTCTAATTTGTTTTAAATGAAATATTATGCATGTAACAAGATCAAATGAATATAGGAATAATATTTAATCATATAATTGTTATACATAAATATTAATTTTATGTCGCACATGAACAAGATGCATGTCTCCTACATTTCCCCCCTCTCCATATTGATAGTCATCCAAATTTTGTTTAATTCATGGAACTTTATACTGGTAAATCAATTCCATCTCGCTGCGCTATCACAAGTTAATGGAGTCCCAAAGTAAGCAGTGGTGTCAAAGAATAGAAATAATTTGTAGAAAATGATAATATTCTTGTCTTAGACAAAGCTACGATCCATGACTGTGTTCAAGTAAATCCCAAGTCCTCATGCTCTAGATTTTTTCTGGTTCTAAGTATAATTAATCATTCTCTGGATCGATGGGAAAGTAAATCATGTCTGTTTTTAGTTGAAGTCTCGTTTAAGGCAAGATATATTTTCCCCAAGTTCTTCCTTCATATTTAACAACACTAATTTACTTTGGGAATTCCTTGACTTTGTGATGGCATAGTGAGTATAAAAATGACTAAAAATTATAGCATCTTTGGTAAATTAGGAGTAGCTGCTAGTGACTATCATTCATAGGAGTGATATTACCTATAAAACAGGTAGGTGGTTCGCGCGAGCAAAGTGATTCTAATGGTTGTGGGATATGGGGCGCTCTAAGCTTCCCCAGAAAATGTTGGATAATTGAGTATTTTTAGTATCTTTTTGATGCCTAAAATGGAGTGAAATCCTGAAATTTATAGTGTTTTTAATGTGATAATTTTACATTATATATATAATATACAGTAGATTTATTAGTTTATTATTTTGTAATTTTAATTTCTTATAAATTTAAATGCATTTTTTCACGAATAGATTTTGTTTAGGATTTGTTATTTTTATATTTTTATTTTGATAAGTTTGTTATATTAATTCCAACAGTCACCTTTTTAGATCTTTATTAACTTTTCAAAATATAAATATAATCAGAAATAATCAAATGTGATGATTTTTCATCTAAAATAAGATATTCCATGAACACATCTATATGAACATCAAGATAATTGAGTACAGTATTGTGGAAAATACAAGTTTTTAAATACCTGCAATTGAATTGTATAATATGAAATTCGATTATATGAATATGTTCATACGCTCTATAGACAATAAATGATAATTATTGAGAAAGAAAAAATAGAGGTTAAAAATTAAGACAAAGTACTTTCATATTAGGTAGTACTACAGATTGAAGGGTTTTGTCGCTTTGAAATTTATGTACTTTGCATAAACAAATTAATTAAAAACTTTACAAAATACTAGATACACATATGCATTAACGTCCATAATACTTCATATGTGATCCATGGCACCCTATTTGTAACTTTAAAGTTTATTTAAACCCTCAACCCCCTGCTCTACTGTTTGGTAACTTAAAACTGAAAAAAAATATATTTCTATCCATATATATATATGACCGTCTGTAAACATCACTGAATGTACAAAACCTTAAAATTAAAACATACCTTCAAAAAAGTTAAAAAAAATATTTTAGCCGATTTATATAAATACATTTGTAAATACAAAAAATTTAGAAAAAATCAAATAAATTGTGAACTATTACAGATATAAAATTTGTAGACTATGTAGACCGAATTTTTCTTTGTGATTGATACTGATATAACTTTTTTAATTATTTTCTAATTTATCATTCAGATTGAGAAAAAATCTCAAAAATGTTCCACAATTAAGATGAACATTTATAACTATAAAATACTAGACACTGTCAGTTGACGGCGAAGATATACTTTTTATGTAAAAAAATAAAAATAAAATAACTTATACTCATAAAGTGATAAACTTACAGGACATATGATTGAACATCAGGTGAAAATCACATACATTAGTCACCTAATCGCCGCTGGTCATGACTCATAGTCATATTTGAAAATAATATGATCTTTAGGATGCTATATAAAATTAAAGGGGTAATCCTGACAATTGAAATAATAGGAGTAGAACAGCATAGATAATATGACGTTTCATTAAATTAGCTGTGTGCACCTTGGAGTTGAAGGAAATTAAAAAAAACCCAAATTTGTTTCTTGCAATAGAATAGGCAGGAATTATCCCATTGTCAATCCTCAATTCTACTCCGAGTCCAACAAAGACTTACATTTTTAAATCTACAACAAATCCTCAGAGTTACTTTCATATTTTACGCAATAGTGATTATTTTATATTTTTATGTTATCTCCTCAAATATAAAAAAATAATTATAACATCTCTAGAAAATTAAAAAACAAACAAACATATATTCCGTTAACAATTACAAAATATTATTTTCATATGGGGCACTTCCCTCAGGAACTTTTCTCGAACCTTGACCCGGTTCTGTGTATTGTAAAAAAAACAAAAAGACATAGCAAAATAATTTACAAAAAAATGGTTAATTTTAATAAGTTGATAATATTGTTTTATAAAAAAAACCGTGATCCAAATAAATATGAACACAAATTAGGAAAAAAAAGTTATGAAGTATTTTTTTTTATGCCTTGATACAATTTGCATTGTATTGCATAAAATGCATCTTCATCAGAAATTTTTTAATAATTCTTACATATTATTTGCTATCTAAAGAAAGATATTATCTACTATTAACAATAGAAAATATCAATTCCATAAGTATTGGTATTACTATATGGAGCCAACAAATAATTCCGACTCTGTATGTAAATAATTTATACAACCACATTTAAAGGCAAGGAGTAAAATTTAATATTTTTAATTTGAGAGACGACTCAGAAATAGTCTCCTATCGGGCATTTGTAGAAGAATGAAATATTTGGACTCATTAAGAAAGACTTCCTTTTCTTCTTACGTACAATCCCGATATTGATCCTTAGAAATCAGAAAAATATGCATGATTCGAATGATCTTCCAGAATGGGTGTATTTCTAAACTTTGTAATCGTATTTAATAATAATAAGCACGCACTTTTTAACGCACTCAATCTAACATTATACTATACAAAGAAAACAAAAACAGCAATGGACAAAAATATAATTTAGCCCTGAGTTCGTATAATTGAAAAGAAAAAAGGAAGAACTGCAATATTGTCCTTTTAGTTGTTTTTGGTTTAGCTTTAAAAAAATTTGATGTATATAATACAATAACTATTCCGTTGACTCTTTTATAAATATATTTTTTCACTTAAAATTTGAGAGATTACCCTGCAAGGGAAAACATAAATGAATAGAAAAACTCTTCAGTATGTGATATTCATGGTGGGGCAGAAAAATGAGACCTGAAGAGGTGCCTGGGCTTCATAACGTCTGTCAGAAAGTTGCAGAGGGTCTTCAGTATGAGAACACTTCCTAAATCCCTTTCAAGGCCCTCCTGATGGTCCTAACAGCCACAAAGAAGTCTTTAACGATGTAATTCATCGATTTGGTGGGGTCTCCTTTGATCTAATACTCCAGATCTATCTTTAAATTGTGCCCTTTACTTACTGCTTTCCTGGAGAGGTCTTGTCCATCATCTTTAATCTTGGCCATCTAGAAAATCAGGCTCCTGGATCATTTCACTATGTCCATAATCCTCGCCACCTCAACTTCAGGATGTAAGAGATCTGAGACGCACAGCCTTTTGTCTATTTGCCCATTCATTATGACAAGATGACAAAAAACTTATTATAGTTTGTTTATGCAAAAAGGATAAATGAACAAGAATACTAAAAATATTCACTAAGCCTTCCTATTTTAATGTGAAAATTAAAAATAATTAACAGTCCACGTTTTGCTTCCCAACCATGTATATCATGCTCTGAAATAACTTTGAGGATAACTTGAAGGGGGGTTTGACTACATTTTCGGCTATAATACAAAAAAATATAGTTCACATGATATCCAATGTGGTGAAGGATAAAAAGATTACATTTCTTCCAGTCCATGCTTAAGTAGTTTATCTTCACTCACATTTATCTCTGTTTATAGCAACTGCCCCTTGATCTAAGTGGAAATTTTTTTCTATATATTACTCAAGACTAATAATTGCTATCATTGGGGGAATTTTTTTTTTTTTAGAAAATTTAGATAATCTTAGTGAATTAGAAAAAAAAAGCATTTAAAAAAAGGTATCCTATCGACACACAATGTCGGATCTAATCAAAATATTCTCAAAAGTGAAATTTCTTATTTTTCCTATGCAGAGCATTGATGTTAAATTAGCCACTCTTTGGTCACTGAAACAAAGAGCCTTACTGCCACGTAAAAACTTTGAGTGATATTTATTGTGGAAGCTGTGAGATATGCAGCGTTCAACATCGACGGTAATTGATTTGATGCAGGGTCACTACTTTTATTACGATCTACTTTTAACCTAAGGAATCAATTATACTTCTAAGAATTCTGAAGCTTGTTATGAAAGTGCTCAGAGCAAACTGTGTTTATTTATAGTTGTAGGTATTGGCCAAAAAGTCTCATTTTAAGCGAGAATCCTTATTTATGATTGTATAACGCAATTCCTTCTAGTTATTTCTACCATATTAATTAAAATTTTTGGAAATATCTGTATATATATTTACATGCATGATATGACTAAAGATATCAAAAATCATGGTCAAAAATACATTAGAAGCTTAGTTAATAGTTAAAACGGTTTATTTATCTTTACGAAAGTTGGAAGTACTAAAAATATTGTTTAAAAAGAAGTATTCTAGTATCTGTCATTGCAATTTAGAAAACTTTTTTTGTAGAATTTTATATAAACTATCTTTTTAATTTTCTTTAAAATAATTTGGGTTTTATACTAAATATTTTAATTAAAACTTGGGTATAATGATTCATTCATATAAAAATAGTAAAAAATTTCTAATTGACTATACATTGTATTTTATAAAAACAATGTACAGCTGTTGAAAATACAAATACCAAAGGCTGTTAAAGTTTACCCTTCTGTCAATGAACATCCGTTTTAGAATGTGGCTTGTGAACTGGATAAAAAAGACAATCCAAAAATAAAACGTATTTAATTACTTGATTAATACCTCCACAATTCAAATTATTACATAATTTAAATTTTGTATCATTTTCATTTCTTTTGCACACGTAAATATAAAATAAATCCTTATTTTGAAACAATATTAAAAACATGAGTTTGGGCTTTCAAAATTATATAATTTGTTATTTTAATAGTAATAACATTAAATTGTTATTTTTGAAACTTACTTCTAAAAAATATTAATGACTAAGTACAATCTTTGGGAATCAAATTATTACCCCTCAGTTTTTGAAGAGGTTGCGTTTTTTATATAATATAATAGCTGCAAGGTTAAATTTTTGTAGCTACTGTTGTATTCCTCAGTCCTCACATTAAAGAAAAGTATAATCAAATAGTTATATATAATATAATTTAATATTAAAAGGGCATACTTAAACTTATTGGTAATAAATTATAGATTCAAATGAATAAGAAGGTTTTTTTAAGTCTTGGGGTGCAATGCTGCGTACATCCGCTAGTATTATCATAAGTGCATTGTACAAGTGATATTTGAATAAAGGATGTATGATGATAAATGTTTTTACCATTCATATTTTATATAAGTACACATTCTATTGTAGCCTACGTCATAAGTGTATATCAAAAATACACAAATGTAACAGGCTACAACAAGGGCGTCTGCGGGGGATTACATATATATATATTTTTTTTTTTTGGGGGAGGGGAGTTTGTTGTTTGGATTTTTTTTAATTCAGACTTCAAAGATCAATTTTTTGGAAAAATTAAGTACAAGTAGACATTGTTGAGGTATGTTACAAAAACTTTCCAATTCTATTTTTTTCCTTTAAAACATTATAGATAATGGTAAAAAATACATTTTGATTCCAAAATCCTGTTTCTAGCTTCAATAATAAGAAAGTGATGAACAATTTATGATAAAAAAATCACGCCTTTTTTCGTAGTGATTATGTTATTACTAACACCAAAATTTGTGATCTAATAAAATATTATATTTCAATAAAACTACACAACTTTCTTAAGCATCTCAAGAATTAAATGACATTTTCAGAAATTATAGAATATAGTATTGTGTAAAAGATAACATTTTTAAATATTTAAATATGTTTGTATAATATGAAATTCGAGTATATAAATATCTTCTTAAGTTTCTCTAGAAGTTAATGCTAGTTATTGAAAAAAAAGGAGAGGTTAAAAACTAAGACAAAGTACTTTCATTGACTTCTAAAGAGCGACTGGTGTTAGAGCTCATGCACATTAATTTTAAGAGAATAACTACTCCCGAAGACATTGTCCACTGGGATGTCTTTATATATTATTTTTATAAATTGAAAACCTTTTAATTTTGGTTTTATAAAAAAACGTTTTATTCAAGAACGTTTTTAATATTAAAAGACATTTCTTTGAGTGACATATTTTGAAGGTATACATTTTATTTGATGATTTTTAAAATATTTATCAAATTTGATTGCTTAAATATTGCAAATTATTTCCCAGAATATTGTCTGATTTGTCTAAAATGGAAATTGTGTGAGGGGAAGAAATTCCCCCTCTCCATCCATACTTTACGACTATAAACTTAAAATTATATATCAATTGAAATAAATACACTCTCAGTAATAACTGTTCTTTATTTTCCAAAAATACAAACTTTAATAAGTCATAATATGTTAAAAAATATTTGCAGTTTGATTATTATTCAAAACACAGTATTGATAAGTATGAATCCCTACAGATACGTACAACAAATATCCTCAAATCTGCAAACTTGGAATAAAATAAATAAGAGCTTGCATTAAATAAACATTAAATATATATTAAAATCGTTTCAGCTCAACTCAAATGGTGAGTCAGCTTGACTTTGATCACCAAACCTAATCAAATGTTTTGAGCTTTATTATGCTATACTACTCTTATTATCTAACATTTTTTTTCCACTTTCAATGCGGTTCTTTTAATCTTTAAAGGGACAGACAAATCATAGATCACGCTTTTGTAACGAATTACAAGATTAAACCAAAGCTCGTGATTGGTCAGAAAGCTGAAACCAATTTGGCAGAAAAAAGAAATTCCAATTGTACATGCGCAATGACTTGTTCTTTTTTTTTACGCTATTGACTTGATTCAATTCTGAATGACACAACTCGGTTAAACTCGAAACAATAATACTATAAAATAATTACCTACTTTTATTGTTTAAATACTTATTTTTTTAATATTTCATATCTAACTTGAGTTAAAAAGATGTAGAATTTTAATATTATATTTGTTTTGGCATACTTGTATCTAATTGATTCATTAAGATGTGTTCTTATAATTTTGCTAGTGGAAGTACACATCATTGTCAGAGTTTTATGTTATACTACTATTTATATGCAGGAATTCATAAAATATATCCAGCCAGTAGTTAAAATTTCATAAATCGAAAATGAACATGGTACTCCTTACAATTTAAAATGTTTCATATACATATTGGGTGGAATTACTCTGATGTCTCCTCAATTGTACTCCGAGTTTAACAGAGACTGGCACATAAAATTTCTGAGTAATCTTATTCTCTTTCTACCATGAGCAAACTCACTAGTTGATATTTTATACTTGGATATTCTCCCCTCAATAATTAAATAATAAAGATAAAAATTTGAGAAAATTGAAAAAAAAAAAAAAACCTTTCAGTTTTTATCTCTATCGCTTTCAAGTTTATATTTTATACACTTCTAACTATAACACAAAGTTTTTTCATTCCCTGTTTAAGCCATATTCATTATATGGTCCATTTGACAAAATCATGTTTTTACATCTATGAGTTATTATACCTCAGTTTTAAAATTATTTAATTATAAAGAAATACAAAAATATGCTATATTAAGTTCTATAAAAATATTAAACATTGCACATTTTTAATTAATATATTTTTTGTAATTTCATTTTGCATTAAAATATATGATCCCTTATAACTATTAACTCTTTAGCATCCAACGTATAACAGACTAATGTTTTTTTTTTTTCATTTTTGAGTATGACACACTTTAGCTACACATGCTCTTTGCTACATTGTTATTTCTGAGATCAAATAATTACGCAATATAAAACGCACACCCAAAAATGAGTCCTTCCCAAACAGACAAACTTTTCTTAGTAATACATATAAATCTAATAATTTGTTCAAGGATAAGTCCAGGTTATTTAATATGTTCTTAGGATAATTATAATTTACAAGAAAGTTCTTGCTACAAAACTTTTAGAATATAAAAACTTACTCTTCTCTTTATGTTGCTTAAGTTACAGGCGTATTATACCTTAATATATGTTTTGTACATAAGAAGGAAAAAACAATTGCCCACATCAATAAGAGATCCCTCTTGAGTGGATCACTTTCTGTGATTAAATAATATATAACTGCTTCTGTAAAAAAGTTACAACAATCAAATTTAAATGGTAACTGAGACAGACTGAAAGGAATAAGTACCAAAAACGAAGAAAAAAATGTCTGACCACAAATAAGTTTTGCTAAAATATTTTACAAATATGGATTTGTTTAATATACTATTGGTTATACATTTGTTCGTCACGCCGTCATGAGTCGTAACACAGCAAGTGTAATTGGATCAGATTGAAGGAAGGAAAAATAAAGTAACTTTTTTTTATTTCGGGCATTTAATCACATCCAAGGACAAATTCTTTTTTTTTCACATTAATAATAGTATGTTACTAATTATTCTTATACATACTTTTAAACAGAGTGAATACCAATATCATGTATTGTTAGCTGATTTTTTGTAAGTTTTTGTAATTCCAAAGATACAAGGTCACGCAAATTCTTTAAAAAAGGTTTCTTTCCAAGATTCTTTTGAATAATATCCACGGTCGTTCCACAATCGTACGTGGGAGTCGCTTTCCAAAGAACCCTTTGTGTTGCAGCAAGCAAAGGGGAAAAGTCGTCGATATATCCATTTATAAGATCAGTTCCAAGTATAACATATTCATAGTATAGACTTGATGTTATCACATATCTCTACTCCATGTTTGGATTCTTCGTTATATCAACCAAAACATTCGTATAATTTTTTTTGATTATGTCCACAAAAGATTTGAGCCCACAACCCAACCGATTTCTTGGTCTATTTAAAGTTGAAATATAATTCCAATAAAAAAGATTATCCAGCCAAAAAATTTCCTCTCATATGGCATCCTCCGCCAATATTGGTAAAGTGATAGCCTTATACAAAACATTTGTAATAACAAAAGTGTTATAAGGGTCTATTCTTTTTTGAAGATTAAAATTGCGTCAGCCTTTGATAAAATTATTGACTTTGGTTTTTAGTTCCAGTCAATTTAATTCTGAGGGAACAGAGCCCACCCATTTAATGCCTAAAACAGGTATCATTTCTTTGGTAGAACAATATGAAATTTTCAAACCATTTCCCGGATACTGGATAATACCATTTATATTCTTTTTTACATTTGAGCTTCCGAGTTCGCTTCTGTCATCATAGTCAAGTCATGGGTATAAGGATCTTTATGATGTTTAATATTTCCAAAACTGACAACAAATCCTAGATATTTTTTTGTAGCTCTTCTATTTCAGCTACAAAGAGCAGGGGGCCAAAGGACAACACTACCTATAACTTTTACTCAAGTAAACCTATCTGCTCTCTTGACTTGAAACAGTTACTGTCGATGATCCCGTATCTAGTAATGCCCTGACAGGGTTAAAAAAACGGGTTGGTAGTAGTTTTTCACCGATCTCAAAATGTGAGAATGAGAAAGAGAATCCTTTTGCTTTTGGAAAATCTATGGCAATAATAGCTTCAAAAAGCTTGTTCGTATCCACTGCTTCAATCGCTGTCTGAATATTCTAGGAAACGTCAAATATTTTTCTTCCTTTTAAAAACCCTTTTTGCTCTGGTCCTATCTTTTTATCTAAAATAGGTTCAATCTGACTTACTATCACTCCTGAAAGTATTATGTATGTTTCGTTTAGAAGAGTGATTGGCCCACAATTGTCAAGGTTTAAGCCATCTCTCTATTTGGGGATTAGAACAATTCGATCTTTAGTTATAGCTTCTGGCAGATATCCCTTCTTTTCCATAAAGTTTCCCATTTTATATAAATACGGGACATTATCTTCTCTGCATGTCGTAAATATCTTTCTCTCAATTCCATCTGGACCAGAGGCCTTATTATCTTTAAAGTTTTTCCTAATGTATTCTCATAATATTTCGTTAGAGAATACAGAGGTTCTTTTCCTTTTCGTTTTAAGGAAATTACTCCTGAACCCAACAACTAACTTCTGGAAGGTTTTTCGAAATACCTCTGCAATGTCCTCTTGCTTTTCTAGCGTTTTACTCACATACTCTATTCTCTTTATAACTGAAGCTGAGTAATTATTTTTGTTGGTAAGATTTTTAATCCTTTAAGGGGATGATTTCATTTTCTATTTTATCCCTCGCTTCTAACTCGGCGATTTCCGCAATCCGCAAGGAAATGTAAAACTTAAAAGTTATATTTCTTTGAAAAAATACATCCATGTTTAAGGTACGTTCCAAATTATTGTTAAAATCATCCATCACTTTTCTCTTTTCAGTAATACAGTAGGTACTATTAATTATGCGTTTAAGTGAAAAAACATAGCTTTTATACAGAAAATGAAGAATTAAACCTATTTGCAATGTTAGTTTTCATTTTATTTATGCATTTTTCATCATCGACCAACCACAAAGGGAGTTCCCAGGCTTTGAAGAAGTTTCGAGTACAAAACTAACCACTATCCTCTTATGATCGGACAATGATTCAGAAGAACAGAGGGCATACTTAGTATTTTCATAGATGCACTTTGACGCAAGTGCTAAATCAATTCGTGACGTTGATCGGCCTTTTCTCCATGACACACTATCACTAGAGCTAAAATAGGACGCTAAGTCAATCAAATTTAATTCACATATAAGTTTTACATACATTTTTTATGTTGATATGAGTTGCTGGCACAATGTAAATCAACGTTAACGTCTCCTACTAGTAAGATTAGTAAATTATTACTTCTGCAATTGTTAATAATGGCCTGGAAGAATGATTGACTCTTTACATTAGGACCATAATAATAAATTAATTCAAATTTGGCCTGTTAAGTGGATATTAAAATTGTATGCCAGTCACTCACACTTGAGTAGGATTTGGTACATATGGGATCACCAAGAGATTTAGAAACCAAGGATAGAACTCCTCTATTTAAACCCGAGCCAGTAAAAAAATAGTCAAACTGTCTAGGAGGACAGAAGCCGCAATCATCCTTACATGACGTGGATACTTTAGCTTTGATGTCCTGAAGACATGTTAATAATCTTTTCATTAAAGCATGGCGTGAGATAAGCAGTTTAGCTCTCATTTTGGTATTACTCATGAGATAATAATTTAAAAAAGATAAACAAAATCAGTGAAAGACCACCCGTCATTTAATCCGAGCTCCTCAATTGCTTAAGGAGGTTCTCTCTCTTATTTGGCAATGGCGATGTATCCGGCTTATTTCGTTTCCCAAATGATTCTGAACGAAAACGCTGGGACAAAATTTGTTGTTAATCAATATCAATATGAGGCTTTGGGGGGGTTATTAGCCCTTTTCTTTTCATTTGGGTTATTCGAGCTACTAATATCATCATAGATTGAACTAATTCCTTCGGAAATATTCGATACAACAATGATTTTTGTATGACAATTTGTCTCTGTCCGAGTTGTGTTTTCGCTTATTGTAACCTCTGCATGGTCAGTACAAGAGTTTACTATCACATTTTCTGGAATGTTTCCTTCATTAGTTGTACTTCTCCTCCCATCTGAATCTACCACATTATCTGAGTTATCATTGGTCCTGTCGACAATGATGGAACCATTATCAGTTTTTTCACTTGTTTTATTATTATCCCTTGCATTGTCTTTTGATAAAACTTCTTGATTTCCCATTTCAAAAACTGATTGATACAATTTTTTGCAAAGTGAATTGTTTCGTAACACTTTGCACATGTAATTGACTGACTTGCGTAGCTAATCCGATTCTTAAAGCCTCTAAAACCTATAAATCCTGGAATTTTACGCTTTGGTATCAATCCAAGGACAAAATTTCCATTATTAAGGCCCTTTAATCTTCCATCAATTAAAGTAGTCTCTTTAGCAGCTTTTACAATTTCGCCGAACATATTTTTTTTCTTCGACGTGCAGAGTGACTTTTGAAAACCCCATGTCCTACAAGTAGTTCAAAATCTTTAAAAAGTAATCAGCTCTTATGGGACTTGAACAAAATTCTAAACAAATCTTACATACAAAAAGGAATTCCTTACGGCAAAAAAAATTAAATAAAAATGTCAGTTTAGCAACTAAACGACAATTTATGAATATGGCGCAAGGTAAATTTGCTAAAAAATGCATATTAATTATTTCTTTTCTCTTTAAATACATAATCTATCTCACGGGGCTTAACATCCTCATGGGGAGAGTGAATTGTTATTTTCTTTTCAAATACAATAGGAATTCCACACTCGTCTTTACGTTGTGCTCTAAGCCCTCTTATATATCCTTTAATTCCACATCCCTTCTATATACTCCCCTTATTGGAAAGGTACCATTTACGTGACAAAGGGCAATTCTTTTTTTAGTACTATAACCACCATAAGGCAAGATCCATGACAAATATGAATCCCTAGAAGAAGGAGTGTGTCTATCTTAAAAGTTCCATAAATTAAGTTTTCAACTTCTGGAACAGTTAACCGCATAGGAATGTGACTTCCATCAATGCTTGTAATATCAATAATTATCTTCCTTCTAATTGCTTTTAAAGCCAAATCTTTTTTCAATGCGTTTAAATAGCTATGTTGTCTACCAGATGATTCCTTCATAATTAAAACGTAAATTTCTCGGAACTTTTTCTTAAATGAAGTGATAAACAAATATATGCAACCTCTTACCCCCTGATTTTAGGAATTTATTGATGATATGCGAAAATTACAGAATCATTCATTTCAACCAACTATTCCCCTCTGTAACATAAGTATCCCACTAAATATATACACAAGATATATAGAGTCTCACTTATACACAAACTCAATGCAAAACTTCATTATAATTATATTTTTGAATAACAAAAAATCAGAGCGCCTAATAA
This sequence comes from Lepeophtheirus salmonis, assembly GCF_016086655.4. Classification (NCBI taxonomy): domain Eukaryota; kingdom Metazoa; phylum Arthropoda; class Copepoda; order Siphonostomatoida; family Caligidae; genus Lepeophtheirus; species Lepeophtheirus salmonis. The sequence goes on from NC_052144.2 coordinate 20,827,202, forward strand.
TATGACTAGTCACTCTTCTTCTCTTTCTTCTTCGTCTTCTTTTTTATTTCGGGAATTTAATCACATCCAAAGACAAATTATTCTTAGACATACATTTAATCTATTGGAGTTAGTGTTGGATCGCCCCCCTCCCTTTAAGTCTGTTCTAATCAGTATGATATTTTTATCATTCAACGTCCTAAAGATCAATTACTCAGGTGTCTTCAGTCTTACGATCCTACCTATCTTAGTATTTACTTCAATCATAGCTAGGATTGAAGAATATCAAAGGAAGAAATCATGAATAAAAGCTAGAAACTATCTTTATACAACGTCCGTAGTTCTCCCGGCAAATATCCTAGAAATTTATTCCTTAAAAAAAACAAATTCTACGGAATTTAATTTTTCAATTTTTTTTCGGAAAATTTAATTTTTTTTAATTTTGACTTAAATTTTAATTATTATTTTTTTCCGAAAAATTTAATATTTGAATTTTTTTCAAAAATTTTAACAATATGAAATCTTTTCAAAAAAAATAATATTTAAAATTTACAAAAATATTATATATTCTGTGAATAGCTATGCTTTTTGAATTTTTTTGTTAATAACTTCAGATTTGTGAAACATTTAAAAAAAAATTTAATTTTTCAAAAAAAATCAACAAAAAAAAAATAATAATAAAACTTCAGGTATCTTGTCTCTTTGAAAGAAGTAATGATTAGTTTTGTGTTGGTCCATATTTAGTACTGAAAACTGTTGTCCCGTCCAGTTCAGTCTCGGTCTGGTCCAGTTCAGACCCTCAATATCAGTCTGTTATTTTTACCAACTTCATTCCTTCTTTTTATATTCAGTCCAATACTGACAGTGCAAAGGATCTACGATTTTATGCGCCCATCCCAAGGACTGATAGGAGTAATTCTGAGACTGGATCGTACCGAATATATAAGGCCTGACACAACACTAGTGAAGTGGAAATGACGTAAGTAGTAACTAGGTTATTTCAGCTATTGTAGTTACCATAAAATACCGATAAGGACCCGTCCTCGGATTTGTAAATTTTATTAGGAGAGGAGTACAGTATTTTTAGTTGTTTTAAGACTAATCCAACACTAATTGGAATTCAAAGACAAACATCATAATAACCTTTTCTTGGAAAAATAATAAAACTCTATCAGAGAGTTTTTACAAAGCAATTCAAGATAACTGCTGTAATCATATCATAATTCATACTATGAAGAAGCAGGGGACATTGGAGCGCGATTGGGTTAAAAAAGCAGGACGCACACCATTCATTAGCCTGGATTAGAGGGTTTAATTTTAGTTAGTCATTCGTTATTTACGCGAGCATAGTCTATGTATATTATTTCTTCCATTTGTTTCAGTCAATATTTATTAGTATAAAGTATAATATGTAAAGAAGAAGTAGTGCTCTAGAACAAAAGATAAGTTATCAGTGGCAATTAATTATTGTTCAAAACATTCCCTTCAATTCCTCCTCCTCATGTGAGGTCTTTTTGAGACCCATGACATTCCATATGATTATGAACACCATACTTTCCTCAATATATTTGAATCTATTGCTATCAGGTAGAGTCTAATCTTTGTATTACTTTTTGTCATTTGTGTTAACATTTTGTTTGAGATGATTGAGAAAAGTGTATTTGTCAATCATGGCGACTACATCGAGGATATATATACATTAAATGTATACTTATAAAAAAAAATTGAATAATATATATATGATAAACGTATTACTCCCTCAGGTCTTTTTTTCTATCTATTTACTAACACAAATCAATCATGAAGACAAATTGAGAGAAGAAAAAATGCTCAATTTATTTTTTTTATCCATTATACAGTCAACCCAAAAGGTACAATTGCTCCAAATCTATGCATTACATTTTGATCAACTATTGTGGTTGTATTCAAATTTATGAAATCAGTTTAGAAGCTTCATTTGATTAGTGGTACTTATTTTGTCTCCGCTATGGCACCTTTTATATAAAATAAATCAGCTTACAATTATTTCATTGTGGCAATGAATATGAAAGTATAATTAGCAACGTCCTCAAAGAAATAATGGATATAGTTTGTTGATATAAATCAACAATAATTAATCGCAGAAGAATAATAATGATAACTTGACTCGATTATTTTGTGTTGACGGATAACATAAATATTGCTGCCCAAAACTTGTAGTTACATTCAATAACGATTTGATTCCCTCCATTTTTAATGACTAGGTTTCATTACGCAACCAAACAACAATATGTTTGGTTTTTATCCAATGTCTAAAAACGTCAGAGCAATATCAAAAAATGCAATGCATATACAATCTCTTTTCTGCCGATGTCAGTGTCGAGAAAGCTGCAGAGACTGTTGGCATCTACATGGAGACTGCCTACAAACATCAAGAAGTCCAATGCAGCCCCATATAGCTTGGAAGAACCAAAACTTCTGTAGGAATAATATGGCTGACTTATAGGATATATCTTTATGTCTCTCTCAACCCCATTGGCATTGAGTTCGGGTTGAACTCTCATCCAAATTTGAATTCGCTCCGAGCTAGCATCATGACAACGTGGTACACTTGAGACACAATCTTCATTGTCAAGAGCTGCTAATCTATTCGCAGTTGTTTCGAGGATGTTATTGCTTCAGAAAGAGTACATACAAAATACAAAATATAGCTTAATATAGTGCTTAAACATATCAAAAATTGGTTTTGAGTTGTCTTTTCTCAATTCAATAAAAATCACAATTTTCGTAATTTAGTCATATTACTGAGAAGTTTGGGTCCCCACTCAGTATATGTATGTATTTGGGCTGGTACGGTACGGGGTTGTACCACAGTTTGGTTCGGTACGTTCTTACCTCGGCGTGGTACGCATATATATGATCTCAGATTGAATTTTTTTATATTATTTAATTTTGGTTATATTTATTTTATCATTAGTTATTTGGTTTATATATCATACATATATAAATAAAACGGCGCCATTGAGTTTTTTTTATTATTATTAAAATCGAACGTATATTTTGCGTCATAAATATACATATATTGTACCTTAAATATATATGTATATGATACCAACGAATCTGAGTCAAAAGAAATATAAAATTATCCAAAAAAATTAGAAAAAGAGATAATGACTTTCAAAATGATAAAATGCATCCCAGTTGACAATAACTCAGTGGTTGGGTGGAGGGATATTTTAAATGAATTTTTTAATGTTTCTATGGCAGCTTCACTATATCTTTTAACTACAGGTACATTTGTATGAAACGAAAAAAAAAATTCAACAGCTGGTGATATTGTGACTGCTAATAATCAGTCTTGTTTATTAACGGAAAATGTAGACAAACTCATATTTTTATGAAAAAGTATATAAATTCTATAATGATAGTATTATATAACCCTAGTATATTTTATGTCAACCTATGTTTTTAAGTGAAGTTAAGTGTATATAGGAATAATTTATATGTACAGAAAAGAAAATAATAATGAAAAAATTATCAAAACAACTTGAAAATCTTCATTCATTATATTAAAATAACATTTTACTTTATACCTAACCGAACTGCGTACCGTTCGTATTTATATGACTAAAATAAATAATTTTACTCAAAAAATAAAATATATAATTATAATACACCCCGCTTAATGCTTTCAAACTTGTATTATTTATATATTGTTATTTTAACCAAAACATTTTTATACGATTCAATTCATGAGGATTTAAACATTTATTTAATATAAAATATTTGATATATTTTGAGGATGATAGTAATAAATCGATTAAACATTTGTTCAAGATTAATACCTAGCATTATTATTTGTAGGTGAAGGTACTCGTATAAATGATTTTGTTTTGTAAATCTAAGCATTTGTATATAAATATTTTTTAGAGCCACTCAATCATTTCCTCAAATAAGTACCATAACATTATTAAACATTACCTTATTTTGTTTAGTCCTTATTTAATATTATTTAGGAAAAAATATGTTTTCTATGGGTTTGTTTGCGTTAATATAATTCTGTATTACTACATATTATCAATCTATACTAAAATGATAAAAACAATCCTTAGTTCTGTATGATGATGATCTTAGTAGTGCCTTGATCCTACATGGGTGTCAGAAAGGGATGAGCTGGAGGAGCTGTAGCCCCCAAATTAAAAAAAAAATAATAATTCTTCTAATTTGTTTCGCAAAAAATACAATTTTTCGCATTTTTTCCCCACCAAACTCAATTTTTAACATTTCCCCCCAAAAAAATGGAATATTGGAAATTTTTCACAAAAATTGAATATTTGATATTTTTCCCAAAAATTTAATATTTAAATTTTTTTTCGAAAAATTTTAATATTTGAATTTTTTTTCGAAAAATTAACTTTTTGTGTAAAATTTTGAATTTTTGAAATTTTTTTTCTAAAAATTAAACTTTTTGGGTATAGTTTATAATTTTTTGAAAAATTTCCCCAAAATATTAAATTTCTTAAATTAAATTTTGAGACTGTTACAAAAAAAAATATATACAGCTGTAATTTTTCGAGTTTTTTTTCAAAAAAATTAAATTCTTTGTTAAAAGCTTTGGACTTTTGAAACTTTTTCCAAAATTTTATTTCATGAAATATTTAAAAAAACAAAAAATTGTTGAAATTTGTTCAAAAAAAAATAAAAATGGATATTTAAAAAAAATTTCAACTACGAAGCCTACCCTTCCCCCATCAAAAAAAATATCTAATTCTTCAGACGTCCTTGTCTAAATAAATGTTAGATGATTATCTAATTATTTGATTTAAGCTAAGAACTTTTTGTCAGGAAACAAACAATCCCATGATAATGATCTCCGTTTTGCTTTGTTAAAATGACTATAATTACTTAATAATGTAAAAAAAAAATAATGAAAAATAATAGATGTTCGTAATACAGACATTGTATATAGTTATTTGAGCATCTGTCTCGTAAATAGATAAATAGTTACATAGATAAATATTATAGCAGCTATTTTTCAAAAAGTTAGTCTTACATCTAACTTTTCCGTCATAGACTACGCCATTACTATTTTCACTGGGAAACTAGATTTTTAGTATTTGAATTTTGAAAAGGGATTGAACTCATTTTTAAGCACAGAATCAAAAACTGACCTCAGTTTTCTTTTTATATTAATTCAGATCAAATATACCGAGAAGTAATTTATCACCCATAAAACAATCAGGAACAAAAGATCAATCATTTGGATTTAAGGAAAATCGTCGTTTTCCCACATTTTACAGCCATAAAAAGAAATATCAAAACAAAATACAGAAAATGTAATGGCATTTTTGAAATCAGTATACACTTTTACATTAAAATCTATGTATTGATCTTTTGTTACTCGTAGTGAGAAATATGAATTATTAAAAAATATCGTACTTTTGTTAAGAAAAAGAACTATTCAAAAAATTTACATCTCTTTTTAGTTTTGTTGGGTTTTGTAACTGTCAAGAATATTTGCATATAAACCTTTGTATTTCTGACTTATAAAAGTATGAGAAAATTACTGTAGTCATTTTTTGATTTTGCATTCACAGACCAAATCAATCCCTTTATCAATGTCCAAATTTTAAATTTTCACCTTCCAATTGTTAAGATCACAATTGCTTTGTGCAATACGAGAGGTCTGTATCCACATTTCAAGTGTTTTGAACTGCAAATATATGCGTCCACTTGAAATTAAAACTCTGATTGCGTGAAATAAGAAATAACAGGATATGAAAATACCAAAGATTGGTGTATGGGCAATTGGGACATTAGCTATCTGATATAATTTTTAAAACCCTTTTAAACAAAACTGTAATTCTGTGTACTATCATTATGAGACAAAAATTAAACTTTTCTTAAATATAAAACTAGCTTTAATGCCTTTTCAAAAAAAAAGATTTTTTGTCGTACTCTGTATAATCGAGAAATATATTTTTAATGGTATCAAATAGGAAAATATTTGGATATAAACCTAGTATGCAATTGACAAAATAAAATGTCACTTTTAGGCTATGAACGAATCTCAGTTGTAATAAACAATATCCATTATTCTTAATAGATTTTTTTTTCATTTAACCTTATCTCTTTGTGGATTAAAAGAATGCTTACTTGATGGTTGGACTCGACGATTTCCCTTACTTTATCCACATTTTTGACAATTGGCCTTCCGATCTTTGATATCAAAATTAACAGAACGGAATCGACGAATCCAATGTTGCGCATGATTGACTATTAAAGTATCAGCCCCATAAATACTTTTCACAAATTCATCCGCCTGGCTTGTTGTTTAATCCAAGAAAAACTGTTAAATATTTTAGTGCCTTGGGAGACAGTAAGGAGGCAAATCATCAATCCTAGATGTACAATCTCACAAATAAACAAAACAATAGTGAAAGGACGATCAGGAAGGTCTGGTTTGATGCTAATTATCCGTAGGGCAATTATGTGTGTCAGCAAGACTCTGTCCGGGCCTCAAGCCAAAGGAAACCCAAGCATTTCCTGAGAATATTTTAGTCGATTACGCCCGTAGACATTGTGACCTCCTTCCTCAACAGATATGAACCCATTTTAGCATTGGGTTTGGGGTGGCATTGAGACAAATGCCTGTATTTCCCCTCCCCACATAAATACTGTTGAGCTGAATACCTCCATTGAGTGGGAGTGGAAAGTTATTTCTAATGAGCATGTCATCAGAGTGTACAAGACCTTCCGACCTCCTCTAGAGGCTGTCATTGAGCCTAAAGATAGACATTTTGATGTTTTTTTCAACTTGTTAATAAATTTCAAGGTACAAACATTAGTCACGTAAGATTGATTGATTATTTTGTTAATGTCGTCTGTTATGATGTAATTTTGATTACGCACACTGAAGTGTAAACTAATTGCATTTATAAAACCCGAGATAAAAATAATTGACTGCTCTTTCTAAAACTAACATTTGAGTTATTTTCAACATTATTATTTATTTTTGATCACATTTGTGGCAGCTATAAAGATGTCATCTTCAATGATTTACATACATATATACCCGTGTATGATAACATATTACCCTCTACGTCGATAGACACTACACATACATACATATTAACATATTTTTCCTTGAGTGATTATTTGGTAATGGTAAGAAATAATATAAATGCTTAGGTGTTTTTTTCGTAAGTCTATCATTAACTTTATTCCTTTCCAAGGTAATACCTCATGAAGAAAAAAATAATTTGTAGAGCTACTTACATCCAAGTATATTTGATTTATTTACAAATACATGCATAAGCACTTCTTGTATTTTGGATAGTGTCCTTTGCAAACTAATTGGTAGATAAAAAATATATATCTGTATCCTCAAGGTTCACAAAGAACTTGAATAAATTAAACAATCACACATTTAAAGTTTTGTTCTACACAGTTTTGAAAATTATATTAGATACACAGACATTTAGTATTTTGTTAGCTGGTGATTTTTTCGTTTTTTATATCTTTATAGAACTTTTCATATACCAGTTTTCAAAGAATAATTATTTTAAACATACAAAAATATGCAAAATCTTATTGAAAACATATCTTATTTAACATTTTTGAATGATTAGCTAATAAATTAATTAATTTTCGGCGATTCTACAATGATCTAAAAAAAAATCCATCATAAGTTCGGTTCTAATTAATTGGTTTAGCCATACTGAACCAATTTATAATCCATTTATGGGAACGGATCTTATATAACTTATTGTTAGGCGTAGGGTTATTGTATTCAAATAGTTTTATTTTTTATTTTGTAGATTTTTACCATTGCTATGTTATATCCACCTGAGGAAATAGATATAATCAAACACGAAAACATGTACAATATAAAAAAGAATTGATCTTTTGTTAAACCTTGTTATTACTAGATGGAATACTCAAATATATATATAGGAGCTATTTTTTCACAGACCTAAATGTAAAAAAAAAAAAAATCAACAAATCAAATCCGTCCCTTTTAATCATTGGAGATTTATAAATCTTATCTTAGATTTACGATATATTATATTGAAACAAATATCGAAATTTCTAAGAATTTTCTGCGATATGGATACGATGCAAATATTGGATTTTTTGAATGATATATCTAGTTCCCAATTTCAATCTGATATATCAACCCACATTTTACTTAGTATCATTAATTTCTGTAAAGTTACAGCTCTCATTCCTCTATTTTCTTAAACACCAAAATGTACATAACAATATTGGATAGTTCATGCCCGAATTGGTAAAAAATGTGTTTTTTTTTCTTAAGAAATGTCTACTTTGAGGCACTACAGATAACTAATATTTTTTTTTCTTCCGTAGCAGAATTCACAATTGTGGAAATTAAATAAAAAAAAGAAGTTTAATATTCAATGTAGTTCATTAGATTTTAGTCATCGAATCAACTTATTTTTATTTAATATTGGAACTCTTCAGGCATCCTATTGAATTGCTCTGTTATTAAATACTCCATAACAAAATAAAAATAAAGCCGAAAAAAATCAATCAAAATCGAATTTTGTATTAATACAAAGCTTATTATTAAGTTTTAGATATAATATAAAGTAATTGAAAAAAATTATTAGTTTCTTAATATGAACTTTCCTTTTATTTGATTTTTATATGATTTGACACATTTTGTAGGAATTATATTCAAGATAATTTATTATACATTTTATTTTTCCAATACTTTTCCAGAACGACATTTATTTTCTATTGTGTCAATATAGAAATCTTTCATTAAATAACGATATTAGTTCCTAATTTGTAGACTATACTTCCTTTAATATTCCTTTTATTGATGAGAAAGAGTTTCACTGATTAAGTATATGTAAACATTATAGTATTACAAATACTCCATCTGACCTATAAACTGTCTTACATTTCACATGTAGAGTTGCATAAAATAGGACCCAGAACAAGTAGAAGTATTTTTCTACTTGACAATCTGAACAATGCTAGGTTCCAATGCTCTTAACATAATTCTCCATCATTGAAGAAGGAACATCATTATAAAGCAATCATTATTGCATGTTCTCATGAATAATTTAAAGTAATACTAATGATTTGTTGGGTGTTATAGAGTGTATGTCCTCGTTGGACTCAGAGTAGATTGGAGAAAGGACTAAGGAGTAATTATTTCCTAAGTCCTTGATAAATACGGAGTAGTACTGGTCTTTATGTCCTTCTCTCATGGGTGCTTGCTTACCTCTGATTTAATATTAATTCATGAGAGCCAAAGCAGCTCTTTGCCCAAACATTCTGAACATTTTCAGGATTGGTACATTCATTTTAGATTGATTTTACTTTCAAAAACTGGTAGGTCATGTTGTATCCATATTCTACATTATGTATATTTTCTTCTCTACAAATGACAGTAAATTTAACCTTATGCACTTTGACTTTACGAAAATAATTTATCCTAGGCGCATTGTTCAATGAGCTCCATCGCTATTTATAAGCTTTACTTCAAAAATACAAACATTGGCAGAGTTGTATAAAATATGACCTGCCGCTATGTGAAAATAAAAGAAACCGAAAAAACACATGCTAACCCTGACAATTCGAAGAATATTTGGGATAAGAATAGCTTAGCTGTCATGACATTTTATTTTATCAGTGGCAAGCGGCCTTGAGAATAAGGAAATAAACACAATTGCCACTTGGTATCTAGCAAGGACATATGAATGAATTACTTCGATATCAATGCTCAATTATAGTCCTAGTCCAACGAGTACTTACACTTGCTATAACTGTCGTAAAAGTATTCATTGTATTTTCCATTAGTCATTAACTCATATACTTTATACTTAGATATTACTTCCTTAAGAATTAAATAATAACGATAACATCTTTGGAAACAAAAATACTTTTCAAATTACCAAATAGAGCAACATATTGCACGTGTAAAGTTCATATTCTATACAACTCGCTTCATTGTACTTATTATTATTTTCATGCATAGGTAAAGTTGTAATATTTGCCTTGATTGGCGGTTATAACTATATTTAGATATTATTTACTAAACGTATTTCAAGGTTACTATTTGTTTCATATTAGGCTCAATGGGAAAACCAGTCAATAAAATATATATATATACCTAGTACAGGTATACCTTGATTAATGCAAAAAAAAAAAGCACAACAACCTTATTACATAAATATGGTTGATTTATCAAGTAGAAACTCATAACTACAATAAATCGGTCATAAATCATCATTGATGATGATCAAACAATAGGATAAGGTATAAGAACAACATATGCTCAATTTAATAAAATTTGATCCCTTGTTCCAAATATGACCTTTTTTTTTTGTTCTCAGAGCCTTGTAGCTTGCAGAAAAATGCCATAAATGCAATTTTTAAGATTCAAAGCTGATGAAGATAGTGATAAATGGTGTAAATATATTTTAAAGCCGAATGTTACAAAATTATAAAAACATTTTTAAAATGTCTACATCATATATATAACTTGAATGATCATTGATTAAAGTGAAAAATATGTGTTTTTATTTAGAGGCTCATAGCTTCAAGACGAATAGAGTCAAAAAGTTTAGTAGTATCTCATTGGATAGCTGGAAGTATGAACTTTAATTTAAAAAAAGGAGCCTCCCCAAAATGATCTATATAGTTATCAATTTGAGATAAGGCCACGATAGAACTCATTTTTGATTTGATTTCATAATAAAAGTCCATGAATATTCATATGCCCTTGCTAGAAGAGATAAAAACAAAGAGAGAGCAGAAGAAAAGAGATAGAGAAAAAGGAGAAAAAGAAAAGACATATCATCTTATAATCTGCCGAAAGACAAAATTTGCATTAAAATATAGAAAATAACTATCCAAAAAATCCTTACTGTTATACACCTTTTTTCATTAGTGCACTCAAATGTAGTAACTCGAGAATTAAAAAATAATAATAAAATCTTGAGAAAAAAATATAGTACGACGTGATGAGTCTGGGAGTACTTTAGTCTCTAGAACGCTATCTTGATGTACTTTAGCTACATACGTTTAATGCTACTGGCAAACGCCAGCTAGATTTGATTAATATTACTACTTTGTTATTTCTTGGATCCAAAATGACGTTTTTCATTTAAACAAACATATAAACTTAGCTTTATTATAATAGATATGTATATTAAACCATAGTTTGTTGAAGTATTAATTTAGTAAAAAAACACATTTATTGTAGAACTTTATTACATTGCATAATAAAGCTTTATATTTCTTCAACCAGATAGAACCTTATTCATGTTTATTTTCTATTGAACTTTATGGTTTCATAAAAAGTATATAAATATTTAATGAGGTATTCCTATTCATGAGAAAATAAAACTTTTACAGACCTGCCCCATGTAACTAATATCTAGATGTATGCATATCAACACACATAATGTTTATGGACTAATATTTTTAAAAGTATATTATACAAGTTTAAATGAGGATTAATCAAGGTTATATGTAACTAGGGATATGAAAATTGTCAAAATGCTAGCAAGTGTTAATATAAAAAAAAGAAGGTTGGTTTTGGTAATAGTAGTGTTGTTTTAATGAATTTTCAGCCATTAGTTAAAATTTAAATGTATTAATGAACATGGATCATTCACTTTATTTAGTAGTCTTTGTAAGCAAATATGTCATCATTTAAATAGAACGACAAATACTTTTTCTAAATTTACACTTGCAAGGATTTCCACAATTGTCACATCTGTAGCCATAACTAAGGGAATGTAGAACTTTGCATATCTTGGAGTCCAACTCATACACCGTCTTAATTCATTTGGTTGACGTCATGAATGGGAAATGAGCTCTGTGTACTTAATATTAGTTTGTTTACAACGCCAAAAATATAATATCTATATTGAAATTAATGTCACTTCATATGTTGTTTTTCTTTAATAGTTGCTTGCCTACTTATTTGTATATTATAAGCAATAGGTAAGTACAGTGGAGCTACCTTGCTATTAGTTTTTTTTTTTTTTTTTTTCGAAAGTTTGATTAAACTTGATTGATAAATCTGGTGATGAAAATCTGATGTATTTTTAGCTCGCCCATTTTTTGGAATTGGTAATCTGAAGAATAAATTTTCTGTTCCTTAGGAGTTGTATTTATTATAGAATTCCTTAGTAATGAACATTGGTTTACTATTTGATATTCTCTTTTCTTTTAACATGCCCTAAATACAAACGTTTTTTATCACTAAATAGATCATACTCCAATGTGTATAAAAAGTGTCTTGCCGAATGGGTATATTTCAAAGGGATAACATGCCGAAAAGATATATTATCAAATATGAATCATCATTAATTAAATAATCAATTTACTTACGAAAAATCAATTGTATAAATTTGTAAACAAAATACCGATAAGGAGCATTTGTTAATAACAAAACTTAACTCTTATCAGCATTGGCAGTGGAATGTATTTGCAATTGAAGGGATTAATTTATATAATGGTGACATCATCATAAAGTTCAATAATTTATTCACTTCGTTACGCTAAAAAGATAAAAAGTCACATCCTCCTTTGTATAGAACAATGATGTTATAATCCTTTAGCTTCTAATCACTAATTGTTCAATTCTCATACCCAATATATTGATCTTGAATTCGTATGAGCTTTTGTATTATCTGACAATTTCCAGTACATATACTAGATAAATAAGTAATTTAAGATGATATATACAAATATACTTGAAAAATAAAATGATAAATTGGTTAAAAGTGAGTTAGGCATTGAACGGGCTTTATTTCTTGGACACAAATGTTGTTCGAAATTAAAAAAATTACTGCAAATATATTTATTACAAATATTCAAAGGAAACAAAACAAAAAAAAAAAACAATCCGATACTATTTTGAATTGATTAATTGCATTTTAATATTAATAATTAACACTGCAAATTTGTATTTGATTAGCGCTTCCTCTTAATACAAGTGAAAGAACTGAATGATATAAAATTATTTATACAAGTATATTATTTATATTATCAAAATTATTATAAGAATGCCCTCATTTAATATTTGATCTAATTTAATATAATATATATTTATTAATTTGTTTAGAAATTAAAACATATTCATACTCAATCGAACACAATTGTTCAAATAAGTTTCCATTTATGATTAAATTATCATCGGAGTTTTTACTGTATATTTTTATTTATGTCAGTTAATGAATTTGATGAGATAGAAGATCCTCTCCCTGATACCAGTTACTTTCATCCTGTAATAATGATTTAAATAGATCATGGTAGATACAAAAAAAAGTCGTAGTATTTTGCCAAATGAAATGTGATCTCATCGACTTCGAGTACCGCCTTTCCCCACTCCTCCTCAACGGAATATTACATATATGACAAACTCACAACTTTTTCTACATAATGATAACTTTTATTTACTTTCATAATCCTCCAATGTGATAATTGTCGGAATATCTTGACAAAATTGGAGATCTCTCCCCTCCTACTCTAATAATAATATATCTAATAAAATATTTTTAAAATGTTTTCGCCAACATTCCGCTTTATTATTAAAAAATTGTAAGAATTGAAATTCGACTATCGGGTGTCACTGTCTCCAATTTCGAGATAGACAGGGAAAGTATAATGGGTAAACAAACTTTTACAATGCAACAAAATTCCTTAAATATGTTTATTCAATAAATTTGTGCACCCTATACTCATGTGTGACTTATAATATAGAAAATAGGGTAGTTATCATTTGTCTTTGTTCGGCATTTGTATACAGACTCCGAAAAATATTATATATACAAGTGATTAATTATGAGCCATGGTATACTATTTACAGTTAGACTTAACCAAATTATAAAACACGATGACTAATCCTCATTCTTCTATATAATTAAACACTCTCATTAATGCTGAATATTTATTTGACATAATTATGAATAAATTATTATTCTGAAACCATTTATTTAATGATATTATCATAAAAACTAATTATTTATAAATTGAATGATTTGCTAAGAAGCCATAAACACCAAACACTAAGATAAAAAATATATATGTTCTAAATATTACGTGATTATTTTATATATAGCAGCATCATCATCTTCTTTTTTTTAAATTCTTTATTTCCTTCTAAAATCTGCTTTATATAAACATACAAATTTAGTATTTAAAGTCTCGTAGTATGATTGTAATAAGTTCATCGGTCATGAAGAAAGAAACATATTTTTTAAAAGTGGGATTATAGGACGGGTTGATTTTTTTCTTTTTTACTGAGATACTCCTCCCAAATTTGTTTGTTATTGATTTTCTGCCAATAGAATGTAAAAAGGCGATGGTGGTTCTATGTTTCTGTAAAAATATTCGCTGTAAAATTAATTAAAACATGCGGTAACAAGGCTTTCTTTCTCCACTTTTGGTATTTTTTCGCAACCGTTGTTTGGTCACTTCAGATTTTTTTTACGAAGGAAAGGTTGAGGTAAAGTAGAATTGTTAGTGTTGGTTTTTTTTTTCTGGGAATAGTACCCTGTCTAAGATCGTTATCCAGTGTCGCAGTGAAATATGATTTATCAAAAATTGGGGTTGATCCGGCTCTACGTAATATATTTTTAGAAATGAGGTGAAAAACAAAAAGTGTTTTTATTTTGATTTTAGAAATATACATTTTGGTTTTGGACCAACATATCGGTTTAAATAATGTGTTTTATGTCAGAATCGAAAAAAATCGTTCTCAACACTAACATTTATTGATGTCATATTCACTCAATGACAATATCTAATATATATATTTCCTGTTATTTTATATATATTTTTTCAAATGGTTTGAATACACAGGTAATTATAATAATTATGTATACCTGGATGTTATTTTATATTATGGGCCTAACTCTTTTGAAGCAAATAATACTTAATTTTTGTATTTACATAGGTAGAGCTGTCAGTAAATATTTATATAATATTTGGAGCTATTATAGTATACATATATTTATCATAATCATAATTGATATATAAAACATGTTCCTCCAAAAGAGATTACCGTATACAATAGATTATTTCACAAATTAATTGTTGACATTTATTTTATGGAAGTAAATACTTTTTAACCCTATGTTACTTCCCTCCAAATCCTAACGTGATTAATATTTTATAACTGTAAATTCATCAATTAATTTAATAGTGGGAGAAAAAATTATTAAATTTTGTAGACTGAAGAAGACAGATTATTTCTACATTAATAGATTAATTATTTTTATCCAAGACATGCCCAATACATAATAACTAGTACTTCCCTTTCATCTCCCATTTTAATATTCATTCATGTGGTACATAAATAATTTAAGAGAATAAAAAGCATTCCTAGAAAATTTGATACGTAATTTCAGAATTGATTAATAAGGAAGAAGCTAATGAAGATCTATAACCAGAAAAAAAAATGGAAATGGGAAGTACCGGCAGCAGAGATGTTAAAAAAAATTATTCGTTCAGTTATTTTTTTTTTTGTGAACTTTTAGCCTCCTCAATCACCAGATCTGAATCCCTTGATTACAGTATTTTATGATGACTAGAGTCCCAGGCCTGCAGAATCCAATATCCAAATTTTGAAGCCTTAAAAGGCTCTGTGTAACTATACGTACATATGTAGAGATCAATTCTATCCTACCATGTTCTATGTGCCACTAGGGATGCCATTTTTGTAAAAGAGAGATGAGAAAGTGGCAGTGAGACTTATAGTATTTCTAAATAAGGCCATTTGTATATCACAGCTGCTTGTTCTTTGATTTGCCAGGGAGAAAATGAATTACGGCTATAAAGAGGAGAACCTTGTACATTTAAAATAGCATGAGTGCAGGGGAAATGTTATAATTATTTTTAAATTTAAATATATATATATGAATTATGTATTTTTAATACAATTTACACTAAAGATAGGTGAGAATGCTTACTTCGGAGAAAGAAGTTAATAACACCACGGCTTATTAAATAGAGAATAATAAAGAAGGAAGAGCACATGTATCAACTGTTTTTCCTTGACTAAGCAACTTTATAGCAGAGTTATTTAGCTATTAGTTAAAAATAGTCGCTAGTTTTACCTCCCCTTAAAACAATAATAACTAAAGAAGGAACACAATCTTAAATAAGCTATGTTAGCAGCTTTATATGTTATTAAATTTTAGTTAACTGTTGGCTAGCGTGTATTATATAATAGTTTCTTGGAAAATAATGCATGGGGGAGCTTATGGCGGGGGAAAAAGTCAAGTTTTTTATTTGTTAGTTATATTTATGTGTTCATCAACATTACCGTACTCAACGTCAAATGAGTGAGTCTACTCTCCTGAAAAAAGCTCCGTAATACTATTTGTCACATTAAATTACCTGCTTGAATTTTAAAATTAGACATTTCTTGACCCCTGTTTTTTCAAAAATTAATAAATAAGTCGTCAAGATTACACCGGTGGACGGATCACTACCATGATGCAGAAGCCATGAATTGTTTGACATCAAACCTAAATTCCGAATTACTAAAGATAGTGTGCCTGAAATGGCTACTTTTAGCCTTGTATATGGGAACGAAGATTGATCCCGTCCAACATACCATATTTGCTATCGATTATTGAAAAATTTCCGAATTTTAAGTACATTCTTCAAAACATCGATCCTTTTCACTTTGAGTATAATTTTTTTACTTGAGCGTATTTATTAAATTTCTTTAGTACAACTTTAAGTATATTTTATTGTATCGCTTGTTAAGTGAGGCTCAATGTACGAAAATAGTTTCCATAGTTTTTAACTAAAAGTATTTGATATTTTAATAAATATTGGATGTTTATACTTCCAACATAGTGGAAATTAATTTATTAAGATGATGTCATTTAATGGTGAACTGACAGTTCTCTGCAAAACAACAATTCATATATATTACAATTTAATTATTCAACAGATCTAACACTTTTTGCTATGAACCTAATTACTTAGAGTTGGTTTACATAGACACACCAAAAAATTTACAACACATTCTTCAATATTCTGTTTACATTCGAAAAATTTACTTTATAGTTTATACTATTCAGTAGTTATATTAAAAATTTGTCTTTGAATGCGAAAAGTCAAATGTTGCCACTGTTTCCATATCTTAAGTCTCCCCGTTGCAATAGTTAAAAAATCAAATACATTCTTACTTTCATTATCAAACTTAGTAATAAAATTTAAAAAAAACTCTCAATGATTTTGTACTTCTAGATATATTTAATCACAAAACATTTTCTTAGACCCAGGATCACCCCAAAGCTTTCTTGCATTAGACTTTCTAAAAATCTTATAGTATCTGAAATTATGAATGGAAAAAATATACTTAATCCTCCATCAACGAACTGATAAAAAAATAAACCCTAAAAATAAAACTTATTTAATTCCTTGATACACAATGAAACGATTATATTAATTATTTTTTTGAAATATTGTATCGTTTTTTTAACTAGTCCCTTCATTTTGTAATAGTAATAACATTAAATTTTTATCTTTGAAGTATTCATTACTTTATGCAAATTTTGGGAATCAAAGTAGGACACATCTATTTTGATGAGGTTGGGTGTATTCCTTAAAATAATAGCTACATTATTACATGTTCTCAAAATGTAGATTTAGGAAAAAAATATTTTTTTTCAATCTCGGAGTCTACAATTAATATCTAAGTTCATATATGACTTTAAACCTATTGTCTAATAAGAAACAGTTGAACTGGGAAATTAGTTTAAAGCAATTAACTTTAAAGTATATTTTAAATTGATGCTACTTGTATGGCCATATTTATAAATAAGAACAGTCCATGATAAAGCGACTTTAAGCATTTTAATGACCTTTAAAAAGGAATAAAATTGCAAAAATATATATCTTGCATTTTTTTTTAATTTTATGATTTACCTAAGTCGTGCTTTTTTGATATGTTTATTATTTTACTAAATTCCTATTAATAACAATCCACAATAATCTAATATTTAACATACTAAAGAATGAACAAGAAAAAAATAACAATTAATATATATATTGTCGGTGTTCTTGTGTGAGGCAAAATTAATCCAATTCATCCGAAACGAAATAGGTGGCTTTCAGCAAAACAGAGCTCCAATACATACAATCATTTAATGCTTAAAGTGACTTCAAGCATGGGTTCAGTATGGGAGACTTTTCATTCTCGTCTAAAGGAAGTAGTTGATAAACGGGACGGATATATCTCGAATAAGTTATACACAATAGATAAAGTTCAATAAGTTTCCTGAGATATTTAATTTCATTGTTTTACTCTACGATCAACCAGTCAATGAAATAATTAAAACTCAATAGGTTTAAAACTTATAAATACTTATAAAATAATATGACATAATATATTATTTTAGTAATTCATAAATTATTTTATCAAATAAATATCTTCGTTTCAATATTGCACTTTGGTAATTATCATTTTTTTTAAAGCAAACATGAAGCATCTTGAGTAACAACATTATAGTATTTTTGTTAGTATTATCTGTTCAATGTTTATAAGACTTCAGGACAAACGATGAACAAAATATGTTTATATATAAAGGATGATTCATCCTAATGCTCACATGCCAAGATAAAAAGTTAAACGCTGCCGTTACTTATTTCTTAATCTGTCTTATTTAAGTTATCAAAAAATCAACATTATTACATAAATTTGACATCCACTCAATAAAATCATCGTGAGTGCGGACCTCACGTTCATAACGTCCCCAAAAATGTACCACTGCGTAAGGTCTACAATGCTAGTGTTCTTTTGATGGAGTGATAGAATGGCAAGTCTTGCTAACTGTTGCAAGGTTGGCCTCTCATGATGCTGTAGATAGGGGTTGAAATTGAGGACCTGCTTGAAGTTGATGAGCGGCATAAGGTAATTCTCTCTCCCAACAACGCCAAGAACCATAATGTGCTGTAGGTATGATCCAAGGAATTTCCCCCAAACATCTATTGTTACTTGAGTTATGGTTCTAGGTTGGACATAACCTTTCTTATCTGAGAAGAACCAGACAAGATTTTTCACGGGATACTTTTTATTTGACTCTCTATTTGACGGGATTAGACGTTGTGACTTGTTGACATACTATATATATCTTCAATGATGGTACGATGAACAGGACGCTACGTAGATGCTGTCATGGATTGCATTCATCATTTGGCCGGGATTCTTCTTTTTTTTCTTTTTTTCCATTTACCTCAACAAAACAGGACGATTTTGGGCGCTTCCAGGTCACAATGCTTCCATTTAGTCATCTTCAGTGGGTCTTCACCATCTTGCTCGACACGTTTGCTAAATTTTTGGACAAACCGAACTGTGACTATGCCGCTTTAACTAAAAACACATTCTCTACTTTACCATTTAAATTGTACAAAATACACAAAAATGCACAACTTTTGTGTTTTTGATTAAAAGAAAACGGGGGTATTTCGTCTTTTGGAAGCCTAATTGAAGTGTTAGAGTATCATTCGTACCGGATGTGTATTTGTAAAATAACTGGACTAAGGCCAGAGACAATTGCAAATATTTAAAAGAATACCCTTTTTATATACAATAGCCTTGAATTATCAATCTATAACTTTTTCTGTACTCCCTTCATAATACAACTTCACTGTTCAAATTATTTTTCACGTAAATTAATATTTAATGTTGACAATGTTTCACAAAATATTGAAACAATTAGTCAAATAATGGATATCTCCTAATAAGAGCTACCTCCGAATGTCGCTCAAATTTTCCATTTTTTGGTTCGGGAACCAATTTTTACTATTAGAACCGAATGAGAAGGAAAATAATTAGATGGATTTTTAGTAAACAATAAGGTTAATCTTAATGTATATTAATCTATACAATTACTACGCACAGCTATAACACCACATATTCAGCTAAGAGAGTCTCATGAATGCCCAAAACAATATCAAGCCTTACAAAAGTTTTGTTTTGTTAATATGAAAAATAGAATGTTTATAAATACTTGGAATTTTGATCTGCTACTATTTATACTGATATACTAGACATTTTAAATACATATAGATAAGTTTGCACATGTTTGTTTAACAGATAAACAATGACTCAATTGTATCTAGTATCTTTGAATGAGTAAAGAATATAATATTTCAAATTGGGATCACTTTAAAAATATAAACTCTCTTCTAATGATCATTTACTACATAAACTAAACTTTATGCCATGCTTTTGAAATTTTGATTGGCTATCTATGATATAAAACCATCAAAACGATGCTCTTCATTGCATTTCATGTCAATATTTTCCGGGAAGTATAGGTTTTCTGCTATTAGTTTTGAAATATAGGCCCAAGCACAACATTTAATTTCTAAGACTTCTATGTCTTGTAACCACTACAACATCTTGGAGCAAACCAATCTTTCTATACAAGGTACTAATGAATAAGCCAATAGATCAATAAAAGAAGGTGTGCGAGACAAGTCAACATAAATCTCATGTATTTACTACATAGCTTTATATTTTCGATTATGTAATTGTAAATAGGCGTGAATCGTAATATACTGTCAAATATATTTTAAGGTTAAAGAGTTTAAACAAAATGAAAATAGAATTTTTATTAAATGAATGCATTTGATGGTGCTTTACTCCATTATTTACAATAAATAAATATGAAAACAATTGTAAAGAAAAAACGGCGGATGCCTGTGCTCTTTCTTCTTTTTATTCATTATTTAATAAGTCGTGTGTGTGCATTAAAATGATAATTATAAAATTATCACTGCACTAAGGATATGCTAAATGTATAGGAGGTGCCCACAAAAAGCCGTTTCAAACACTGCAGATTTCGCATAACAAGGTTTTTGGAATTATTTTGACTCTCAGTATAGTGCACCATATTTATCTTATTTCGGTTCTTTTTTTTATTATGATAATAAATTAGAAAAAACTATATATTGAGGTAAATAACAATTTTTACATTTGTTTATTCGTTGATTTGTTCTTTCATAGTATGCCTATATGTTCATAAAATAAAAGTTTATAATTTACAAAGTGGGGTAGAGGGGAGGGTCCTGTAATTATTTGATTTTATACCTAGACTTTGAACTGTTGGTTATCTTATTTATTAAATAAATTATTAATAAAAAAGGTTGTTGAATAAATATTTGTTAATTTCCGATATTTAAATTTTGTATTATTGAAATGACCGGATTAAAAGAACAGTAAAATAACGGTAAGGATTAAATTTTAGAAGTATCTTGTCTGAGATAAATTATTTTAATATAATCAATGATTAATAAAATGATTGCATTGTCCTAAAGAAAAG
The DNA here is from genome assembly GCF_016086655.4 of Lepeophtheirus salmonis. Taxonomy (NCBI): domain Eukaryota; kingdom Metazoa; phylum Arthropoda; class Copepoda; order Siphonostomatoida; family Caligidae; genus Lepeophtheirus; species Lepeophtheirus salmonis. The sequence goes on from NC_052144.2 coordinate 20,848,498, forward strand.
TGTAAAAAGTGGACTTTGAAAAATAATTACTTTCATTTACGGGCTTCAAGTACTAAAAATATTCAGGTACAACGGAGATTTTCAATTAACGCGGATTTTTCTGGTTCCCAAAACTGTGATAAGTTGGGACACTCTGTAGAAGGTTCTCCTCTTTATAGCCGTCGTACACTTTCTCCCTCTAAATTCATATAACATATAGCTGATGTTACCGTAGGTCTTTATTTAGTAATACTATAAGTCTACTCCTGCCTTCTCCACGTACAATAACAAAAAAACAACATAAAAAAACATTCCTAGTCAAATGAAAATATATTACGATTGTCAAGGAAAGGAATATTTCATTTAGTGTCAATGACTACTGACACAGTCGTTTTTATAGGAAGTTTTGTCACATTGTAAGGATTTAGTGTAATTAGTAATTTATTTATTGATGAAAAGATCCAAAATATACGGTTGTTATTTTATTTTTTTGTTCAAAATTTGTTTTTTTAAATTGCTATTATTATTTATTTGTTTTTGTATTCGTAAAAATACCTAGAGTCTTAAAATGAAAAAAAAATAAAAAAATATATATATGTTTATTAGACCTTTCCTTGACGGTTCTGAGACCATTATGATTTAATTGGTCTAATTCAGTTCTTTAAAAAGTTTGTCTAAAGTGGTCTTTATGAAAAATTCGGTTTAGACTGATTCTACTTATTGTTGATGACATCATGTGTGTTTCAAAATTGAGAACAAAGGCACAATATCGTCTTATTAAATTGAATGTATTGTATAAATCATTGCTAAGTCAAGATGGAGGAGAATATCGGTCCATATATTACGAGTAGAAAAAAAATAAGTGAATATTTGTATTGAGGGCAAAAAAAAAAAAAGATTATACTTGTTCTATGGTTGGAGACCATGGTCAAGACTGATATTCGATCTAGAAAAAAGACCAAAATGAAAAAAAAGGTCTTAGACAGATATTTTATTTCTATGTATTCAAGCGTTTTTACAAATTTAAATTGTCTGAACTACATTAACCTCAAATTTTGATATAATCAGTTGTTGATTGTCCGGAGTAAAAACAAGTCAGGACTGTGTGCTGATAACGTAGGTATAAAAATTGATAATTATTATTTGAATCGTAGGAAATAATCAACAATGCACTTTTCTAATCACACTCAAATCTGGACTAAGGAAGCTTTCAGATTAAAAGTTGGAAATATCCGGATTTTTCTTATATTTTAAGTATATTAAAAAAACGACAATTTTGGATACTTATGTAAATAAGTAATTTTGAAACTCCCTATGTTGAGGTAAAGAGGGTTTGATTAGATCCTCTTTCAGACAGATATGATTTATTTTTAGCTTATCTTTGAGGAAAAATGACTTTCGTTTGGGGGGGTCACTCATGATATGTATCTGTATGGATTGAAAAGTAATTTGAAATGAGTTTATAAATAAACATACAGAACAAAAATGTTTGGGTCAGCTTAGGAATGACTTTCTACAGATTTTTTACTTCATGTTTCTTCAATGCGTAATTTTATTTGGCAAAAAATTGGTATCTTAGAGAATTTCTTATATTCGGATTTGACTGTATATAATTACTTACTAATAACGCCTACCTATAACTAATTTCGTTAATTGGAACACTAATCACTCAGATAATAAGAGTGATATTTAGAAAAAATATAAAAATATTATAATATTTCAAAAAGACATTTACCTAGCAACGAAGAAAATTAATTGACCCACTTGCCAAGATGCCTCTTTTAAAAAAAAGTATGAAGTATATTTAATGGGCTTGTCTTAGATGAATGAATCCGTTTTTTATCATATAATAAGTATGCATACATAGTTTATCTTCAATGCTTAATAAGTAAAGTTTTTTTACACCATTGCTCTTCAAACATAAACTATAATTATTATCAAATGGAAAGATTAGATAAGTAATTATTTTTCGAAAAAAATCGTCATTCTTCGGATAATAAAAACATTAAAGTTTATTTATACTTTTATAGTTATATACATTCACAGATACGGTCTGTCAACATAAAATCATTCTTCTACAAAAATTAAGTATCAGGAGAAAATCTCTTTTATATATACATATATTTATAAATCCCAATATTTCATAAACGTATTTGAGTCAATTATAGGCTTTGTATACACATTTCTGGGATGAGTTTTTATATCTAAGATTTTTAGCTGTATTTGTGAATCTATATTTAATTTAATACTGTATTTACCCACATATCAATTTCTTTTTCTTTTATTGTGACAATGAACATTGTCTATTTTAAGTATTATTTGCGGTGCCTCCACGGGGTTTATAAAAATAATTTATTGATAGAAACTGACAATGTTTTGCATCAGAATACAAATAAAATCCAGACTTCATTTAAAAAAAAAATTTCTAGCTTACTTTTGTGTTGACCGGTCACATATATAGGTGTTGCAAGGTGTAACAGCGAAGTCAATTGCTTTTTATTGTAGGATTTTTACAGCATATATGATGACAAAGTGCAAAATCCTATTTTTGTGGTAAAATACATATACAATTACATGTCTTACTTGGTTTCCAAAACACCGCCATGGAGACAACTGCAGAAAATTTCAAGTCAATTACATTTCCAGAGTAGGACACAGGTGCACTGCAACAATGATTTTGGTGAACAACGATCTGGGTATTATCAATGCTGAGGTCACAAATATGATAAGGTCCATATATGGGTCTGGAAACAGGACTTTGCTCCCTGGAATACTTACAAGACTCAGGATTGGCTCCAGGAGCACTGTTACGACTGGGTGTCCAAGTATATTTGCCTTCCTTGCTCCCCACATGAATCTGACAGAATATTCTATCTAGTGCTACCTCGATTCAAACGTAAAAAAAAAGTTCACAAACCACCAAGAAGTCCCTTGATCGACTAGATCGTCTTAGAATGCAAGAATTTAGATCATCCTTTTTTTTCTAGAGCCTGTGCACGGTTCAAGACCGGAATAGAGGCCGTTTTTAATACCGGCGGAGTGATATATATTATCAATGGTTGTATATGCTACTCGGTTTTTGTTTTTGAACACATCAAAAATTTCACTTTTATGTTAATTTAGAGTAGATAGATCCAAAAGTGTTGGATTTCGTTGTTTTACCCTGTATAAAAAGTTACTAAAAAAAAATTTTCTTTAATTTTTTTTTCTTCCTAACAATCAATTAATTTTTTTATTATTTTTTGAGCTTGGAATACATGGAAAAATAAAGACAAGGACTTTACCTATATAAAAAGGGTAATCTACATTTAATACATAATGTATACTAGGACAACAGGTGAGCTCCCCCAGTAAAAGACTAATTGGAGGAGAGAGAGGTGACCCTATACTGCCGAATGCCTTTTATAATAATTTATATTATGTCGAAATTAACTGAATACATATTCAAAAATCTTTGAACAATAGTATTTTTTTAGCTTTGCATTAAATGCTCAAAATTTGTCAATATCATTGTTGTTCAATATGCTGACCAGACCTGAGATTCAGTCAGAAAATAAATTGGCATGATTGAAATATTAATTTATTTTCAATTAATATTTGTTAACAAGACAATTCAGACTTGAATAAAAGTATTTCTAATAATATCAAAATCGAGTCCATTTTCTCCAGAACACAACCAAAATCTTCCTCGCTTCCATTGGGTTATCACTATATCCTCAAAATACGTAGAGTCAGTAAAGATTGAGTGTCTCATATCCATAGTAAGAGGGATCCTTTATCTTGCAAGTGTGAAACTTAGTTCCGTTCTGTGTGGTATTACAATTTTAAGATCAGACATACCAAAATTAGTTTCACGTTGGGTAGTATGAAGAAAAAAAAATGGAGTAACAAAATGTCCCAATGGCGACCTGGAGCTTGGAGACAGAAAAGTAACTATTTCTTTGGGGGTCACATTTCAAAAATTAGCGTAGTGCATCCAGCCTTACTCGTAGTCAACATAATATGAACATAGGTCTTGTTCAAAAATATTGGGTTTATAGACACCCTGGTGCTTTGGAAAAAAAAAATTGATACTCTGAAGAAAATGTTTGTCGACTAACTATACCATGGAATGAGCTATAAATAAAATATATACTTGGACACTTATGACTACAAGAGCTAGTTTAATCTGGCAGTACGATTTAAGTTCTTTGATGGCCAGAAAAGCCTTTGTATTTTCTGCACGAACAGGAAGGAGACAACAGATTATATTTTTGGAGCTGCAAAACACTAAAAGAAATATACCAAAAAGTAGGGGATAATTTGTTGAATAATTTCGGAGCACATATTAGTAAGGAGAATTCTTTGCTTACTCCACTGGAAACGAAGAAGTGAAAGTCAAGGTAATATTAACAAAAATGCAGCAACTCGTATACGCGAAACCACTCTAAAAGATGTATTACCAATCGTGAAGATGTCATCAAAGTAGCAAAAAAAATGGAGGGAATTTTATCATTTTATTTGTTTTATTGATGTCATTTAAATCCATATTTTATATTATGGACACATGTTGTCCGTATTAAGTTTTTTTAACCTAACCTTTGTTTTATATATATATATATATCTACTCTTATGACACCACTATTATGCTTTATGGAAGCTTATAATTGAACCCCCAAAAAAAAAAAAAAGTATGAATAAAGTCTGGTCTCTTGACCAAGAAAAAAAAACAAGAACTAGTTTAATATTTAATTGTATTTTTTAATGAATAAATATTAGGATCAAGTTTCTGGAGAGATTGAAAAGAAAGTATGGCAACATAAACTATTATAATAATAGCTCTGAGTAGATATTTATAATTTGCATATTAATGGTTTATGGTCAAGAATTTGTTAGATGTTGGAAAGTGATAAAATGCAATTGTTCCTTTAATTTTCTGTGAGTTCAAATAATTATTTGTATGTTTTAAAAATAAATACTAAGAATAAAATAAATTTTCGGATATACTTTTTAATCAATTTAACATAGATAATATATGAGGGTTTTTTTTTTTGGATTAATTTGTTTGTTCGGCAAAAGAGAAAATATATATTAGTTAAAGTAAACTAACTGATTGTTTGTTTATCACTTCTCTGATTATTCAAGGATATAATCTGTACAATGTAAATATCTAGAAGATAAAGCAGAATGTCGATGCCACATTTTTGAGTTTTTTTTTTTATTAGTAATAATTCATTACTATTACAAATTTATATTATTATAAACGGTAAATAAAATTTGACACTACATATTATAAATAAAAAAATAAAAAAGGAAAACAGGGAGGCGAGAAAAGAAATAAAAAAAAACTCACCTAAAAAAATGATTAAAAATAGGATCTGACAAATTAATGTAAAATTATTATCTCAGTTAAAAATTAAAATAAAAGGGCAATCAAAAACCGCTTATTAAAAAACAAAATTCATCTAAAGCAGTAAAGGCTAAATTTTTTTGAGTTTAATTTTTTCAAAATTGGACATTGCATTCATGTTAAAACCTCTATTTTTTTCCTTCTTGGGTGACCCCTCTACCCAAATAGATATTTCACTCATTATTGTCCATATTACTTGTAGTTACTTTCAGTCACGAAAAACATGGGTGAGGGTTTTCTTTTTGTATACTGTCTTTGCACAAGGCTTATCTCTATATATATTGTACTCCACAAATATGACCATGTATCTAAGATAGGACTTCATATCGTGTGACAACTGGATCTAAAACATAACAATGTAGCAACAAGCGTGTATAGTTAAAGCTTAGTTTGTCGTATTAGAAAAGAAAAGAAAAAAGATACCACATATATATAATATTCATGAAAAATGTGTCTGTCTGGTTGTCCACATTTTATAAATTACTAACAAGGAGTTTGAATATTTTTGCTACGATTGCTACATGGTTAAAAGTTTTCATCCTTCATTTTATGATGTATTTATCAGACAGGGGTATCAAAAATATGGCCCAAGGGACTTATCCAGCCACCTGGAGGTTTGGTTCATTCTGGGAGATAAATCTACATTATTAAAATAAATGAATGAATTTACTCGAATTTTCTTTAAAACCTGTGATTCCTATATTTTCTGCTAGAGACAGAGTGTTTTAGTAATAGCTTGCCGGAAGAAGTGAGAAAATAAAATGATGATGCGTCTGAGGAAGCATCACTCTGATTTCATCTGGAGTCGAGAAGCCAGTGATAGTGGCACTTACCTAATTGTGACTCAAATAGCATGAATACATTATAGTGAAGATGAATTTGTTAACAGTACATTAACGGTGGCTGAAATTGTATGTCCTGGGAGGCAATGTATATATGGCAACATTAGCATGACAAGAAATTCAGTGGCAGATATTATTTCGGAACTATCGGCAGATTGGAATCATCCACTGAAACGCTAAGTAAAATAATTTTCTGCATTTTCTGTTGCAATTGATTAGAGAAGTGATATTGAGGACGTCGTTCAACTGGCCATATTTATTTGTGGAGTTGAAGACATTTACCGCTCTGTTTTTGGAACGGTGAACAAAGATGGACGCACTGGTCATGCGCGGTAAGCATTGATGCTACGAATGTGATTGATCATGAATAACGCACTTAAAAAAATGGGTGACTGACTAAAAGTGTTTCAAAAAATGAATACTTTTTCAGTTCTTCGGTTTTTCATGATGTATTTCATATATTGATATATTTAATTTTACAAATATGTACAAAGAAAAAAGTAGATTTATTGTTAATTTTATGTAATTTTGTAATAATTTTACCCGCTAACCTGCTTGAGATCAGATTAAGATGCATTCGGCATCCGAACCAAATTAAGTTTTATTGATATAGAGAATCAAGAAATATGTTATATTATTATACTATCAAGAATTATTATAGTAAGAATCAATTATATTAATTTGTTTTTGAAAATACCACCTAATATTAAACTTATTCTTTATTTCCACCTATGTAATGATTCTTCACTGATTAGTCTCTTCTAATACAGTTTATTCTCAATATAGCACATGTTTCAGAAAAGTACATGCTTCTTGAACAATGTGTTTATACATTATATTAATTTTGACTACAACGTGCCTAGTTACAAGAAGCTCAAAGATTCTTTGTTGTATCTAGTATGAGGTGAAATAGTGAATTCATTTTGAAGGAAGAAATAAATAAGGAACTTTAATACCAATTCAAGAAATATCTCGATATTTAAATTGAGAATAGGCACTAATCAAGGGTCATGCAGTCTAAGACATTACTGTAATTTCCATTGTCCAATTAAGCATGCGTACAAATCTACATTCACATTTATTTATATTGTATAGACATGAGTATAATTGCTCATATCTAAAAACTACTTCAAAAACTATATTCTTGCTGATTATATATAATATATATTGTAATTAATTTCCTAAAACTGATTCAGCAATGCACAAATATTTTGCTTTTGCTCCATAGTGAAGTCAATCACTCAAGCCAACCACCTCCAGCTTCAACCACGCCCTCCAACTAATCCTGAAAGTGGCTCAGGATTTTATTAGTAACTACTTGTTCAATGTCCATGATGGCTACTGCCTCGAGAATGGAAGCCTGCAAGGAGTCAACAGTTTTATATTCACGTTTATTGGACTCTCTCTCAATGACACATTACAGATAGAAGTCCAAGAGCTTACCATCCGGGTAACTAGGAGGGCAAATTTCCTTTGCCTTAAACAGAAATATCTTACATTTTTTGGTTTATCCGGAATAAATACTATCCAATTTTGAATAGTTGTGCCAATTCAAAATCCTAGTATGACACTGTGTCCGTTATTATCAACTTAAGCTATCTAGCAACATTATTGATGGAGTTATCCATCGATAATGTGCACGGGGGCACATAATAGTGGCCCCACGGCGTTTATATGGGGAAGACATATCAAAGAAGTTGAGATTTTTTCTTATACATTTTGTTAGGTAAATCTGATGAGCACACTATAATAATAAACATATCTCCAGGTATTAAGGTCTAAACTTGTTCCCTACTCTGTACATGCCTATATGTTTCTACATACCCAAAAAAAGTATATTTCTTGAATAAAACATTTGCATAAGGATTAGTAATGTGTAAGATTCCATCGAGGTTGTTTCCTTTTACTGTCCATAATTTATAGACTACATATTGCATTTTAATAATAATTGCATCAACTCTTTCATTATTTGAAGTTGAGAAGAAATCTTCTTTGCCCAGTTGTTTATTGAATAATGTTTTAACCTTTTCAATAACGTCCCCATAAATTTTAGATAAAGATTTACATTCCATGAAAATATGATCTGTTTTGTTTTTTTAACTTTGACAGAAGAAGCAAATTCCCTGTTCGTCATTAAAATACTTGGCAGCAACCTCGAGAGTCCTGGATAGTATTCTATATTTAAACCATCTTTCGCTTGACGTAAAAAACCTATTGGTGATTGCATTAAGGCTTTATTGGCTATGTTTTTTATGCTCCATGGTATGCGTTGAATGGTGTTAAGGTTGGTATGTACACACGTTTTCTCATCTAGAATGTACCTGTATAGCATGATTTCAGTCTAAAAGGGAGAAGAGGGAGCTTTAATGAATTGTTTGTTCCAAAAATAGATGAATGAAAAACAAAAGCCATTTTATTCATGAGAAAATCTGACAAAATAACATCCGTAGCAATATTGGAGTTTATGTTGCACACAACATTTTTTTTAATATAACTTCTAGTTGGAATCTTTCATTATAAAGATACCCCAAACTTTTTATCTTTTCAGTAGCACCATCACAAATATTTTAAAACGCTATGAGTATAATGATAATACTATAAAAACATCCGAAATTCCTTAATGTACCCTTCAAAAAGTTATTGATAGATGTTGAGTAGGAAATGTCGAAGAGGGATGATGAAAAGTTAAATTCTGTAAAAGTCAACAAGATCGCTAGAGGAAAATTCAGGGATCAAAGCCTTAGTTGAGACAAAAATAGTTTTAGGAAAAATCTTACTGATAGAAAAATAATGCATTATATATTCTGCTCAACAGACCATGTTATAAATAAATGTCCTGCTTGGAAACAGGAATTAGAAAATGTAAAATAATTGGTCATTTTAAAGATTCAAAGGCCTGTAAAAATGGAATTGCAAGAAACAGAAGAGTCATGGTAAGAAACGTGACCACATTTAGACCCTCGCCTGCAATACAAGTTCGACTTAATTCTCTAGATGGAACATATTTATGTACTTATAGTTATGCAATTTCGACTCTGGTAGTGAGGTATTTATTGCAGCTGAACATTTTTTTAAAGAAATCGGAATACCACCTAAAAATCAAAGAAAGACGTAAATGCATTATAACTTCACCGTTGCTCGAAAACCAGGAAGAAAAATGTTAGCAACTGATAATTTGTCAAGAAATCTATATTGGAATCCGATCGGAGAATGTGCATACGAGTAAGGTTGCGAGAAGAATATTAATAAGAGTTGTGTGTGGTAAAAAAATTCAGACCAATGAGATCAAGGATCGAAGATTGAGACAAGTAAAATACCATGGTAATAGAAGATTCATCCGTTTGGATTCCACAAAAGGGAACAAGCAAATTTAATTTCAAACAACTTATTTTGTAATCCTTGTCCGGAGGCAAAGAGCGATTTGTTATATATCTACTTCCCTAAAAGGTTTAGTGATCCTCCATATAAATGTTCCGTCTATATGTACGTATAATAATATATAAATATAAGAGTCATCCTGGATCTCCTCGTGTAAAATAAAGTGTATATATAAAGTCCATATCCCCATATATTTCATTATCATCATATATCATAATCACACCCAGGCCCTTAAGTTAAATGGGTTATGGACTCTTTGGTGGTTTTTTTTTTTTTGTTATTTCAAGTAGGAATTTTCTAGAAATGATATTTCCCTAGCGATACTGTTGTTGAAAGGTATAACGCGAAATAGGTGCGTTACTTAAAAAATAATATAAATATCCATACTCTGATCCTATCCAATACTTTAAAATTGAAAGAAGAGAAGCAAGAAGTTTTTTTTCCTAAAAAAGAAAACTTATAATTTCAGTTTTCTCTTCATTCAACAACAGACCAGATAATTTAGAAAATGAAGATAATATCGTTGTACGAGTACCCACAAAGGTAACTCCAACCATACATAAAATATAAAATCTCCAAATGCTATTCGGTACAGCGTTTTTATTATGTACTCATGAGATAAATTATTAAAGGCCTTGGCAAAATGCACTGCCATTACCGTTAAGTCACTGTTAGACTCGTCAAGAGTCTGTAGCATAAAAGGGATACTATATATGATCTTGTTTTTTTACAAAACTATAATGTGATCCATGTAAAATTTTGCTTAAAACTTTGTTTGTGCGATTAGTGTCCCTCTGAAGCAAAGTCAGGGGAAAACCCAATACTAAGAACTTGTTACACATTTTTTATTTACATGGTAAACACTTGCAAGATTTTATTAACATGACAAAAATTTTATATCTTAGATTAAAAAAATATTTATGATATATTTTCCTTTAATCAGTATCAGTTCGTCAAATGAAACCAATTTTGAATAAAAAGATTTGAGTTATAGAAAAGGATTCTTTTAAACACAGTAAAATATCTTATGTTTCTCGTAATATTCAGACTTCTATTGATTCTAAATGGAAAAGAGAAAGATTTGGTCTTATTTTATTTATTGAATTCAATGAAACTTTGGATTCGATTTCTCAACTGCAATTTCTAAGAGCTGTCAGAATTTTGCTTCCAATGCGATTTTTTAATCTAAATTGGGCTCTACTTTATTATTCAGATCAACAATTATAAAGATTGTGTGGAGAACAAACCAGTTGCAATTGACTTGCTTATAATAGAGATTTCAAAAAAGTATTACAATTTTGGAGTTTGATTTGAGGGAAATTTCAATGGTTTATTTACGGATGATGTTACTCAGACAGTAGAAGCAGATTCAGCGGCTCAACTAAAGAAGTTACATTAAGTACTATCTTTAATTCTTTAAAAAGTTTAGGAAACGATCTGGTTTGGAGTTTATTTTAAATAAAACAATTATTTTATCTATCGGGTCATGTAATCATCCTTGATATCCCAAAAGTGGGAGCTGCAATGGTTGATTCTTTAAGCATAGCATGCGATAGTAATGATACTCATGTAATTTCCTGGAACCAAATTAAGCCACTGATAAATCAAAAAATAAACTTCTGGAGGAGGTTGAATATACAAAAAAGAATAGACCTTTATCTAGACTTATAATCCCTGTCTTTAAAAACGACGCAACAGTAGATATTATACGGATAAGTCTCAGTAAAAATAATTTCTCTCTAAAATTAAAGGACCCATCTGTTATAGAAGAACAAGATATTAGAGATTCACGTTTCCTTTTGGGAGGACTTGAGGTCTCTAAATAGTTTCATGCCCAGGGCATTGCCTTGTTTTGAGGTTAGGAGGTTATACTATGTGATCTACATAGAAGACGATTGAGTTTGTCTGAATACTTGAAGAGCAGAATCAAGTCATTGTTGAAAGGAATAAATGACAGAAAAAAACTTCAAGCCCAATAGCAGATTTCCACTAATTCTACTTTTTTCTCTCCATCTAGTAACTGTGATAAGATATTCAATGATACCATCCATTCCTATGTAGATTACCCATTTCTAACCATTCTAAAACAATTTGTAAAATTAAATGTAAAAGGTTTAATGGGTGGTAATGAAAAATTTCATGTGAAATTGGGACTTTTACAAAGGAAAAATGGGGGTAAGTTAATAACCAAAGTAATTTACTTTGCTTTGTTAAACTCATAAGACCTTATTGTGAGCAGACTGACGTCGTAGGAACCTATTGTAGTGGAAGAAGTGAGAGCTTTAATTTTGTTTGCATCAATGAGGTAGCCTTATATTTTATCATTCTAAGGATAGAAACAGATACATGGTCCACAGTAACCGAAAAATAAAATATCTTCCATCTATGGTTTCCAACAAGGGAAGAGTTTTTAAAAGAATTATTAAGAACTTGAAAAAAACATGATATAGTATCTTTTTTCAATCATTTCAATTTTATGTGTTGCTTTTAATTTAGAGTTTTTATTTCATTTAAATGAATTTATTTTGCGTTACTACTTACATTAAATAGTTTTAGTCTGAGGCACTAAGTTTAAACTAAAATATTTTTTAATGTATCAATACGTAATTTGCCCGGACTTTATAATTATATTATCTTTTGTTATATATATATATATATATATATTTATATTAATATCAAGGAACTTAAAAAAAACTACTGATATAATTAATATAGAGTTACTTTTTATTTTTCAGGGACTTTAACTTATTCATGGAAACAATGTGCTTCCCATATATGCAACAACAAAGGAATCTGCAATAATGTATCTTCCTCTATTTCTTCCATTCACCATAACTATCACGACATTTACTTTCTCTCCTATCCTACAAAAAATTATATTGATGCAAATCGCTACTGTATTCGTAAAGGAGCCAATTTGATCTCACTGTATGATAGAATTGGTATAAAAGAAGCCATCAGTTTTCTTAAAGGTCTGGATCCTGAAGAACTCTTGAAATCGTCTATCAAAGGAGTATGGCTCTCACAGAAAGGACCAGGCGAATGTTATAGTAATGTAATTTTTTTTATTTAAGAGAGGAACTCAAGCCTTTCTCCCATGTTCAAAAATAAGCTTATTTTCATCTATGTAACTGAGTAAATTATACCTCATTTAATCATTTTAATGTATTCTTTTGGTTTTTTAGCTTTGCAGTTAGGAGATCTGAGTGAATGTTGGACTGACTGCATTGAAGATACGAGTGTTGTGGCACTATGCCGATCTAACACATCTCCTGGAGTCTACATCTCGGATTCTTCAAAATTAGAAAGTAGTTCGTGCCAGTGTGATGATGGTTTTGGTTACCGTCATTGTTCCTTACTAGAACCTTATTCAGAGGGATTTTCAATGTGCGTTACTGATCAGCATCAAGTTAGTTTAGGTGACGAAATAGGACAGAATATTATTTATGTGGACCATGCTGTATATGGAAGACCTTATTTATCAAAAAACCACTTGGATACGTAAGGCTATTAGTTAATTATTGAAAAAATGAGCTTATAACTTTATATGTACAATGTACATATATTAGAATGATTGGCTGTACGGAGAGTATGTATACAGATGATAAGGTCCAAGTATGTATCCTCGGAAACACACTTTCCCTCATGAAATATTGGTGTCAAGGAAAGAAGTCCTGCGTATTTGATAGCAAAAGTTTAGAACATCCTTCAACGAAAAGAACCGTATTCTATCCAGAAGCGACCGCCACATCCTATACTGAAGCGATAAAAGTAAGACAAACAATCTCTATTTTCTGCAGATTTTTTCAAGTTTTGATCTCTTACAGATATGTAAAATCAATGGAGCATCTATATTTAAGCCAGAAAAATCGAAGGATTTTATAAAAATTGCAACACATTTAATGGAAAATACAAATTTGTATGGTGCCTGGATATATCCATCAGATTATGAAAGGAACAATAAAGAAGTAACAGAGCCAACCAATGAAAAGGGAATGCCAATGTGTAAAGTTTTGGTTAATCCAAGATTTGCTATAGATGTTCGCTCAGACCTGACTCTTGATTTACCCGTAAAAATTGAATTCAGACCTTGTAGAGAAGATGTCAGTTTCAATAATACACAAGTTGATATAGTGCCTGTTTGTGAAAGAATGTTTTATCCACTCAATGCCAATGTAGACCGCAATTGTTGGAACTCTATTACAGGTAATAAAGTTGTAGAGTTTCGTTACCACATGGAGCCTGATCTCAATAATAAAGACATTTCGTGTCCTCCAGACACAAGCTATAGAAGAGGTAAGGTTTGTAATCGGCTTGATTTGGCATTATTTATTTCCATTATGAATTGACTATTTTAGGGAATACTTGTTATAAAAAAACTGATAAGTTGGAATGGGATCAGGCAAGACGACAATGTTGGGTATGGGGCGGTGATCTTTCATTTCCTTTAAAAGAAGGAAATGAGTGTAGTGCACCCATTATTATTCGAGATGCAGAAGAAGTATGCATATTTCATATTTTGTGATACGTAATGATTAATATTATGACCATTTCTAAAATAAACTATAGCTCTGGATAGCTGGAAGTTCTAAAATGGATGTACGTCCCATTTTGCAACTTGACTCTCCTTTATTTCAAGAAGGAACGTATGATCTATCCAATGATTTGTGCTATCCAAATATAAAAATAGATTTATGGTGTCTCTTAATTGGCAAATGTTCTGGGATTAGACGAGGCCTTTGTGCCTTACCCCCTACATCCTTAAATTATAAGCCTCCTATACCTGAACCCAGTATAAAATGTCCAATCATCAAACCAGGAATGCTCCCAGAATGGCCCTATTCTGATTATGAGTGGTTAATTGAAGGGTATCCGGGCTATTCTGTTATCCAAGTAAGTCGTTCGTTTTAAGAATTGATGATTTTAAAATTTATTTATAAAATAGGCTTGTCCTGTTGGTCAAAATGGGAAAGTTTATTGGAAATGTGGAAAAAATGGAGATTGGGAAGGTTATCCAGATTTCTCTGAGTGTTATAATATTGATTTTGATGGAGCATTGGATTCGTTAGATTCAGAAGATAGCGATGTTGTTCCTTTTGAAATTCTAAATGAAGTATATCAGCAAGTTTACCATCTAGACAATTTTGCAACTGGAGATATTGGACACTTGATAACCGTAATGGATAAAGCTATGGAGGTAAAATGAATAATATTTATATACTTATCAGCAGAACTATTAACTACATCAACTTTTTATAGAAACAAAAGCAACATCTCTCTAATGGTGTTCCTCAGGATGAGTATAATTATAGCGAGCGCTATACCGTTGAATCTGTTCGATTGATTGACACTATTCTTGAAAAGTCAAAGTCTTGGTTCGGGCTACCTCCAAAGAAAACAATGATAAATCTCAATCGTGTGCAAAACAACGTTGAAGCTTTTGTACAGACATTTCTTAAGTATTCCAATACAAGTGAGTCCTCATTTGACTATGAAAACATCGGTAAGTTACCTTTATAATCAAGAACTTTCATAATGAGATAATCTTACTCCTTCATTTTCTAATTGTAGCTCTCAATATCAAGAAAAATATAACAAAAAAAACTTTATACACATTTAAAGCCTTTGGAAACTCTCAAATTGTGATCGAATCCTCTAATTCCTCTAATTTAAATGTAATTTTCCAAGCTTTCCCCAATATGCATTGTATTTTCAACAAGCAATTTAATTGGTATGTTTATTGCATAGATATTTTATCTACACGATTGACAACAAAGATCTTGACAAATAATGTACATATTTTTAGCGTTGACCCAGAGCCAGTTGGAGAAAATCTTTTAAGTGGAACAGTTATTGGAGCAAGTTTACTTAATCAAAATAATGACCTGGACACCAGTTCCAATGTTCGTGTAAGTCTGTTGTTTAACAATGAAATTTATGGAAATAATAGAAACAAACTCAGTAAGTACATTTTTGTACTAAATTATAAAAATGAAATTATTTTATAAATATAAACTTAGATCCACAATGCGTATATTGGAGTAAAAAAACATTAAGATGGAAAACAAATGGATGCAGACTCGTGAAGTTCACGGATAAGTTTACTCAGTGTGAATGTGATCACTTAACAAATTTTGCTGTATTGATGGATTTCAATAATATTCTTGAAGATAACGTAAGTACCTTGGTGCTAAAATTTCAAAAATATCTATTTGCATAAGCTGTTGATTATTTTTCTTATAAAAGTTATCCTTCTTTTTAATGACGGTTTGTGGATCAAATTGTACAAAGTTCATAGTAACTTTGTCCCATGGATAGTTTCAAAAACTGAGACTCATTATAGAAGGAAATGAGCCTTATAAGCCCGATATAATCTCATCACATTATTGAACTATAGCGTTGAAAAGCTGACAATCATAAGAGTTTAAAAAAACCTAATTAGTCAAGATCTTTTATGTTCCATATTTCTTTCTAGTAGTAATTGACCTGCAGATTACAAATATTTAATTTTTTTTTAAATCACATCTGGTTTTCAATAATCTTAGATTTTAATTTTTTTTTAATGTTCATTTCATTGTTGAGATAAATCTGTACTTACTAAGTTTAAGTGAAAATTATAGTATTAAAATTACTCCAATTGACCTATGAATTGTTTTCAAGTCCATATACATACTGCATATTTTCTTCTCTAAGAGCAACCATGAATCGAATCTACAATGGCATTGTTCACTAATCTATATGACTCTATTCTATAATTTTTTTTTGTATCCCACATGTAATTTAACCTCACATTTGAAATCAGCGTAAATTTGCCGAAAATTGATTTATTTATGCAGGTAGATGAGTCATTTTTTTATACTCGAAAGTTGGCTCCAACTTAGAATAAGAGTAAAAATACTCAAACAATTCAAATTCAAAATTCTAAAAAATCATATTTAATACGAAAAAGCTAATTAAACTATATGTGTCAGACTAAAATTTCTTTGCCTTGTTTTTAATTTCCCAAAATTAAAAAAAGACCATAAATATGAAATTTTTTGGAAAAATTATGCAACTATGTTGTTAAAAATCAATATTTTATTTCATTTGACTGATAACTTTTTTTATTCAGACTCGACGTTATGTACTTATTTGAAATCTAGCGGTAGTACCCGGAGTTATTAGGTGTCAACGAACAAACACATTATGATTTCATGATATGGAAAAACACTCTCTAAGAAATCATCTGTCTTTCATGAGCACACTCAAATGTAGTCACTCAATAATTACATATTCCTTCCTCAATGATATAAAAATAATAACAAAAGCTAGAAAAAAATATTTTATATGATAAGATGATGCACGTAGTACAGTAGTCTCTAGAGGACTATTTGGCTTAGCTACGCGCTTGTTTCTAAACCTCATCGAAAGTTACGATTATTTATTAATTTTCATTGGCAAAACATAGTTCTTTTTTTTATTAATATGACATCAACCTAAGAAATAGCAATGTATTTGTATTAATGACATATTGAAGACGTTCGCATATAGCATAGAACATGTATACAGGGTGATGTCCTGTATATAGTGCTCCGAAATGCAAATCATATGAATATTTTTGATATAAAAAATAATAATGTAGTCGTATTAATGAAATATTGCAGGGGTGTGAGTCTACAAAAAGAACACTCTTTCTTTTTGTTATTAGTCTATTATGTATGATCATAATTAATGTGCGTTTCCAATGTACATTAAGATTTGAATTAAATATAAGCGCTGGTACGTTAAAGTTTAGTTAAGACTAAAGTACTCGTCTCTCATCCCTATATATATTCTTTTTTTTTCAAACTCTTATTCTTCTTCTTGAGAAGATAGATAACACGTCATGCACATATGCACATGAAGTAATGAGTAGAAAAGCGTGAGTGTATTCATGAAAAACTAAAAGTAAAACTGAGTATTTTATAGTGAGTTCTCTTTTATATTATTAAAGAAACATTTGCTTTTTAGACATTGCCTAATTACTCTGTGCAATGCCAGGAACACCTGCTAGTATTGTAATTAGATTTGCCTTCAACTTTTTTTTTCGAATTTTGATAAGAGATAGTGCGGAAAGGGAGTGATGTTGTAAGTAAATCACTTCTTCAAAACTACATTGTTCTACGATGTCATCTTTAGATTGTCGATCTCTGACAAAATTTGTAAAAAAATAAACTACTACTTCTTTTGTCAGTAAAGATTACAATTTACTCGTTACTTCCATAAATCAATTTTAATAGATATGGCTTTAACCTATACAACATATAGATAAAACTATTTTCTTAAGTCCCCCTATGGATCCAAATTTGAGCAAATATTTAGATTTATCTTTTGAAAAATGTAAAATAAAAAAGATAGGAGCTATAAACGGGCCATCAAAATTTCCTTACGTCATTCTCTCACTTTGCTCAATAACTTTATTAATACGTTTTGAAGATAAGAAATATGTCTATTTCAATGGGTTTATGCAAAATAAAGAATAATTCTTAACTTTAATCTTTAAACATTTGATTAAACCATTAATGTAATAAATACTGTTAGCTTTTTTCAAACTTTGACCGAGATGTGTGATCCTTTGATGACATAGTAAAACAAGTCGTAATTAAAATTTGAAAAAAGTAGAAAAACAAGTCGTACAACTTTTTTTAACAACTAATTTATTTATAAACTTTATCTGACCCCTCTATAACAGGAGGATTTAAACAATATTCTGGAGTATATCACACTCATTGGTTGTTCCCTCTCCATTGTATCTCTTCTTGTCTGCCTGTTCGTCTTCTTTGTCATTCTTCGAAACACGGGAGAGCGAGTCTTCATTCATCAAAACCTCTGCATTTCCCTTCTCTTTGGTGAAATCATTCTTCTTGCAGGAATCGATTCTGCTGATGAAGAAAAGTTATTATGCATCGTCATTAGTGCCTGTCTTCACTTTTTCTTTCTTTCATCGTTTTTTTGGATGCTTCTGGAGGGTATTAATATATATTTGAAGTTGGTAAAAGTATTTGACTCTGGAATACCAAGGCGTTCAGTTTATTATATGACTGGTTATGGATTTCCATTAATCATTGTTCTCCTCTCAGCTTTTGGAATTGAGTATTTTAGTCAAGGTGGATACACTGCAGATAGTTTGTAAGTTACAGTTATTCAAATAAATGTTAATAGCACAAGTACATATTGGGCTCGACCGATATTATTAAATCTACCAGTAGGATTAAAAGTAAGGGGAGAGGGGGGTGTTAAAATAAAATTCAATTTTAATCTAATTTCTGGTATGCCAGAGCACCTCTTAAGCACTCTAGAAAGTAATTTTCAAATGGCTATAGAGGTCAGAAAACGCCCTTTGAAGACTGAAACTTTACACACGTTACTTTTTCACTTAAATACAGCAAAAGATTGAATAAAAATGTCACCTTAAAAGTTGGATACCCCCATACACACGCTTAAATAAAAATTGGCAGAATTCTAATTTTTTTTATGACCTTAAAACTGTACTTTATATTCTTAGTACGTTATATAATTATTGTTTTAAGTATAAAAATGAATTGATGCCCAATAAAGCACCTAAAACTATGTAAAAATTTTGAATGGCACTACATCTTATATTATTACTTTTATCTCTCTTGCACGATTATCTATTTAGTTATTCGCATTCAAATAATTTGCAAATTTTAAATTATGAGATTGAATCGAAAAAATCGTTTTTTGTAAAAAAAAGTTCTAAGCTTACACCATTTTTAAAGCAAATAATTTAAACAACAATCTACAAACTATTACACTAACTTACAGATATTTTTTTTCTTCTCATATCATCTTGTAACTTCAACTTTTAATGTAGGAAACATGAATTAATATATAATATTTTATATTTTGCAAATTATATTTTAAATTAATTATTTACTATTACATTCTGGAAATTCTTAGGATTTCAAAACTTAGAGAATGTTTTCATGGGATTTTGCAGCAAGATGGTACCCCAAAAAATTGCCATAACATTTTCTAAAGTGTTTGATAATTATACCCAGTGATATATCAAAATTTGCTGAGTAGTACAGCTATTTTGTACGACTCAAGAAACATATTCAACTATTTATTTTTTCGTACTAAAAAAAGTCAAATTTAAAAAGAAATTACTGAACCCAGACATAATATAGCTAATATGATTTTCTGAAATTATTCACTCAGCTACAAAATTCCATTAATCTCCAAGCATGGCCATCAATCAAAAAATAAAATAGAACGATTTTGTAATATAATAAATCTAGAGTTTAGCCATTCTGAAGAGAAAAAATGTAAGATGTCTCACAATATTGGTATTATGCATTGCTTTGATATTGAGATGAGAAAGATTCTATACCGGGTAGTCCATTGATATCTGAACACTTCAATATTAAATTAAGGCTGAGTGATTGAAAAAAAAATTAATATTTCGATATATTCAAGCATAAATAATTAATTATAAAACAAAACAAATTTGAGCTCTCTAGCTTATGTACAAGTTGAGAAAATGACACTTGAACGTAATAGACGAATGTCCATTCGGGCACTCCAAGCAGTTGGGCCTCTTCATGACCACCGTCTACGCCGTAGTAAGGTTATCTCAATCAGGACAAACTGAACCTGAAAGAGTTTAAAAAACTGTCCAGAGAGCTATCAGAAAAGTAGGTGGAAAGAACCTTGTGTGGGGGAATAGGCCACTTTGACACACGCAATGAAATAATCCCATCTCGTCCGTTGTAAGACTCTTTCTTGTTCTTTTAAACTCTTTTTTGACATTTTTGGGCCCCTACCTTCCTGATGGCAACCCTTTCAACTACACCATTTGTGTTCATGTAGAGGAATGGAAAGTCCGTCATGAAACACCAAGGCCCTCAAAGTCACTGTTAGCCAGGATTTGGACGCCATGACACAACATTAGATCTGCAGCGGGTGTCAAGTATTCCACCACTACCTGGAAGTCATAATTGCCGCTAAAGGTGGCTAAATTATTGATTAAGACACCCCAGACAGACGTCTATTTATGGTATTAGTTTTATTGATTTTTTATTGTTAATTAATCAATTATATCTTGTTGAAGTTTAAAATTCAAAGTTTTCATATTTTAATGGATCACTCAGTAGGTACACAGTAGCCATGCTTGAGATTTTTACTAGTTTATCAAGGGTTTTTTTAAAAGAAAAACGAATTATTGTTATTATTTTATTCTTCTCCAATAGTTGATCTCAAAACACAAAGAAATCCATATTGGACGAGCCCTTTTTTAATCTTATTTTATTGAATTGTAAAAAATATATTGAATTTATAGCTGTTGGTTGAATTCAAAGAATGGTGCCATTTGGTTATTCAACGGCCCTGCATTAGTCATTATTTTAGTGAATGGATTTTTTTATACCATGGCTCTTCGAATTGCACGGAGATCCATTCTCCGCCGACAGGATGTATCAATGATTCGAAATACAATGCTTTATTTCAGGGGGTCTACATCTCTTTTATGTGTCTTGGGAATCACATGGATTTTTGGATTTGCATATTTTTCAGAAGGATTTGCATGGGTTGCATATATTTTTGTTGTTTTAAATTCTCTACAAGTAAGTTTCATAGAATATTTAAACATCACCATTTATGTATCAAATATCATTTCTTTAAATGAATCATAACATGTTTCCTAGGGAGTATTCATTCTCATCTTTCACGTCTTATTGAACGAAAAAGCCAGACAAGACACTCGACGATTCTTCAAGAAAAATTATTACATTCAAAAATGGGTATGCATTTGAAACAATATTTTTAACATGTTTTGAACTAAAGTAATAATAGCAATAAGGTATTTGGTCGTAGTAAAAAAATATCTAGTCTTAATTATCAACTAGTTTAATGTTGATTGTTTGGTTATAAGTTTTAACAAAATAATTTTTTACTGAAGGGATTGTAAGAAATCAATAACTTCTACCAACGATCATATCATATAAATTAAACATTCAAAATATGTTGAATTTCTTCTCTTTTTATCGTGTTTTAAGCTCGTCCGGGAGTGCATTTTATACTTGTGAGAGTATAAAATTTATAAGTATGTGTACTATATAAACATACAAGTCTTTCCAAAGTATTAATTATATAAATTATATGTTATTTTTTTTCAACGTTCTTGTTTGAATTTGAAACATTTCATTATAAAAACTCCCCTGTGTTGCAATCTTTACGTACTGTATTTATTAATAATTTCTTACAAAAAAAAATGGCAATAAATGAAAGTCCTATCTTGAAGGAGATTGATGAAAGAGGTATTTTCTTTGTGTACTATCGATTTTCCTACTTCTCTTCTCCTATGGATACTCTGATTGTTGATTGTTTTAACAAATAATATCCGAAATGTTGAAGTTGTGAATATTTTTCTGATATTGAATGAATAATAGTCCAACAGTTTCTTTGAAACAGACCACGGCCCATTTTCAACTGCTTTTGAGTTTTCCAACCTCCCCCCTCTTCTCTTTTCTGTGAAAAAAGTATAAAATACAAAAAAGACGACTACATCTTTTAAAATAAATGAAAAAAAAACGAATTAAATGAAATTATGGGAATTATTTTCTCAACCCTTAAATACATTGTGTTGCACGTATGCAACTTACAGAAAAAAAAACCACATTTTTATATAATACTTAACAAAAATGTGTCAAATTTTATGGTATTTGCAATCTTTCTACAAATTTTTTAAAAGCAGAAAATTTCGCTAAAAAAACAGTAGTTAGTTAGCCAATTATTCCCAACTATAGAAATATTATTCACCAATTGTTCACAGCTTATAAAGATATCATTCGAATTAGGATGGGAAAAGTAGAAAAATCTACAGCTGACAAAGAAATATTATGTAAAATGTTGCAACTGTCCCCAGTTTTGCCTATATTGTGGAAGAATTATGTAACTTATATCATTGTATTGTATCTAATTGGCAGAGATTGCTAATGAATGTAATTAATTTTTTTGAATCATTCATTAAAATTACTTCTTTTTGGCAAAAACATTCAGCAATTCATTTTCAACCATTTTTTAAATTTCATCTATACTCCTCTCTAATTAATTCATATGGGAGAAAGGAGTGATTGGAGTTATTATTTGCATAATTGTAAGAAGAGGATTTTTTTTTGTAAAAACTTAAAAAAAAAAAAATTAATATTCGAAGTGTAGTACTGCATTACTAATAACTATTCTTAAATTGCAACAAAAAATATCTTTTGGCCTAAATTTTATAAAGGTCTTTGTTTCTACTTTCTAAATGAAATTAGTTACTTGTGTTAAAAATATTTTTTTATGGAATATAATGAAAGCAAATTGACTTTTGAAAAAATAAGTTTATTAGGAACATAATATTTTTTATGCTATCCGACAAAAATTGCCCCTTTCTATTCAAAAATGGAGAATAACTGTGTGTACCTCATCTTCCGAGCGCTGTTTTGAAGACTCCTTTTGTTATAGCAGTACAATTTTCGATTTAACGAAAAATAGGTGGAACAGTTTTAGTTCTAAAATTAAGTATTTAAAAGTAACTTTCAATTATCTTTTCAAATAATTTGTGGAGTATCCAATCATTAGATATAAAAGATAGTTAACGATTAAAGAACAGTTATGAAGACACAAACATTATCCATTACCATTTTGAACAATTTTCTTTATAAAAATCGTACAGTATGAACTGATACTTTACTTTCAACGAAATTTCAGTTTCAAATTCTATGGATATTTTTATTAATTATTGTCAAAGTATAAATTGTTGTCCACTTTTTTTTTTTCCGAGCCAAAATAAAAAATGTTCATATTTTTACAAACATATATTTGCTAATGAATAATTTTTATGTCAAATGATTTATTATCATAATTGCTATTAGTTTTTTTATAAATGCATTAGTTTGTACTTCTTTTTACTCATCAGCAAGTGCATCATTATGCATTTTTACCTATGCCTTCATTTAGTGACAATCATTATTGTTAAGATATAGAAATAACCATTTTTACACTGTTCTTGAATTATATTTATCTTATAAAATTTTTTTTTAGTGGCTGGATCAATCTACTACCTATTCTGGAAGAGACAAAGATAAAAATACAGGAGTAAAGGATCTAAGTACGCAAGAAATTTCCTCCCTATCAAACAAGTCATCCAAGTTTTAACACGAATACCATCATTTTGTTGGATATTTTGAAAAAGGAAAAAAAAAGATGTATCCTTTTTTGTATTATAAAGTTAATTTTTATCAATTATTTTGTAATTTATTGAAATAATAATTATAACAAAGGAAATTATTGATTGCACAATATAATATTTTTGTTTATTTCAAATCTTTAATGAAATACACTTATATGCGTTATGTAATATTTTACTGGACAGTTTTTTTTTAAATGAAGGCTAAAAAATGGATGGAACGTCAAACAGACTCTCTAACTTCAATGCTTATTAGTGGTATCTTCGAAGACAAATGTTATTTGCATACCATTTTTTATTATTTGTTGATGATTTTTTCCACAGAGAAGCTCGTAGAAACTTAATTTTGTGCTAGAAGATTGATTTATCTAATCCTTTATAAGACTGTAATGAAGCATGGGATCTAGCGATAATCTCACGTGATTCAGATGTTGGCTTTATGTTTATTGGCATACAATTTGATTTACAACAATGAAACATAAATACAGGTACACGAGTTCCCCTTAGATCTTAAATAATTGCAAGGGCCGATTGTGTATTTTGTCATTGTTGTTTATCAAATTCTACATAGATCCTCAGTGATAGCACGGACAGGTCAGGGTCTGTCTCGAAAAGAGCTTCTCACAGTTCAGGTTTATCTCTGCAAATAAATCAAGCGCCTACTAAAATTCAGAGGAATTAATTTTACCAATTTTAATCGTTTATCATATTGATGTTGTATAAAAAGCAAACCAAAATTGAAGATTTTTCTTATTCAACCGATCTCTAGGAGTCAGGAAATCAGTTTGAGAATGGGTAAAATTATTTCAATAAACACAAGGGGAGGAAGAAACCGTATTTCCTTTCACGCCTTAATGAAAAGTTTTGATCGTGATAAACCTGAAATTATATACCTTCAAAATATTTAGGCTCATACCTCATTAATATGCCCTATCTGTATTCCTGATAATTATCATTACTTTTTCACAGTATGGATACTTTCTCTAATTTTAATATCAATCGAAGAACTTAAATGTGTTAAAGAATTATCAAGGATTGGTGATTGGTATAAAATTTTATTCCAATATTGTTGCTTTTTTTTCAATTTTATAGACCTAAAAAAGCTTTCAGGCCACATATGGGTATTGGAAGACAAACATTTTATCAACAAACTTCAAACACGTTTTATTCATCAATTTAACCCTTCAATTAATTCCAAAAAACTTGCTTATCTTCTGATCCATACAGTTAAATCTACTACCTTAGAGTTTGTTCGAATGCAAGAAAGAGAGAAATGTCGTTTCAAAAATATATTGAGGAAATGCTACGAAAAGGTTCCTTATTTGTATGTACTATTACTTCCCATATTATAAACTTTAGTTGATTCTCAAAAATTGCTGACCTGGAATTTAAAGCAAAAATAAATAATTAAAATTTCACCTGTAAAAGATTAAAAAACCTTATTCCTAAAAAACATTTTTCTACGTCTATTATCAAGAAAATTATCAATGAAGGCAATATTATTACAGACTCTCGAGAGATATTGAATCTTTTTCAGTTGCACTTCCAAAAAACTGCTGGTGGTGAGCAAGTTAATTTTTAAGTTGAAGGATCTCATATTATTTTATGAGTACGAATAAAGGGAGGGACAGCCACACGGTACATAAATTAGAAGAAGAAATTATAAAAAGAGAAAGAAGAATCATCACTCCTCCTTTTGTCCTATTAAAAATTAATATAAGTTATAAAGGATCATGTCTGTGTTTCCAACTATATCTCGGGAAGGAACATAGTCAAGTGGATCCAGTACTACGATATGATACCTTTTTTAATCGGTCACTTCCAATATCCGATTCACTGTTAAATCTATTTTCGGATTCTAACTCTAGCCAAGTATCTATGAACTCTTACGGAGTCCGAGTCGCTTCACTTCAACTCATGGAACCTCGGGAAGTAATCAACTTTGCAAAGATGTACTATAATTCTCTTGTCTTGTTTGCTCCTATCGTCAACTCTAAAAAGTTAAATTCTCATTCCAAATAAGATCCTATTTTTCATTGAGACTTTCCCGTGTCAAAATGTATATTACCCTGATAATATGTTGGAGCTATTAGGAAGAGGAATGGTCTCCAACTCTAAATCGTTTATTTACTTTAACAATCAAGAGTTATCCTTTGTATTCCGATAGATGATGTTGATGTTTTAGCCTTTTACATTCTTTGGTTTCATTTATCAATATTAATTATTAATTTCTAAGCCACTATTTCCTTTAGACATCTTTGCATTACCCTTCTACAAAATCCAAGTTATTCTCTTTTTTGAGAAAGGTGTCATGCACTAACTATTCATGTTAGATTTGATTCGACTTACTAATAAGCAAGGAAGTAAATGGACTACCTCGTGCCTCGATAATTTTAATGTTTTTAAGAATACAAAACGGCGCTGAGCTCCTACAGGATTAAGGAACTAATAAATTACAATTTGCCACTCTGTTACTGCTAAATTCAGTTTATCATTGATTCAATGATTAAAGATTGTTTTCATATTGTCTAATTTATAGTTTTATTAATCAATTAATTAAATATTATAATATATACAATTCATAAAGGAGTTAATTTGAGTTCTTAATTGATTAATTAGTTTGAATATATCGCATTGATTGGGTAATAAACTGTTGGGAATGGTGGAGCATAATTTTGGCTAAAGGTTCTTCTGTCGTCTTCTCAAATTTTTCCTTCAATAAAAGGTATTCATCCAAATACCTTCAAGATTCATATACATATTGACACTGCTTCAAGTGGAATAGTTTTGTTAATCCAGTTAAGTTTAATGTTGGTATGAATACCTGTAAGGGTATTTTTCGGTATCTAGCTATTTATTTGACTATTTAGTGAGCTCTCGACATAGCCCCAGACATCCTCATAGCACTATTTTATTTAGTTTAAAATACTGTACCATAATATGAATTTGTCAATTATTTGGTTCATATTATCAGACAGTGATTATTTCGCAAATAAATTGACAAAAATACTGCAAATAAATAAAACACTAATGTCAAAACTCCTATGGAACTCAAACATGGGAATTTTGTTCTACTATAACTAAATGGAGAGGAAATATATTTAACCTATTACACACCCTAAAATATAGAAGTTTTGAATTTTAACTACAAATAATTAGATCATCGAACTTTAAACTTTTGTTTCTGGAAAACTATACCATCAATCGATTTTCAACCTAATTAGAGCTCTTCTATTCAATGGTACGTCGACTATTGCATTAGGTGATATGGAAAGGTATCCAATAGTTTTAAAAAAAAAATGGTAACCAGGGCTGTCCTTCAGCTCCGCTACTTGCAGGGATTAAAGATCTTGGTGATACTATAAATAAGAAGTTTGGGAGTGTTGGAGTGGATTTTAGAACGTCAACCCATATGTATTATCGAGATATATGCTGCCAATATCACTGTGATATTGGAGGCAAAGTCATTAATCCATAACAAAGAGGATTGAAGTTCTAATGAACTAAAAGGTCTGGTTTGAAGATTAACAAGAAAAAGACAGTTATTCTACCTCTAAATATTAATGGGATCCCTTTGAAGAACTTAGAATAGCTCATTCTTCTATCAAAAAAAGTGTCGATATTTTAGAAATGAAGAGGAAAAGTGAAGGAGCATCGAATACAAATTAGACACATCTAAACTTTTTTATTAATTCTTCGATTCACAAATAGAAGAAATATAACCTCTAAAAAAGAATTAACCTTTTTTATGACCAAATTGTTCAAAATGTTATAAGGCAATTTCTATTCCATGGTTAGCCAAGAAGGTAATTGGCGAAAAAAAAATACTAGTTCAATAAGCTTTTCATCGTAGCTACATAGATTCCTTAAAAATACGCAAAAGTAAATTAGGGAGGTCTTTGCTTGGATAGTTTTATACTAAAACTAAAATATAGACATTATTATTTTCACACGATGAGAAAGTCGTTGCTGTATTCTGGATAACATACCAAACTGACATTTTTACAGTCGCTTCTCTGTTCATCAAGGAAACTTACTTATATCCCAAAATAAACCTAGGATCTCAGGTAGTACAGGTGAAGGCTGAACCAAAATACAGTTTAAATCCTTTTAATATTCTATAATACACTCCAACCCACGGGTTGTGTAGATGAACTGCTGGACTCAAGGCAATTAAAATTTCAAAGTCGACCCTTCCCTGAGCATCAAGGAACCCTCATAGTATCCCAAAATACAGCCTGGATCTTATATAGTACAGGTGAAGTAATGGGGCTCAAAGTATTTTAAACAGCACTGCAGCTGCATTACTAAGCACCACAAAACCCTTCTCATATGTTAGAATACACCCCTGTCCACGAGTTGTGGGCTGCTGGTACCTCAGGCAGGTTAAATTCTTCCTCAGCCGCTTCCCTGAGTATCAAAAAACACTTTTAATATCCAAAATATACCCTGCCCTCTGGTTTGATAACTAAAGTTATAAAATATGCTATATAAACACGAACATGGCCTCTGAGACCAACAAAACTGGTTACCATACCCGCTTCAGAACTTAGAGAACCCTCCATTTATGGTACCAAGAGCCCCTTCTAATATACCATACTAGAATACATCCCCGCCCATGAGTTACTGGAGGCTGGTCCCAGAGGTAGGTTAAACTCTTCCACCATTCGTTTCCATGAGCATCAAAGAAACCTTCTTCTATACAAAATACACCTTGGCCCATAAATTGTAAAGGTAACGTGCTAAAAAATACAATTTTAAGCCCTCCATGGTTTTGAAGACCAAAAAGATGTGACCAGAACCGTATATGGACCCTTAAGAACCTATTTGAAAAATTTCAGGAAAATCCATCCATTGGTTCAGGCGTGATTGAAGAACATACACACATATAAAGAGACGTTCACTTTTAATATTTAGATTAATATGCGAATATATATATATAAATGTATCGAACCCTAAGGGTTCTACCAAACCGAACCAAGGTACCATCCCGTACCATTCCGGCCTTATTACTATTAACTGATTTTAGGTTTTTTTCTGCTTATTTTTGGAGGAAAGATTACGAGATAGAATAGAAGTAACAAAATTATAAGCCTTACTACACTATTGTTTTACTCTATGCCATGAATAAGCGAATTAAACATCAATATATGTGAGATATAGTAGATATGAATGAGCAGAGAACTGAAGTTTAGTAAAGAAACGGTATACATAGTAAATGACATTCAATATAAAGTGAGGATATTTTCCAACATAAATACTTCATATGACATTTTTCATAAAGTTTGATTTGCTGGATACCATTCAAACATTTAATTAATATATTATAAGATATATATCTCAAGAAAACAGTAAAGTCCACTTTATTTTCCATTGACATGTTCAAATTAATGCACATATGTTTATTACAATACACAGCACAGATAATAAGGTATTAATTATGATTGAAAATAATGTATTTCTTTTTATTTTTTACAAAAGAAATCAAGAAGTAAATAGTTCACAACAACGTATCAGTCAATAATATAAGTAAGAATATTCAAAGAAAAAAGTTGTACAACAAAGTTCACAAATCTATTTATACTTTATTACAAAGATTTTTACAGTTGATAATTATATTCAATCTATAAAGGGTCATTCCACACCAAAACGTGCCAAAAATTTAATTTTAAGAAAACTATAACCATATATTTCATATTCATCTTGGAAGTCCAACATATTTTTTTTTGTGCTTGGTTCCTCTACAAAAACCTTCTACGGAGGGAGAAGTGCCTTTGGCAAAAATGAAATACAATACAATACTTATTTAAAGTAAAATAAAAGGTTTTTTACAATAGTCACTCCACGTTTTTATATAGGGAAGACACAAGTCTTTTATTTAAATATATCAAAAACATAATTGTTTTTAAATGTACATATATAGACGATAAATAGATTTAATAGTTGTTAAGTTAATAAAATTAAGATATGTGGACGTCTAAAGAAGGCAAAGTTGAATAAATCTTATTCTTGTTATAAAAAGTTTAAATCCAATGTATATTAATTATAAAAATAATGTGTCAAAACTATTGTTAACAGAATATTAAAATATCATTTCTTTTGTTATAAAAATAAGGATTTTATGATAGCTTGTACAAGTACCTAACCGGTTGGAATTCCAAGTTGATTTTTTTACCTTTGTGTAGTTTACAAAAATGCCTTCAATTGGCCTTGAAAATGTGTTTAAAAAATTACTCCAAGATATTTTGAAGTATTTGTATCTATGCTATAATTCATATATGTATATAATTACATTTTTGAAATTAAACTATGTACAAATTTTGATCATAATTGAATAAAAATTGAGAAAATAATTGATTTTTAAGTGAGAACATATTAAATTTCAATGCATTTGTTTGAAGAAAATATTTAATCTTGGAAACTTTACATTTTCATAATTTTTTATTAAATAAGTATATTTTTAATCTTGTAAAAAAAAAGTTGGTTCTAAGATATATGCTTAATTTCTGATGTTATTTTGGCTTAGAATGACCCGTATCTATTATTAGAAATAAAATTTATCACAGGACATTTAACAAAAACATAAATATATATTTTAGATTAATTGAGATTTGGAATCATTACACTACACACATGTATAAACAAAACATTCGTTATTATCCATTAGTCATTTCTTTCATTTCAATGCTATTATAATGGTTGTGGGATAGATAATTTACCCCACTGAGTTGTTTCTGATGATTATTGTTATGAACAGATCCTGCCATGTGTCGATTTTGCGAATTAATTCGACCACTACTTATTTCTTCTCTGGAAGATGGATTGAGATTCTCCTAATTTATCTCTAAATGAATCACTATTTTTGTATATAGATATATAAGTATGTACCTTACATGATAGGTGCTATAGCGTTGATGGGCGTTGGTGCTATTTGTATGCGCCGTTGTATTCAATATAGGTCCACTTACCATTAACCTTTGAGTGAGCATGGTCCGAATAAAACGCAGTGTTAGGATGTCGTTAAAGTAACTACGAAATCTATTTAAGAATAAAAAAAATATATTATATTATCGTTAAATGATGAAATATTCGAGTGGTAAATGATTGGTCCACTTGGTTGTACAATATTCCCTCATTTTTAAATTTTAAGGAAACCCCATACAGTACATGCTCTAATCAAGCCTATAATCCAAGTGGTGAAACGAAGACCACGTGATCAATATTTGTAGAAGTTAGTAGTCGTAGTAACACCTTTTTATTTGCTAGGAGCTTTGAATATTACACCATAACTAACTAAGCAGTCTTCATCAATTCACCCTTTTAACTGAATTAACTAAGTAAATTCTATGGAGGGTAATGACAAAAAAGATAAAGTGACGTCTTATGTCCTTGAACTAACACCCGCGTTTTGTTTTACTTTTTTTTAAAGCTTTAGCTTTAACAAGTTGACCTCGATCAATAGGTGTTGCTCTTTTGAAATTGAGAACGAACGAGTTGATTGAACTAAGTAATTGCTTAGAAAATTTGACTTTTTTTGTACTTCATTCATCATGACGTCATTTTTCTACCTTCATTATTTTAGCACTACTGACGTTATACACTCACTTTATAAGCTAGGAACGCCATATTTGTTTGAATAATCCCTGTGCTTATAAGTTTAAACGAATTTATCTTCGTTTTCAAATTTCCGGACATATTTTTACAAATGAAATGAATAAAAATAAAAGACGACACTTTTTCCAAATTTCACGATTACGATTAGTTACATAGAGTCACCAGATTAAACGAGGCTCAAATTTTATATCAATTCGTTCGACAAAAACATCTTCATAATAATTTAAGAAAGTAAGTCGAAATAGACCAAAGAAGTCCCTGTTCCCTAGTGGAACAAATCGTATAATTGGAATTCAATGTTAATCCCTCATTCTTCAGAGAAATTAAAGAAAAATCAATCCCTACATCTATACAAGTCATAGGGGAGAGTTAGAATACTTCTTACGGAGGAGACATGTTAAGCTCTCATAACTTTAAAATGTAAAGTTATCAAATCACCCTGTTCTTCTACAATTGAACCTTATCCTTTTGTTTATCAAACCATCATAAAACCTAGGTTGCCCAAAGCTTACAGTTATTGAGAATTCTGACATTGAAATTTTTGAACACAAAAAGTAAACATTTTAAGTGTTTGTTGCGATATTAGAAAACATATGATTTTAACTTTATTTTATTAAATATCATAGTCTAGTATGCTGTTCATTTAAGAAACATGTTTGTAATATATTATTAGTTTCAATATTCAGTTCATATCATGAACTTTGATTCCAATACTATGGTGGAGACTTGTAACACCCCATTTTTATTAAATATACTATATATGGTATATATTTTATGTATTTAAGTATGGTATTTTTAGTGTAATTTCATACTATAGTTTAATAATTAATGTATAGTATGAAATTACACTATATTATGAAACTATAGTGTAATTTCATACTATAGTTTAATTATTAATCACTATAAATAGTAGATTTTTTTTTATTATTAACTATACTCTATTTCTATAAATGTTTTATTTGTTTATCTCATATATGTAATTATAAGTATTGGCTTTATCCTGACAAACTGTGATAAAAAGTAAATTAAATGTTTAAATATAACGAAAGGCTGGTATTACATGTTTTCTCCTGTTGTAACATATCTTTTCCTACCCTGTATCATGCCTCCTCCTGGTGTATCAAGTATCTTGCTTTTGGTTGTTTTTGAAAACACCAATAATTGGCTATTAATTATTGCACTGCATCAAAAATACCTTAGAATTATTTCTCTTATCTATGTTATGTTGCCCGGGCGTTAAATTAATTTTAAAATTCTGAAACTTATGACAGTTAAAAAAATTGTTTTTTGTAACATGTATCCTCACTCTCCCTTCATCATATTGTATTCCCTAACTGGAGTTCTCTTCCTAATTCAGAAAATTAAGATAGAAATTTCCCTCACGGATCATGACGGGGTAAATTTTTAAGCACCGGGATACAGGAAACGAATATCGAACATTTAGTTTAAATTCTGAACCTATAACATCACTTTATTGAACATATTGAATGGTAGAACCATAACTTGACAAAAAATCTAATTCAAATTTAAAAATACCCGATTTTTGAAGCAATGTCTTAGTCCTATCGACTCATATACACATATTCACATTCAGGAGAGTAATATTTAGAGATGTAAATAAAATAATTACGTATAATAATACTAAGATCAGTTGTCAGTCTCTTTATTCTAAAGGAATGTTTGTAATTGCTTTTCCATATTCCATGTTCCATTCATATTTTTACTGAGCTTACAACCAATAAGAAATGAAGAAAAATATTTTTGTAGACAATGCAGGGAGTGATCTAAAGTACTCGCTGTTATGTTCCTGAGTATTAAAAAATATGTACTGTCGGTATGTAAAACAGGAATAGGAAGTGAAATGACGTCATAAGCTCAAACTTTACCTTTTGGTTTTTCACTTCTTTATTTTTATACTTACCGGCAGTGCTAATAATTTAAGTACATAGAGACAAAATAAATTGAGTAAAAAAAGTTGACGCTGTCAAAAAGACGAAATAGTTGAGGAAAATATTTGATTCAAATAGTTAGGTATGTTAAAAACAAAGTGTTAGGGCGCATCAAATATTTGTATTTTTTAAAATGTTTATTGTAATATAATAATTTATAACTATGATTATATCAATTTAGAGATGTTAATACAGTGTTTTTAAACAGATCATTTTATGAAGATTGTTAATATTTTTTCCACTTTTTAGATTTAAATATATTTTTATTTAGTCTTTCAGAATATTAATGATTGATTTAGGAGATTATTTTAACTTTAATTCAATAATTATTGATTCTGAAAGTGAATAAGATTTGTGAGTATGCTACAAACTTTGGTCCCTTAAATCTTCTTACTTTCATGTTTTCCAAAATGACATAATTTTTTTAATTGTGGGAGTATAAAGTGGAAAATACTATGATTTCAATTGTTTTGGTAAACCATCTTTTTACTCTTGTCTGTTGTCCGGACGTCCAAAAATATTCCTTGGTATTGCTCAGTATAATCACTCTGTATAATTTATCTCTATGTTCAAATCTATTGAGTGAGGGAGAAAAACAACTTGTCAACTAAAATTACAACGTATGTAGAAATATACTTATAATATATAAATTAAGAGTTAATATTCATTGTTTAGAGCACTGGGGTTTCCTTTCAGCAAATTCCAACATGATGTAATTAGTTTTTTATAATAATTATGAAAAAAGAAGATACTATAATTACCTTGCATTTAAGCAATAATATATGATTGGATTTACAACTGCGTTGCCCATTGCCAGCCAATAGAAACTGAGATAGACATGCTGAATATAAGGAAGACTCACTATTTTTGGATTGTAGTACGTATAAATGAAGTACAGCTGATAAGGTAGCCAGCAAATTGAGAATATCAAAAAAACTCCAAAGAGCATTTTAACTATCTATAAATAAATTAATTATTAGAATTACTTTCAGAGAGAGAAACCTTAGATTCTAATGTTGATATATATGATGTTCAAACATTCAATCTTTTATCAAAAAATTATATCTAATGAAGTAAATACGTAAATTAATTATTCATTTACATATGTATTAGGGGGGTCCTAAACAATCAATGTTTCATTAGTGTTTGTAGCTTCGATTTTCCATTCTTTTTTTACTACAATTATATTATTTTATATTTAGTGTATTACATATTACTTTATCCTGTACATATTTTTAAAAAAAACATTATTTATTTCTTCTCTTCCCGGTTGTCGTAAAATATTAACTTATTCTATGTAAAACTTTTCTTTAAATATAAAAACGTCTGGAAATGTTGAGAAATTTATAATTTTTACTATAAAAGCTCAAGAGTCTAAGGCCATTTTTAAATTTTCCACAAATATAATTTTTGCCACTACTATGACATATGTAGTTTGAGATTCGACTCCGGTTTCACTGCTAAAATTGGGAAAATATCAAGTTTCGAATTCTTATTAGTAATACCAGTTTTATATACCAAAATTTTATATAAAATTCAAATCTGAAGTTAACTTGTAGTTCTTCAGAGACAAATTGGACATTGATTTGGTCAATATCATTGTTCGAAACATGGATATTTTGCTTAAAAAATCTAGTTTATGTTACTTTGTAAAAAAAATCAGAAATTTTAAGTACTTTTACTTTATATTGGGTTTCAAAAAGAAGAGTATCCTGGGCATAATCGATTAACTTTTCACAAATAAATATTAGAGAAAATTAAACACATCAGTCTCAAATATACTCTTTCCAGTAAAAACGATTAAATTTTTAAGTATATAGCTCCAAATGTTTTTATGTGTCATCCATTTTAATGACGAACGGTATTTTTTCACATGTCAAAAAAATCGGTAGTAGTGGGTATTTTTTTTAATTTTTTTTTTTGATATTCCTGCGTTAGAAATAATATAAATTGGAAGTCTTTGAAATTAGCAATAAAATGATAGGTAAATTAATTCTGTATTTCCTATTAGTATATATGGCTACCTATAGACAGGCATTTATCAAAAAGTGTTAATTTTTTATTGTTGTTTGTCACTTGATACATATTTCTTTAAATGGGCATTGCAAAAAAGTTATGGAAGTAACAACTACCTAAACAGACAGTAATTTTTTTAAAGTCCTGCCCACTATCTATCATTTTAACATAAATCTTTTATATGTACGTCGCAGACTATACAAAGGTCTACAAAGCTGAGATTTCAAAAATTTTGAAGGCAAAAATAATCATTTTTGGTCAAAATTGGTCACAAATTCAAATTTCTTGGCTAAACGACAAAAAATACAGGGTTGAAACTTGAAAAAAAAATCATTTTAAGACATTTTGACACAAAAAGGCCTACTAAACAATACATATTTTTTATTAGAAGTATTTTTTTACACTTTTGGCAGTAAAACCGGTGTCAAATTTTAACCATGTCGTATATGCTTATACTATTAAAACCAAGAACGAAAACAAAAATATTTATTATTTTAAGTAGAAAATAAGAGCCACCCTAATATGACTGAATCTATGTACGAGTATATTGCATAACAAATAATAATGCTCTAATAACTATGAATGTATTGACAAGCTCAGAAACCGTGTACGACGTCATATATATGTTTTTCGTCTAAATTAAAGAAAGCATATTAAAGGAAGAGCCTCTTATGTTTATTATAATAAATGACTTTAATGTATGTTACATTTCTTTTATTTTAATTAAACCAATTACTGATGGGCTTCGTTTTTTCTTTTTGAAAATCAAAGTATGATAATGTTTTTTCTTAATTTAATAAAGTAGTAGTGTTTTTATATGATCCAACCCAAATCTTCAACAACAATTTCATTAAAATTCCCACAAAGTCATTCTTTTTAACAATATACTCACTGCTCACGTAAATAAATAAATCTTCTTATTGAAAGGAAATCAAATCCAAAAGACGGCAAAAGATTTCTCTTATATATTGTATGAAAGAAAAAAGTGACCTATAAGAAATATTTATATTAAATTCTACGATCTCTTTTTAGGTTCTTTTTATATATAAAATCTAATATATTTTTTATCTATACTACTTTTATCAATTCAAATCCCGATTTGACATTGAAATAATTCTTTCTTTGTTTAATTAAAGTATTTATTTCAAAAATTATACATATTATACATTATGACTTTATTATTTATTTAACATCATGTCCTTTAATATGGACATTGGGCATATATAAACAGTGATGAAAATTTGTTGTATTTTTCATCTGCTTTAAACGTGATTGGATAGATATTTGCATATTTATTGTTGTATACACAACATATTTTTACCCAATAAAATTCCCCTTAAATCTCGAAAATTTCAAATGTGGTATACTTCAATTTTTCTCAAATTATCATGAAATGGTTGTCAACATATATTACATAATTACAAAAAAGTTTTGGGTCTGCATTCAAATTTGGGTCAACGCTATAGGATAAGTACCATGAACACGGGATGTAACAAATGTGTTGCAAATATTAGAAAAGAGAATTACTTGAATAGTTATATGTGTATAGGTAAAATATATTTTTTATATTCATATATACTATAGGAGTTTAAAGGGGGTGGGGGGTTGAGTCTAGCTAGATTGTTATGAAAGAGTTAGGGAAATAAACACGAGCAAGTACTTTATTGCAACGAATAATTGGGAATACTTTATTTGTGTATTGGTAAACAATGGAACTGTTACTTATTTAGTTTCAACATTGCAAATCCTTTTCAAAATGGAACATCAGTGTGGTAGCTATTTAAATGAATTAAAAGCTCTTAATGATCCATTTAACAAGCATAAAACACGAATCAGGAAGAACATTCGATTAGTTCCTGAGGAACTTTTCAAAAAATGGTCGTTAACATTAAAAATATTTACCACCTATGCGAGGAGAAGCTAAAAAATGATAAACCTATTATATGATAGATACTATTTTTGAAAACGACAGAATATACTTAGATTCTTCCAACGAAAGTGATTTGGGCGAACCTATAAATCCCAAACTTGTAGTTTTGGACTTCAAGGAATGTTTCTCTGCATTAAGAGAAAGTTTTACAAATAGGGCTAGTCATATGACTTCAAAATATGTCCAAAAAAGACAACAAAAACATCGATAGCCATACAAAACAAATTAATAAATATTTATGGAGGGATGGATTTAGTTACAGATATAAATGTTAACGGAAATCTTATAAACGTTTAATAAGATCGAGAGCTTTGATCAACTGATCATAGATTTATAGGATAAATCTAATAACTCACTTTATAGAATACTGTATCCGTCAATGTGGAATGTGTGGTGACAAAATTAAAAATATAATGTTTCAGACTTTGGAAAATAATATGATTAATGAAAGAACCTTTAGAAGATGGACAGATAGGACACAACTAAAAAACATCCGTGAAATCTTGTCCAAATTTTGTTGAAGATTTTACAAAATGTCTTTAAAAATATCCCCCTCATACTTTTATAACCAAAATACAATCCTCCACCTTTAAAAGAGCAAAGAAATAGTTAAAAGATAAAGAAATGTTAGTGGTTTGTGACTTTGCGGAGAACTTTTCTTTTGTTGTTCAAGACGAGGTGCAAAGTTTTCTTTAGAGCAATTTTATGTTAATACTTCACCCTTTCGTTGGATATTTTCAGCAAAACACCCACTTAAAACATGTCAACATTGTAGTGATAAATGAGTGTAACACTCACGATATTGTGAGCGTCCATTTATACATACATATATCAACAAATGTATCCAATTTGTTAAAGAAACCTTGTCATACATTAAGCACATAAATATTTTTGGACAGATGTGCAGGACAATATAACAATTGTAAGAACTTCTTAAACCTTTGCTATGACAAAAAAGATTTTTGAATCTCAGAAGAATGGAAGTTTTTTACAACAAGTCACAGAAAAGGACCATGCGATAGTGTAAGAGGTACAGTTAAACGGTAAATGAGTAAATCAAATCTACAGCGTTGTTTAGAAGGAAATAACTCAGAACCAATTTTCCCTCCTACGGAATTTTATAAATTTTGTGAAGAAAATATTAAGAATATCAATTTTATAGATTCCAAATGTACTGAATATGATCAAGAATTTGAATTCTTAAGTGAAAGGCAAGAGAAGGCAACCACAATACCTGGGAACCAAAAAATTCACTCATATACCTCAGTGTCGAAATTTTCCTTACGGGTGAATTATTTTACTACTTTTGATGTATCGATTGTAAAAAGTACAACATATATATATATATGTACAAACAATTAAGGTCATTGTAGTTTACTAAATCTATAACACCTGGAACTAAAAAATACATATAATTGAGTGGTACTTTGTATTGCCACAATTCTATATTAATTTTCCTTTCTAATATTTTAACCAAGTTTTTTACATCTCCTTCTTGGTATTTTGCTTATAGCGTTGACCAAAATTTGAATGCAGATCTTACTCTTTTTTAATTATTTAATTTATGTTGACAGCCATTTCAGGAAAATTTGATAAAAATTAAAATATACTATGTTTGAAATTTTTAAGGTAAAAGATTTAATCTCGTGATTTCAAGGTCAAAGAAGCATTTTATTGGTTAAAATATAATTAGAGAATAATAAATGTGTAAGTATCTATCCGATCACGTCTAAAATTTTCGATTTTTGAGTTTCTATTCAATATTAAGTTATTTGGAAAATTTCAAAAATATCGGAGATGGTGCTGTAAAAAATGTTCATTTTCGGATCGATTTGGCGTTGTATAACCCAATTATTAAATGAACAAATATCCTTTTTTTTACTCCTCCAATCAACTCATCAGTTTGTCAAATATCTAGTGAAGGTTGTTTTTAGAACAAGAGCTTCCACTTCATCTGTATCAAAATCATAAAAAGCCGCCAGTATCAAAGTTTGCTTACATTGTGATTTCAAACAAGGAATAATAGAAAATCTGAAAGTGCGTTTTAAACTGAATAAATAAATAATAATAGTAGCAAGTGAATGTACATTAGACTTGTTTATATTTTAACCTTTTTTCCAACCCTTTTAAAATTTGCATTTTTTCCGTTCTCAAAGGTCTATAAAAACTAAATATACCAGTCATTTGGATTTTGGACCACGGTTATACCTGCCGCATAGGCCTTGGAAATTTATTGTTGGTGGTTGTAAAAAAAGGCAAAAATAACGTGATTGTTTCTATTCTTTTGACTATAGCTTCGCAGTGGCTTATCGTATAGCATTGATATGCGTATCAAATCAAAGCCAATAAACGGTGCTTATATTTGTATAATTATATTACTAACCCTCTTTTTTTGTCCATCGTACATTTTACCCCCGATATGATATTTTTTTTTTTAATTTCCCCGTCATTAAGGTATTTTCCTAAGTTATTATTATCTTGACGTATATGTATACAAAATAAGAATACAATAAAGTAAATACAAAAAAAAACATATTTAACTTTTAAGCAAAATCTGCCAAAGTATTGAACATTACACGGGGATGGCAATCTTTTGAGGAACATTCTTGGTAGGGATTTCCCTATTAATAGTCTACTCGTCTCAGATACTCCACAGTATGAGTAATGGAAATTGCTCGGTGTTCCTTTCATAACAGTTTTCAATGAACTTAAACAATGCAAGGGTACATTAGACCTATTGGAAATATGGAACCTGATAAACAACGTTTTTGATCTAGGGTTGACACAACAGCTAGCAATAGTGACATCAACAACAGTACAGCAAAACTGATTGAAGACAAAACTGGGTGAAAAGTTTTTTACATCGCTTGCAGACATCATATATCTGAGGTGATAATTGGAAGAGCATGGGAGGCTATTTTTAGCAAGAATCAGGGTCTGGACAAAAAAAGTTTGGTAAATTAAGGAATTGAAGAAAAAAATAAGTTAATGCCATAAAAAATATTCTAGAGAAGAAATCTCCAAACGTAGACTTCAGAGAAGTAGCAAAGCTGTGTCTGATTATTCTCAGTAAAAAACCTAGTCGAGGTATTCATTAGACCAAGCCTGGTGCAATTCACCAAGCCCGTTGGAATGACCAGAATATATATATGCAATTAAATTGTTAATGTTTTTAAATGGACTAAACTACGAAAAGGACACTATCATTAAACTAGAGATAATAAATTAATTCCTGGCTTTATGTAATACGAAGCACTGGATAACAGCAATATCTGCCACCAATGCTACTATCCACGATTTGCAATTGATTAAGAAGATGCTTCACCATCAAAATACTGATAATGAACTTGCAACTTCTGCCCTGAAGA
Source organism: Lepeophtheirus salmonis (assembly GCF_016086655.4). Taxonomy (NCBI): domain Eukaryota; kingdom Metazoa; phylum Arthropoda; class Copepoda; order Siphonostomatoida; family Caligidae; genus Lepeophtheirus; species Lepeophtheirus salmonis. The sequence continues at coordinate 20,889,172 of NC_052144.2, forward strand.
AAATGAGAACTCACGGTTGGTATCTGCCTAAGAAATTATTGACAATCACGGTTTTAAGTTCACATGAGAGCATGACAACGTATATAAAACAAAAGAAGGCAATCAAGCTATCAAAAACCCAAAAGCCGGAGTGTTATAGAAAAGGTAAGCCAGTTTTCCCGATCATTAATCAAGGTACATCTCTCACAGACTTGGTAGGACCTGAGTTACTTTTTGTTTAACACTCTCGGATTTAAAAGTTACTGGCTTATTACACCGGCTGATATCTGGGAAAATAATGAAAACTATAAAGCAGCCTGTGGAGTCAGTAAAAGGGATCAATGATGTTGCTAAAAGAGGCGTAAAACTTATGAGTGACTTTGCAAATAGGATTACCACCGAACAAGAGCAGAGAAACTGTTTACTCCAAATTGTGGAATAGCACAGAAATAAATATATATAAAAACCAATGTAGTGCTAGTATGTTATATTGTATTGTTTTTAAGTATAGAGCCATTAGCTTTGATCAAGGTAAAAAGGAATTTCTTGCATTTTATTCTATTTTTGCATTCATGTACAATAGGATATTAATAACTTAGAAAATACCTAGAAAGGAAGGGAAAAATACAAAAAACCAAGCATTTTTTAATTCTGGGGTGAAATTTACCAAAGGACACAAATGAAAGGTTAATATCATAGTCATACAAAATAAAGTAAAGCTTATTGGCTTTGATTTGATACCCGTATCAATACTATACGATAACCAATTAATGTCTTTTTTCAGGGCCACCTATAATAAATTTTCAAGGTCCATCCGGCAGGTAAAGCCGTGGTTCAAAATCCAAATGACTGGTATATTTAGTTTTCGTAGACCATGGAAAATGGGAAAAGTCATATATTAAAATGTTTGAAAAAAAAGTTAAAATTCAAACATGTTAATTGTACATTCAGGGTGAAATATTATTACTACATTATTATTGTTACTACACTAAGATTCATTCTGTGAGGGCATTTAAAAAATCAGTAGCATTTTTTTTAAACTGGAGTTATGTATATTGGTTTTCGTTGATTAATATAATGCACATAAATTATTTTCTATATTATAGATGTTGTTTTATTGAAGTCATTTAATTGTTCTATGAACATAATCTCCATTTTTATCAAAAAATTATAAAAACAATGTTGTGTTATTTCAATTTACATGTTTCATCCTTCTATATTATATCCGTGCCTAAATATGCATTCATATTTCTATCACGTCGGTCCTTTTATTTTATTACTCAACCTTTTCGCCAAAAATATACTGAAACAAGGTACCTAATGATAGTGTAATAAGTAAATCAATGTACAACATGCCCGTTAGAGCTGGCAATGTACAAAATGTCCGTTAGAGTGGGCAATGTGCAAAATACTCGGCAATCTATAAAATTTCCAATAGAGTGGTCAATGGTCATTTTTCCTTAATTTACATTGTCAGGTGAAATAATTGTGGGTAATTTGATTATTAAGCAACACGCACAACCCGTGGGCCGGAGTATACTATAAAATATTGAAAGGGCCAATTGATACTCAGAATTGTAGTGGCGATAAGTTTTGATCCACCTGCAAAACCTGTTGGTATACTATTGAGGTATACTTTGCAAAATAAAATGGAATCTTTTGTGACAATTTATTATCATACTATAGTTCAATTGTCTGAATACAACTTAAATTTCAATAAAAATGTACAAGATCAAAGATGGCAAGCCTTTTAATATAATGGGCTGCATTGCCACTTGAAATATTTAAATGGGCTGCAGAACCTATTAATTTAAATTTCTTGAAAATGGCTATATAAAAAACTATAAAATAAAATTTATTTTAATTTGAGACCAAATATAAAAGAAGGCCAAATTTTTGTAAAAAGCTTAAATGACAACCCTGTTAGAGTCTTAGAAAATAATAAATACTTTCAAATATTTTTCAATATTTGTACATATAATGAGTGTTCTACGAATTTTGATGATATTGCAACAATGTTACTAAAAATACTTTTTGGAGTGAGAATGAGAAGCGGACCACACCTAAACATTCAACAAGCCGCAATGTTGACCATGATCACTACTTGGACATCCCTCCACTAGATTATCAAATTGCTTGCAATGAAATTGTAGCATAATCAAATCCTTAATGATCAAATTGCTTATAATGAATTATTTGGTAACCAAATTACTCACAATCATTTTACATTACAAGTGAAACGAGAGAATCACAGCTATATACAGTGTAGAGTCGTATAAAGAAGCAATTTTTTGTATGAATATGTTAAATAGCAGTTTAACTTAAATATTACAAATTGTATTACAGTACAATGTCTATTCGGCAAAAAAAAACAAAAAAACACTTATTAGTTTACTTATTTCCTGAGACTCATGATTCGGGTACGTTCCTAGCTTTCATCATTCTGAGGGTGGGGGGGGAGAGTTAGTGTTAAAATCTATCAAAACCGTTATATAAGCAGGTATATATACAATATATGTATGTAGAGTATTTAAAGTTCAAATAGCTACAATTAATATTCTAGAATTATAATCATAATAATGATTAACAAAAGGAAAAGTGGTCAACTTTATCAAAAATCAACCCCCCTCTAAGACGAAAGAAAGAGAAAATAAATATCCTTTATTTTTCTTTATCGTCTTGTACAAAAGAAATTAAGCAAAAGATTATATAAACATAAAACAACAGTAATTAATCTATAAAATGAATCTTGTACAGCGCACAGTTGGAAATTCTGGTAGGATCCTGGCGATTCCAAAAGTAGGACGGAGTCTATCTTTGGAGACATTGTCGACTTTGGCGCCCAAGCCCAATTTAAAATAAAGATCGCATTTTCCCAGTTAAAAAAAGAACCCAAGAAGGTTGGAGAAAGAGATTCTTTGATTGACCTATTTTTAACAAAGACGGAGTCAGCCTTGCTCAGACGATTCTCGAATGTTTCTCTCTGAGTTACTCATGGGGGAACGTGAGCCACCTTCTCCGTCGTCTCGAAGAAGTGCCCCAATCGGCATCTGCCTTAGGAATATGAAACAAATCGAAGAAGCCTGAAGCCAAAGATCCAGAGCAACTACTAAGTAACTGGAAGGGTGAATATAAAGTACCGAGCAGGAGGTTTTAAGCTGCAAAAAAAAAAAAAAAAAACTGCGTTTATGGACTGCCAATGTTGATCCCTTGTCCCAGAAGGAATCAATGACCATCAAGATACACTAAGATATTTTTAATTCCGTTCAAACAAGAATCGATGAGTTGTTGGAATGTGTGACAACGAATACAATACTTCGCTACAAAAAAAAAACCCAGAGTATTCGTTGTCAGCTGTTGATGTAACTGCTTCTTTTATCCTAATCAGTGCTCTGAACTTTGATTGGGTTTTTAAGCCCAAACGCCATTCTCAAGTACCCATACAACCCAAATGGTGTAATGATAGCTGTTTTACTGATGGAATTTTCACTCATGGGTATTTGATTGTAAGCTCTGTGCAAATCTATTTTACTAAAAAAAAATCATCCCTCTTATGTTGGCCACGAAATCCCTTAAATTTGGAAGAGGGGATTGATCAAGATGCGTGATGTTATTTAATTGACGATAATCACCCCACATTCGCCAGACTCCTTTGGCTTTAGGCGAATCGCTGATGAAAAATTTGAAGAAGATGGACAAATTATTCTCTTCTCTAGAATTCCATCAATTTCGTTTTCAACAAAATTGAGGTTCACACCATCCAGCTTGCAGGATTTTGCAAAGCAGGGAGGACCCTTATTTTCGATATGATGTTCAACTCCATGAGTTGGGTAAGATTCAGCGAATTTTTATCATCGAAAACCATGAACTTCTACTGGATTCTCTCCATAACCAAAGATAAGTGGTATTTTCAAACGAATGAAACCTTTAGAATTCATCGGGGATATACCGGATTCCTGTGCACCTGTATCTACAAGATAATTAATTGAATTTATATTATCTTTCGTTTTTAAGAAATTTGAAGGTGTATCTAATGCCTCTGTTCCATGCAACACAGGACAATTTAGTTTTTTTGAATAAATGAATTAAAATGACAATCAGGAATAGAGCACACAATTGAATTCAATCCAATTTTTGAATTATAATTACATACTTTTTTAAATTTTGCAGATGTTGAAGACTTTGAAAAAAAAAAACTCAACTAGGTCTCTTCTTCATCAAAGGCGCGACAGTGCGACTTTGATCGAAGCCGTACACATATCTTCTAAATTCTTAGTCCTAAGTGTTGATTGTGCTCTCAAATATCTCCGTTGTCCCTTTCGAACATTCCTTATTAGTGCATCTTTAATCAAACTTTCACGTAAATCTTTTGGGTATTCCTCATCCAGAAGACGTTCAACCTCATCCTTGACCTCTATGCTCGAGAGCCTGGAAGTATGAACCATCATGTCGACTATTCTTTTCATCTTTCCGGAAGATGATATCCCATATCCGACTAATATGGATTTCTTCGCTCTTGAATTTAGGAGAATAACTTATCCCGAGTGCGTTGTCTATGAGCTACAGTGATTCTATATAAAGGATTTGAACTTAGCTTAAAGCTAAATATTTCCCGAAAAAGTACAGACATCAACTTTATGTCATACGAGGGGTAAAGAAAAGATATTGAATTTATGAAATACGAGGCCTATTTATGTATCTTGCATCTAAATATTTCCACCTAATGAAAAATGTATATTTTCGTATTTCTCACTTAAGTCAATAACCTCATATAAATATTTTGGTATCTCATAAGTAGGCATATTTGTCCTAAATGGTCATTTGCTTGATTGCGACATTTTTTCTTTTGTCTTGAAAACTGGGATCCTAATAAAGTAACCTAAAAAATATTGAGACTTACATTGTCAAGACCTAAATCCTCTTAAATCAGCCAGTTTTGGCCTAAAAATACCATTTTTCAAACTTTAAATGACTTGAGAGTTCTGAAAAATGGCATTTCATTGGAAAAACATTGTAAACATAATTTTCTCATCAATACGCACTATATAATCAATGGATGCAAAATAAATAATGCTTAAAACGGGGCATACTAATATTTACTTAGGGACAAGTTCATTAAAAAATAATTTAAAAGGCCAAAGAGCTCGGCCAAAGACGAAATAACCATTTTTCCTAAAATGATACCATCGAAGATAAATTCATTGCTTCAATTTATAAATATTTAAATTTATATTTTTTGAATATACATATTCAATAAATATGATACACCGTTGCACTATTCCGATATAAAAAAACATCTCTGTAAGTACTTATTTAATATACTTAATATATTACACAAATAGCGGCTCCATTTGAAATTGTATATCGAAGATATAAAATGACTTAGTAAAATTTTAAAATTTGAATTATTTTTTCAGTGACTTATTCCAAAAAAAGTATACTTAAGTAGATATTTACCCTCTATTTTGGATATACTTAGATACACTAATACTTCAAATTTGAATGTTTTCTTTTGTTCAATCTATATCTAAATAGTTTCTCTACCTTTATGAAAATATCTAAATCATTTTTAGAGAGTCAAGTTTTCTTAGACCCGTCTCCTAACACTTCTGATGTAATTTTTTACTTTGTTTGAAAGAGATTAGTTTATAGAAGAGTAATTTAATCAAATTCCATAAAAAAAATATATACCGTAGTACTTTATCTTTTATTTTTTCGGCATTATTGTCAACTCAGTTGTTAATTTTGAGTAACATTTGCTTAGTAAAATCACAATCAAATCATTATTTTAGCTGAACAATTATAAATTAATCCACAATTCTTAATAATATAATTTTTTTTTTGATTCGGAGATATTTCGATTTTAATTTAAAAATCAATTCCACTTATTAAAAAGATACAACATTACATCTATTATAAATACTTTGTTTGTTGATACTTTACAATTGGTGCAGAAGATATGAAATGTATGTTTCTTAAACTTCATTAAATTATCCGATTGTCTTGTAAAAATCTTTTTGCAATTTCATGTACAAAGACTATAGATGGTATTATAAATTAATAGTGATGCGTGTAAATTAATAATCAAATTTTATTTGACAATTTACATAACTCTCTTAATAAAGAGTTTTTTTGGTTTAGTCAAGTCTGTCTTAAATTAAAAGTTTTAAATTATTAGGATTGTCGGAAAATTAATAAATAGTTGCAAAAATTATCTTAACTATTTTACATAAAATTTGTGTTTATGACATGATTTTCGCATCTTTTTTGCTGTACTTAACGGGAATATTTTTTTTTATTCACCGTTCCTTTTATATGTACAAAGCAATTACATGAACAAGTATACATAAATAAACATTACAGCTTAAAGTTATTGCTTCATATAAAATCTTCCAAAAATTTATATCAAAGAGGCCAGTTGAAAAGTAAAAACACAAAATAGCATATTTCATGTAAGTAGTGTATTTTTGTGAGGGAAGTTAAGTGTCATTGATTTAAAATTTAAAAAAAAAATGAAGCACATCAATAAGAATAAAAAAAAACATCAATAATACAATACATCCATAATTATTAATATATAAAAATAACTAAGACCAAAATAAAGACTAGTAATCATGAGTCCAGGTTAAAAATTTTAAAACTTCTGAGGATTGAATTTAGTATCATCTTATGTTGGAGTGATACCGATGGATAGAATTTCACTTCTTTCGTCAATCAGATCCAGGATGTGTCATCAGCATTGGGGATTTTCAAGGAAAGGGTAGTATATGTGGCAGCGGATGCAATAGAAATAGTCTTAATGTCGTAAGGGTGTATTGGTTCATAGGATCTAAGCTTTCCAACAATTAATGCCTTTGAGTTTAATAGTTTAAAATCTTTAGACTTCTCTGGAGACTGTCTCTTCCTTTGAAATAATCCGAAGTGTATAGAAGCTTTAACTAAATTGAAAGGTGTATTTTACAGACCCTTGATGCTGATGGAGACGAATCTTTGCAGAATTTTGACAGCCTTACAATCCACAAAGGCATGCAGTATATTGTTAAAAAATTTCCCACAGTCTTTGCATGGTTTATAAAATTTGAAACAATTGAAAGAGATTTTAAATTTTATGGTAAATTTACTACCATCCGAAATACACATGATGAAAGATAGAATTATTTTTCTATAATTTTCACAAAGTCCTAAAAAATTTAAATAGTAATCACAAATAAATGGAGCTTCATCTGTTAGTTTAATAAGAGTCATTTTAATATCCCAGGGTCTAAGAATAATAAATTATTTTGTTGTGCTTTTTAAAGAAGTCAAAACGACCATCGCAGAACTACGTTTGCGACTTTAGGTCATTAAAGGTTACATAATTTTTTTAAGGGGTTCTTCCTCAAATTTATTTGAAGTGTCAAGATTCCTAAAGAAACCCTTGGCTCAGATTATCAGAATAGAATTCCCATTGAATAAAGGAACAGCTAACCAAATAATGAGCCTATTCTGGGAAGTGAGCAGCAATTTTCTCGTTGATGAGGTCAAAACCAATCATGAGCTATGGTAGAACTCGCTCCATTCAACGTCATGTTCCCTGGACATATCGATAAAAATCTTGATATATATTTTCGGATTTATATTCACTAGAAGAGCTATTTTTCCTCCAATGAGTTATTTAGGCCTTTTTATGGAGGTCAAATAGCATTGGTGAAATAGCTTTGTAAGCCACTCTTGTTCCTCTTTCATCACCCTCAGAGCAAGTTGAGGCGTAGAAGTGGCCTTGTATATAACTAAGAGAACTATTTGTGCGTTATATAGATTATTTCTTCTCGGAAAATTCAAATTTCTCCACCTTGCGAGGTTTCTGTAAATAGCACAGTTTATAGAATGCCAATTCAAAATATGAGCGCATTGACACTCCCAAATCATATTTTTTTACTACTCACAAGCTTAAGGCTTTGTTCCAGAACACTTCCTATTTTGTCTCTAAATATATATTTTTTTAATGTTTCTTTAATTGTTTAGATGGAGTTGCACTGATTAAGTATAAGTAAACATTTCAATATTACATTTAGTACATCTGACCTGGGAATTTTTTGGTGAAATCCATATAGATAAAGTAAATTTTCTTTTTCTAGGAATCCCCTGGGCGTGAACGCACATTGAATCCAAGAGAATAACTTCTCCCGAGAGCGTGGCCCATGAGCTACAGTTTTTTCTTATTAATTATAACTTGAGTAAGGACAAGATAGGAAAAACAAATATAGTGGTTTCACTGACATCATCAATTGCACTAAGAGGAATCGTAATTCTAATAGGTCAAAATTGAAATTTTTACTAAATTTAATGGACAAATTTCCAATAAATCTTGAAGATACTTGATCAAGTGGCTTTAATACTAATATAAAAAAAAAGCAATATACCAAAATTGAAAATTACTTTATATCAATGAGTTATGCATGAATCAAATTTTATGTAATGTTTTAATTTGAAAAAAAAGTATTATCAATTTGGGGCAAGAAAAGTTGGATAATTGGAGACAAATGTCTGAGTCTCTTCGTAGTAATGGATAATTTTTATTTACAATATATAGATTGTATACTGATGCAATAACATATTTCTTATACATAAAGTACAACTAGACAATAAATAGATAGGTTCTTGATATACAGTAAAGTTTAAGTCAAGTTATTTGTTTGTTCCATTTTGATATCCAAAAGTTCACTATTTTTGTTAATATAAAGGAAAAAAAAGTTTTTATTATTATAAAACTTGATTATTTTGGGCCCCAAATCAACGTTTTATAAGAAAAATAAAACTATAAGTAGGCTAATAACTAATAATGTTAGTAATTATTTTATTCACGTCGGTATACAGTTTTTATTTCCAGCTCTAAGAATTACCCATACATCGTAATAGCAATCACATAAATTTGCTGCTGTTGCATTAAGATATTGAATAAAAAAACTTACAATTATAAGACTAATAAAAATTATTTATTTTTATAGTTTGATTTAATTAATTAAAGTTCAAATTAAAAAAACATGAAAAGGAAAGCCAAAGAAAATAAGTAGAAATATACATTTACATATGAATTTACTTTTCCTAAGACTGTTATAATATAACAGTATATATAAATAATATAGATTTCAAGCCACAATATTTTTGTATTGTATTGTTAATGGAGAAGTGCAAAACCATGTGCCACAAAAAATATTCTTAACTAAGTATGTTTTCAGAAAATCCCACATCGGATATATAATGATAATCAAAGTTGTACAACTTTTACTTAGAAAATTTTATTCTATTATTAGGATATTGAGGATTTTCTCTTTTATATATCTTATGTAATATTTTATATAATTTTTCCATGCTAATTATGGACTTTCCTTGTTCTTAATACGATGCTTCAAGCAAATCACCCACATTTTCTTAAAAACAATATCTTACCTTTTGTTTACTCGCATGCACTCGACTTTGCTGATCCGAACTTTCTCCAATGTCAGATTTTCTCCATAAAACGTTACCCATATGTGTATAACAAAAACCCATCACCAATATTGGACCCAGATAAGTTATGAGAAAAAATATGACGTTGTAACTAAATAATTTAAATAAAATAAAATCAATATTTCAATATAAGTTGGGTATTCAAATTGTCACTTACACATAGTCCAAGTATGAAAATCCTGGATAACCGTCCGGCCAATGAATGAAACAACTTGTTTTTCCTCCACGCATTTGATACCTGTAAAAAAAGATTTTTTTTTAAATTTACTTCATTACTACGACTCCCAACTTCGTTAGTGGATCTCATGAAATGATAAAAAAGTGGTTCGAATATTATTAATTCATCTATTTACAATTTTTATACATTAGTGGTGCATCCATGATATTTAAAGACTTAGTAAAAATTCAATTATTTGTTTATTGACTTTAATATTTCACTAAAGGGAGGCTGGAGACAGTTGCACTACTATTTGCTTTTGGCTCAATTTTTCGGAGCTGATTAACTGAAACTTGAAAAAATTTAACACAACAAAAGTTGGCTATTTTTTAAATCATTTAGATACAATATATATGAGTCTGTAGTTTAGCAGTAGTAAATATTGTTACATTCTCTATAGATACAGATGGTTGCCTCATCCCAAATGGAGTTGGAGGTGGAAACTAAGAAAAATAGAATAAGTACTATGGAATCAACGTGGCTCATGGACAATGAGATCGGGAGAAATTACTCTCTTGAACTCAATGTGTGTAGGTTCGCGTCCCAGTCATTCCTAAAGAAAGAAATATATTTTATATCTATGGACTTAACATAAGATTTCTAAGTTAGATGGACTAAATGTAATACTATAATGCTTAATTATGCTTAATCAGCGAAACACCATCTAACCAATTAAAAGATCATTTAATAAAATACAATTACTAGGAGTACATTACTAGACCTTTCAATTTATTATACCTAGTGTTGCAAAATTACTGGAATTTTCAAAAATGAAAACTCCATGGAATTTTGAGGAATTAATGAGAATTTTCTACAAAAAACATATTTAACTGTGAATTTTCATTTAAAGGCAAGAGACAAAAATATTATATTTAAAATACATTTTTTTAACATATCTTCTATATAATGAAGCAAAGTTTTTCTGTATGTATGTATGTTTATATTCTAAAAGTAAGTCATTTTTAGTTGTAAATACCTGATTTAAAGAAGTAAGAATACAATTGAACGTTTGCGTGATTTAACAAGAACACAAGAAAACGAGAGTATTTTCTTAGAATTGTATAAGAACGTTTAATGTAAAAAATGTTGGAAATCTTTCATGCATTTAAGTCAATGGTAAGTACTTTAAATAACAAAAATAAATGTGACTTTCGATGGAGTTTAGCAATGAGCTAAAGTACTAAATGGCTCATCACATTATTTATTTTTTCTGCAACTGTTATTTATATTCATTTATTATTTCGGAGAGAACATCTACATATTTGGTAACTTTGTGTGAGTGTGCTCATGAAAAAGAATGAGTAAGACTGAGAATTTAATGGGAGTTGTCTTATATATTATTACAATAGTTTTAAATTGAAGACTAAAAACTCCAGGCCTTACCGAGTATTACGCTAGTTAGTTCATATAACAAACAAATTAATCTACAAAATATAAAAATGCGATAAAAAGTTGTAGTCTGTGTAAATATTATCTAGCTGATTGAAAGTTATTTTAACCGAGAATGAATGTACTGTGTTATTGAATCCTTTATATTTTATCGTAGGCTACCTGTTACTATAACTGCTACTGTCAGTTTCAAATACGAACGAGGAAAAATATTTGAAATATATTTAAAAAATGAGCACGTAAACCATTAAAAGGTTGTCTTTAAAATGTATGCTGAACCTTTCAAAATAACATAACCTACTCATTTGAAAATTTGCAAAATTCCCTAAACAAAGCCTTGGTAGAAATTTCTGAAAACTTTCCCAAAACTTTCCAGCCCTTTGCTACTCTAATTATAACGTATTCAGATACTATAGTCGTAAAACTTATATTATATATGAGAGAAATTTAATATCCCTTCAGAACTCTCCGAAGTTAACAGTCATGCATGCTGTGAAGAGTAAATAAATCTTCTAAATTAATATTGCAAATTTTGTCTGTCTTTTTGTATATATGAAAAACAGTCAGAGTGCACTGAGTGTATATAGTGTACACGTATTTTGATCAAAGAAATAATATTATAGTCGTATTTATGAAATATTGCAGGTGTGTATATAATAACATCGAATATGAAGTACTGTTTCTGTTTGCTTTTGTTATTGCTCCCTTATGTATATCATAGTTCTAATGTTTATTCAGCATATATGTATTAAGACTTGAATAAAATGTAACCGCTGGTATGTGATAAGACTTAACTTTCGTTGGCATTTCGTATTTAGGATAAGAAGAACACTGGTTTGTTTGTTTTGATTAGTGTGCAATCAAAAGATTAAAATACTATTCAGTCATCCTATCATATTAATTTTTTCGACTCAAAATCTTATTATTATTCTTGAGGACCGATTATGTAAAATAAATTGATATAAGTATGTAATGGTCCCGTGCGATATTATTATAAAGAACGGCGAGTATCACTGAGGCTTTGTTGGGAAGTTATCTTCTACGTCATTCAGGCAAAAATTGTCTTTTAACCAAAAGATAATTTTTCTGGGCAATTCCACGTACTACCGCTAGTATAGTTATAAAGAAGAATAAAAAAATATTACGACACGGGTTCCAACTAACATCTTCGTACTGAGAGCTTTAATATTTAAAAGTTATTCCCAAAAAATGAATTTTGAAAATATAAATTGATTGCTAGTAAAATATTCAATATTTCAATTCCTATAACTGAAAATAAAAACTTACATCATTATGTAGATAGCTCTAAAAAAGTTATTTGCTCACGTCATTTTAAACATAAAGATATTGGAACAGAAAGTAGATGGACAAATGGATTCCAAAAAAAGACGTATCTCATGAAAAAATGCTGTAACATCTCTAGGATCAAAAACAGAAGCGACAATTAAACCAAACACATACAATGTATCATTGGCAGGGGTGAAGCATAAACGGAAAAGTGATTAAAAGTAATCAAGGGGCAAAAGTTTTTTAGAGAAGATTACATTTCAAATTTGTCAGAGCTCAAACAAAAATTGGATATCGATTGTATGTATATCTGTAGTAGGAGTCACCAATTTGTAGAACGTGTGAGGACTAGTAAAATTAACCAATTTATCAGAATGTAATAAGTTTGACATGGTATTTATTTATCTTCATGTTCGATCTTTTATAGTATTTTTTTTTATATATACAGTACTTTAAAATCCTCCCGTCTTAATAATAAAAAGGTTTAATTAATAAAGAAAAACGAAGGGAAGAAGACAATATTTGGTGATGGAGCTAGTTCGCTATATTACTACAAAAATAAGAATAAATTCAATGAAAAATTAAATTCAAAAACTGTACTTAAAAAAATCGACTCTATGTTTTTTGCTCAACACACAAAATTAATAAATATAAAGGGTCAATTAATTTCAAATGAAAGAATATTTTTTTTTCCTCAGATCACTTAAAGGTGTCAAGTCAATCCTCTAGCCAGAAGAGATATTTCATTTCCTCCTTATAAAGAATGTTTAAAAATCTTATGTCTGCCAACTACATCATGTTTAAACAGCTATCATACATATACAGGCATTCATTGGATATTGAAAGGAATATTCAATTATTTAAAAGCAAGGTATCAAAAATTAACTGAAAAGTACTATATTTAATTAACTCTACTCTGCTCAAAGAATAGAAAATATTAATTGCAAAATTTATGGTTACAACGAAAATTAACCAATTATAAAGATCCCTCTTATGTTTCATGATCAATTGCATTTACTGGAAATTATCAAAATGTCGTTGAATGAGATATTTTTGCAAGAATCTCATGCATTCAAAATATTGCTAGGTTATCTTTTTTTGAAAATCAATTGACTCAGTTATTATTTATTTCCCTACATATTGTCAATCAGGTCGTTCTAGTTAATCTTTTTTGTCCATAACACCCATAATATAATAAAGTTATGATAAAAACTTTGTTGTAGCACGACATAATCTGTTCTATCTATAAAATATAACCTCAACAGCAAGAAATAATTAATTTAGTATCTACAAACGGATTTAACATAAAGGTGCCAATGGTACTAGGAAAACTGCACTGGGGAAAATTGGCCGTGGAAGATTACTCTGGAGAAAATTGCCATGGAGGAAAATTGCCAAAAGGAAAATTTCCTTATTTTGTTTAAACTTAATGATGAATAATAATAGATTATAAATTCGATTAATATTATTTATGACAAATATCTACCCATATTTGTTTGTTCCATCCCCCAAGGGAGTATCTTCAAGGGTGAGTAATATTATTGCAATACAATTTCCTTGTAGTTTTTTAAATTCAATCCAATCTTCGATTAAATGGATCGAGAGGATTAGTAAGTAGCGTGGTAAATACCTTAGGGCCACTTAAAAAATTGGTCAGATTGGCCTGGGGGTAGTGTGGGATTGCTAAAACCCACCGCCAATCCCTCTAAGGAACCCCTATAATACTAAAAAATAGTTCCAAGCCCTTGGGGTACGTCGGGTACTTGGGGATACTCCTGGAGCCTTAAAAATAAGCCCAAATCAGCCAATGTTCCACCATATTTTAAGAGGCCCTAAGCTATTTATCCTCCCCTCCTCCTTCTATATTGGAATAATATTACTCACACTTGAAGTTTCTCCCTTTGGAGGATGGAAAAAACAAATATGTTTTGATATTTGTCATAAATAATAATAAACGAATTTATAATGTGTTATTATTCATCATGAAGTTTGAACAAAATACGGGCAATTTTCCTCCAGAATTCTGAATTCTGGGACCCATAAATGTGCAAATGCGGACTTGAGAAAGACCTGGTTCTTCTTCGTTGTATGGCAGGGAGCTCTCCCCCCCCCCTTTGCAAAAATTAGTCAACCTTGGTATAATTACCCTTCAAAACCAAGGCAATATATTGTAGTATGGTTTCGTGTCGACACACTGTCCTTGTTTGAAACAAAAGGGGTATATCCACTTTCTGTTACTGCAGATGACCCCAAAGACCATAATGGAAACAGGAGGTTCTGTGGGGTTATCCATCTTTTTTTTTTTACGGCATAGACAGTGACCAGAAAGACCCCAATAATGGCTACAATCTCCTTTATGTCATTTTTAGCTTGAAGGAGAGGGACTATGAGTCCTCAATTTTTTTCTTGAACGAAACACGGCAAAAAAAAAGAAGGAAAATAACAGTACACCATTTTTTTTAGATGAGCCAATCTGAAAAAAAGTTTGCAAGATGTTGTAAACTAGTATCAAAGTATTTTAAGTTCATTTTCAACCCTATGCAGTATACATATGTAGATTATAATAAAAAAATCACGAAGAAAACCTATTAATCATGTGTATTTATTTAATATGTATAATATTTTGAAACATACATTATGAAAAGGCCACGTGAATTTAAAGACAAAAAAAAAAGAAGAGAAAAAAACAGGTATATACATATTTGTATGTATATTTTGAAAATATTTATATTTGTTAAGGTTGTATTAAATAAAAATATATATGTATGGACTGACAAGTTTTCATGACTAATACATATTTCTAAAGATAGATGCATATGTATATACATATATACTCTGTTTGAAATCTATATTAACGATTTAGCTCTCACCCTTCAAAATGTCATACATCTCTATACTGAAGACAAAGAGATAATCTGTTCCAATACAAATAAATACCGAGAAGTTTATGATAGATTCATTTCATGGAGAATTCTATTTAAAAAAAGCTGTGCCTTTTCCATCACAACAACACCTTAGAATATGTTGTGTCTGGTGACTTAAAATTTTCAAATCACATACAAAGAGTCATCAAGAAAGTTAACAAATTACAAGAAGTCATCAAGAGAAATTTCAAACTGCGCTGCTCAGATACTTTAACCAGGCTGTACTGTATATACAGGGTCTTGTAGATCAATTGGGACTGATTATAACTGCTTCTAAATCAATAAAGGTTGAAAGTAGAAAAAAAAGTTTTTTTATTTAATTTATTCTTTATTTTATTGACAATAATGTTATGCAATCTGATCTCCATTTTCGGCAACCATTCTATCAATTCTTGGCCTGAAGGCATTGCACGCCTTACCAACTGCCGCAGAATCAATAGTCACCCAGTGCTTGGTATTAGATGCCTTCAGGGCTTTAATACTATTGTAGCTGGTTGCACAAACCTGTCTCTCTGACTTCTTCTATAAATAGAAATCCAAGGGGTTCATATCAGGGGAATTGGGAACCCAGTATTTTGGGTCCAAAAAGGGAATTGATTGCTGTTAAGTCTTCTTGGCCGTGTATTGTAGAGCAGAGTCTTGCTGCAACACAAACTAGATTCCATTGTCCTCCTTGATCATCCAAGACATACCAATAGTCTTCAAAACCACACAGTATCTATGTGACCCGACCCGTTCCTTCGAGTCAGAGAAGAACGGGGCCATCACTGATCCGTTGCTTCTCAGGACGCCCAAAGGCATAATGGTTGCCAGAAACTTTGTCTTGACGTGAGACTTCTCATGGAACAGCCACTTAGACTTAGGGTTGCCAGTCACCTTCATTATAGAAAGAGGATTGGTTCCAGCGTCTGCGAGTTCGACAATTGTTAACTTCTTCGCTACTCCAATGATTACTTATTGTCTGATCACATTCAAAACGGATTCAATATAAAGATAATAATATGGTGCATGAAAATGATGTATTCATGCTCTCTCTTTTTTTTTATATGTATGAAGTTAAAGTCAATCCCAATTTATCTGTAAGACCCGTATATCTTACTTTGATGAATTGATCCAAAGTGTGGAACCCAATGCAATCTTACCTTATCAATGCAATTGAGAAAGTTCAGAGATATTTTTACAACAAAAATGCAATGGGGACTCCTACAAAGATAATCTCAGGAAAGTTGTTCCTATACCTTATAAGTACGAAGGACATTTTAACGTTTCATCGTTTATGTCGTGGGGAGTTTTTTTGTCAACATACCTGATTGGATCTCAAATCATGGTAATTCTACCTACGTGACTAAAAGATATTTTAATTGTAAGATAGAGCCTCTTACAATCAATAAATACTCGGAACAATTTTTCCTCTAGGAATGCAATGTTGGAATAGTCTCCCATGCATATTCGAAATAATGGAAGTGAAAATGTTTGAAGTACTTTCTAAAAAATATATTTCAGAAAATTCGAACTCTACACCTGCATTTATAGATATATATTTTTTGTTTAATTATTGTTATTAATACTTCTCTTAGGCTATAGCTTTTATTACTTGTCGTATATTGTTTATATATTTTAATCAGTTTTCAAACTTTATAAGTCGTTTAAGCTCACTCAATCTGTGCTTCTTCATATTTAATTACATATATTGAAATTTTACTGTACATTTAAATAATAGAAACTCACTGGTATTCATTTTTATAAAAATAAGTCACATATATAAATTAGAAAATGACATGAGGTCATTTAAATTATATTTTTATTAATCTTCCAGACACTTGTAAATAACTTGGAAATAATCGTACATAGTTTGCAAATAATGTAAAAACTATATTAAATGTGCAAAAAAACCTTCTACTTAAAAATTTCTTTCCGATTTTGATTATAATAAAAAGAGAATTTGAAAATAATCTAGCGTATATAAAGCACTTAAATATGTTGGATGTGAAAATAGTAAACAAAAAAAACTATCCTTGTTAAAAATATTGCTCTACGAGACCTGATTAAAGATCCAATAATAAAGATTCTGCTTGAGGATCTAAATGGTCTCAAATCGGAGTGAGACTTAGCCAGCTTGATTGGCAGGTCGTCACGTCTCCTTAATATGATGAATGTCTCAAATAAAAAACATTGTTTCAAGTTCCAGGAGGTGCTCTACGTGCAAAATCATATGAATATAATTATTCCTCTCCAAATCCAAAGCTGCGTGCCCACTTTGATTCATATAATGGACTCCTGTGAAGCACACCACAGGCCACATAACAGGGTGGATAATATTTGGAGGTGGCCTTGGTTAAAAATTTTTAGAAAAAAAGTTTGAAAAATAAAATTTTGTTTAAAATATCTCAAATAACACCTATTCATAAAAAATTTAATTTTTTCAAAAAGCATTTCAAAAATAAACAACTCTTCCTGCAAAACTAAATTTATTTTTGTTAAATTTGAAAAATTATATTTTTTGGAAAATTTTTCGGATATTTGATTTTTTTTTTTAAATTTCAAAAATTAAATTCCAAATATTATTTTTTATCGAAAAAAAATCAAAATCCACAGCTATTTACATAAAAATTAAGTTTTTGGGGAAAAAAGTTCACAAATTAATTTTCAAATATAAAATTTATTGAAAAAAAAAGATTTTAATATTAAATTTTCTATTAAAAAACAAAAATTCCTTAATTTGGGTGTGTTTTGCAACCCCTCCAGCGGACGTGCCTGCATAATAATAATTCATCATATAGTTATTATTAAAAATGTTATTTTTTTAACCCTAAAAAGATCAACCGGTCATACAATCCAATTTTTTAAGTATTTATGTTTTTTCTTCCTAAATGATGAACTTATTGGAATAATAATACAACACTTCATATACTAAATTTTGTATGATTATATTATACAAATATTAGAATGATATAAAGAACTAAAAAAAGTGGATCTTAACGTAAAAAAGAACTAAATTTTACATAACCTTACACATCTTTACTATCCACAAGTATTGTTTTATACAGATTAGATCACAGGTTCCATTTTCAAATTTGGTGTTTACACACTTTAGTTTTGACAAAAATGCACAAAATTCAAACAAACCAAATGTCACTCCATGTAACTGATTTTTTGATTGCAATTCACTTTTGGGGCTTTGATGGTAAAATTGATATATAATATTTTTAGAATTGAAATAGTTGTAAATTGTTAGTTACTTAATACTATTTTTTTTAAATAATAACTAACTACAATAGTCCAGAAAATGTACATTTTTTTTTGCCCTTTTATTGAGATGTTGTGTTCCAAATAGGGTATGACGTAGCTTTAAAATATATATTATCTGCATGTTACAGTTTGTAGCTTGTTTAAATTTTATGAATCCGTTCTATGAAAATATTCACCCATACCAAGCCGAGTACTTCCTTTTAAAATTAAAATAAGCATGCTTAACTACTGCAAGCCTAAGAATATATTATTAGACTGTACCGAAATGATAAAAGTTGGGAGTTTGGTATCGCCGGATATTATTTATATTGTATTGCAATACTCTCAACAAGAAAATAACCATCAAACGTCCAAAATATGGTCCTTTATGGACGCGCTTTGATTTGAAATTCTATGACATTTATTATTATTATTAAATATATTTTGGTTTTCATTTGTGCAAAATATGACACCTTATTTTACCAATTTATAAATTTAGACTCCAATAACTGTCAATAGAACTTTTAAAAATGCGACCTTTCATTTATTATTCCTTAATTTCTAAATGGATTTGTTTTTATTTCCGAATGTTATAATAAAATAAAATAAAATTTATTATGAATATTTAATTCCTTTTATTTTCATAACCCCTTTCAAAAAAGAAATTATGAAACAATAATTGTTTCTATTTATTTTTTGTTTCATTAATAGTTAAAATGAAACGCAATTTTAATTTTTCTATGATATAGTCTCTCTTGTCCACAAATTTGAGCTGAAGCGTTGGTTACTTCTTTTACTGCACGTCCACAACTTTGTGTGTGACATAGTATTTTGGTAAGTCGAAGCGGTGAAGAGATAAAAGTAATCAGTGGACTTTTAAGAATGACTACTGTGATAAAAGGTCCAGTGGTGTTGTTTCAATCCCGAACATTAACAATTGAAGTAGCATCCCAATTGAGGTTAAGTGAACAGGATGGCCGTACACTGATATCTCCCAAATCACTTGCACCTCTTGTGTCTCTTATTATTGATATTCTGCATTGCAAGTGAGCATACCACACACCTTTCTTTACAAATTTCAAGGCGATACTTTTTTAGAATGTGCATCTTTTATTCTTTATGTTCTGAATACGTTGAATTTGATATAATGTATGTGATGGACCAGGTTAAAAAATTTCAATCTACTTTAATTTCGAACAACATATGGAAATAAAAATTCACAATGAACTCGACTATAACACCTGATTTTTTTGTATTATCTCCAGCCAACTCATGCATTGAGATGTAGAGTACTACGAAACAACTTTTCGATATGAAATATTTTGAATGAGAAACAATCCAATTTCATTTTAAAAAGTTATTCATCTGCAACAACTTGTTCTGCTATCTTTACTAACAAACTCTAAGCAAGAAGAAAGGCAAAACAGGATATCAAAAATAAGAGTGTAAGGATATGGAAGTGATTTGGGAGATATCAGTGTACGGCCAAACTGTTCACATAACCTCAATGATTTGATACTTGTATTATTAATATCTAGGATTTCAACAACGCCGCTGAGCCTTTTCTCAAAGTCAACTGATTAGTTTTATCGACAAAAAAATTAATATTCATAATGAATAAAAATATAAAACTTATCAAATTTATAAATAAAAATTTGCTTAAATAAATACAAATCAACCCAAGAAATTAAGGATAAAAAATAAATTGTCGTATTTTTAAAAGTTTAATTGACTATTTCTGTAGTCCAAAATTATAAATTGGTAAAATAGGTGTTTTATTTGGCATAAATGAACAAAGAAAGTATATTTAATAATAATATGTTGAACATTTGGTATCAAAAAATGAGGTTTGAGTAGTAAAAATAAAGAGAAATATCAAAATACATGGGCGTAATACACGGTACTTAAAGATAATATGTATATATTGGCAGCATGTTTGGAACTAAAATACTCATACCACGAGGCAAATTAGAGAAAGATTGCAAAATATTGTTGCAAAATATATGTTTGATCTATTATACAAGTAAAATACAAATTATGTAGCTTAGTTCACATCAATAATTTTAAAGAAACAACACCAAAATTTCATTTTTTTCCGACATTTGAATAACTTATCAAAACAAGTCCATGGAGGACCATTTTTTGTACGTTTGAAGGTCATTTTCTTTTTAGGGGAATAAAAAGAAGAATGAAAAATATCCGGAGATACGAAATTCTCAACTTTTGACAATACAACCTTACCTTAATATTTATATGGAGCAACTCTTACTCCTTTTATTTCTTATCTAAGTTAGTGTCCAAATTGCAAGGACTTCCAAACATAGTATTAAAGCAATTAAAAATTAATTGTTGATACCGGCCGAGAAGTAGTTCAAATAAGGAGTTTTGTCTGGTACTCTTGAAGTTGCTTGCAAACAATTTAAAGACAGCCTTTCTAATTGTTTCTTCTGTAAAACAACAACGGAAAGGACCCAGCATATTCTGTGGAATTGTAAAAGCTTGCCTGAATATAAAATTATAACGAAATTCGAAAACTTTTAGAAGATATTTTTAAATGCAAACTACATAAAGAAGATTTTTTATTTACTCCAAACTACATCAAAATTGATGCAATTATAACTGAGGTACAATAAATATACTATGTATACATTATGAACTCTCAAAGAAAATAATATTGTTGGGATAATGTCGATTTTTAACATTCTATTATAATGTGTTAATCAAATTAGCTTGATTTTCATTGCTTCACTATTGTTGTTTTAAATGTTTTATAATAATCTTGTTTTTATTACAAGGGTTTTTTGTACTCATAATTTTAATGATTTAATTATTATTGAAACCTATTGTATTCTTGAATTGTTGAATGTTAAATAAAATTGCATGCCTTATGGTCATGAAAAAAAAAAAGATATCAAGAGTTATTGATAAAAAAATTGTCAGCTGATGACGTAACTATCCAAACTTTTGAGCCATCCAAAGAAAAACTCTGATATATTCTCTGTACGTATATGTAAATTGCCTTAGTGAAATTTTTGATTTATTTTTTTAAATAAAAAAAAGCATTAAAAAATTACCTATTTACCTATACTTATTTTGATATCCGAACCACTACAAAAATAGTTGTATCGTGACAACCTTGTACAAAATACAGATATAAATAGATTTTCTGTTTGAATATTTAATTTTATCTCTAAATATGTCTTATAATTTGATAAAAAACTCTTCATTATTTTTCAAAACAGATTGATCACATTAAACAAAAATATAACACGGCATCTTCAATATGTCAATTAAATAAGTATTAACTCAAGGATTGAAAGTTCTCCTATAAAAATACAGTATACTTGTGTAGGATCCATAAAAGTTCCATATATAGATAGATCATGAAGTAAACTCAGTAGAACATAATTACATTTGTTGTCATCCATTAATTTAATGAGATTTTCTAAAGCTATTTACTCGAGTAACTTATATATACTCATAGATAGCTTATATAGTAAATACATACACTAAGTATGGATAAAGTACAAATTATACACTTATCCAGAAAATATATTTTAATATTGGAAAACACTCTAGCCATACATGTACATAGATTCAAAAGCAGTTGTTTTTAACTTCAAACATGTTAACTTTTTGTACTATTTAAATATATGGGATCATTTCCCGTGTGGCCGTATTCCTAGCACCAAAGAATGAATAAATAATAATGCATTGATTTAGTACCTATAATCTATATATGTATATACTATGAAATATAGCTACATTAAAAAATATAATATGACTTTAAGCGAATACAAGACTTTTCGTAGTTGGAACTTGAGCAGGTTTTGTTATTGACTAAAGCTGTTACCATTATTCATTCATTCTTGAGGAGGTAATATCTAAGTTTAAGTTACATAAGTTCCCGGATAATAATACTCCGAATTGGTTTTGGAGTCTTAATTGTAAGTCATTGTTGGACTTTAAGAAGTGGAATTGAGAATAGACATTGTTGTAAGTTCTACATATATTCATACTAGATACGGAGTGAGATTTGTATATATTTCCTGTTTCTAATGGCCTATCGCAGCTAATTAAATTAAATATTATGATCGTTAAGCTGTTTTAGCCTAAATATTTTTATATAGTCAAGGTTTTAATTTTCAGTTTTTTTTTGTTTTTTTTACAACTCTATATAAGATCTGATAAAGAGATTGTTAATTATTTTATAATAAACAATTCAGTTCTCCATTGAACACCATGTAATTTGACAATGTCAGTCATTTTGTATTGTTAGTTTGTATTGAACTAACAAAAAGGTTAGACGTATTTTGGTGTACTCTGCAGTTTTTTTGATCTATTGAAAAATAAAAAATGGATCAAAGAATCTGTATTTTAATTTTGCGCAAACAATGTGTTAAAGTCTACCAATGCATTCCCAATGTTGACTGTAGCATTTAACGAGTATGCTAGGAGTAGTTTACAAGTTCAATTCCTTTATGAGCACTTCAAAGAAGCCTAAGAACTTTTTAATGACGATGCTCGCTCTGGTTGCTCCAGAACATCTCCAACCGATGAAAAACGTGAAAAAGTCAAGCAAATTGTATTGTAAAATCGTCTAATCCCTATAAAAGAAGTTGCTGAGGATGTTGCTATGTCTTTTTTCCATGCCAAGTCATGTTATGGGCATGAAACGTGTGGGTTCAAAATTTGTTCCAAAACTGCATAATTTTGACCAAAAATAACATGGCATGAATATTGTTCAAGAGCAATGGAATTACTTTAACGACGTTCTGTATTTGCTTAAAAGAATCAAAACAAGTGACGAAACATGAGTATAAAATTATGACGTCGTAAAAGAATACCAATCATCTTCATGGAAGTGTAAAGAAGAACCAAGGTCCAAAAAAGTTCAGTCAAATGGGAAAGTTTTGCATACTGTTTTCTTCCATAACAATGATGTGGTACTTCAAAAGTTCATGTCAATAGACAATAAACAATACCACCTGGAGGTTATGCGCCATTTGCATGAAGAAATTGAGCGGAATTGTTGAAAAACAAGACACGGATTTGGCACCATGATAACGCACTGGAATATACTTTGTCGCTAATTATGGAATATTTGTCCATACCGTGATCATCCCTCACTTAATTTGTCCCCATGCGACATTTTCCTATTCTAAAAAAACCAATGAAAGGAAAACGTTATGATACGATTGACATGACAGTGATATCATCGCCAAAGGAACTGAAGACAATACAAAAGTAGTGAATATCAAACGTGCTTCGGGAATTTGAAAAAGTGTGATGAATAAATGCATATTTTTAAGAACAACAGTTTATTTTTTATAAGAACTTGTAAAGCTATATTTGGTGCTTATTGCGAAATTAATTAGTAATGCAATTAAGATTAAGAAAGAATCTTACGTTTTAGAAAACAGTAAAGCAGGCAGAGAAAAGACTGCACTTCCAATCCAAATTCCCAGAATGGTTGTTAATACACAACATCGTGTGTTCTTGGGCTTAAGAGGATACACAATGGCTTTGTATCTGTAAATTAGACAATAATTATTTATAAAATAGACATGATTATATACATTTTTACTAATTAATTTCATTTAAGTTTGGGATTTATACATAGGTAGGTTGTTGATGGGTGAAGCATTACTTTCTAATATCTCATCAATCTTGAAGAATGAAGAGAATAAAAGACTAAAACGAAGTTTTTTAAATCTATTTTCTTTATAAAGAAAAACATATATAATTTATCCATTGATATCATTGGTTGTCTTTTCAATACTTTCTGTATTTTTAGTTTTTTTAAATTAGAAAGCAAGGATGATTTTTGTGACATATTATGTAATCGTACAATGTACTCACCTATCAAGTGTCATGGCACATAGATTAATCACAGAGGCTGTTACTGTTAAATTCGATACAAAGTTGTTAATACTACAGTATAAGGATCCAAATGGCCAATCCCTGAAACAAAACAAAAAATATATGTAAACTTTCAAATAAATCAAGAACTTTTTCATATATTGAGTAAAAAAGATTATTGAAAAATTAGTTAAAAAAATATTTTATTACATAAATTTGAACTTCTTGTCAAGCATTTTGATTTTTACTAGGTGTCATTATAGATTATTTCGTAATAACAGTTGTAAGCTTAAATTTACACACATGGAAAGAAAAAAGAAAATAGTCAGTCATTATTTATTATACATTTAACAAAAAAATATATTAATCTTTTTCGGAAATATAGCCAAATCTATTTGATTTATTCTATTTGGCCAGCATTGACCTCACAGATGGCGACAAGCTTCTTCCAAAAAGATTTGCAAGTATTGCGAATGAATTTTGGGTCCATAGCAGCCCACTCCTCGTCTAAGGAGGACTTTAAGGTTTCAACATTCGGTGAATGATGCTACACAGCCGAAAAGGCTACAACGAACGTTGGCATCTCCATCCGAACTGCCTAAAACGTCATGAGGTCCATTACAACCCTTTACAGTCAAGAAGAATCAAAATTTATGCAATAAAAATGTGGCTAACTTCTGGCCTCTCTCAAACTCTGACTCCCCCTCCCCCTGGACTGGACTTTTCAGTTTTGTGTGTCTTACAGAAGAATGTCTACCGCATCTCCCATCCAAATTTGTTATTGCAGGTGAATTAGTAAATATTAAATAAAAAAATAAGGGTATTTATAGTATTTAAACATATTATAAATTGGACTTGAGTTGTTTTTTGTAATGTTGTCATCATGCTACTACAAGTTTTATGTCCCCACTTCGTACTATAAAGCTAGAAATATATTTTATTTAAGATTAGATTTGCCCTGGGAGCATAGATGTTTAAAAAAACAATTTTTTTCCCCCTTCAACAAGCCAATCGCAGATATTTCGTGACTTATACACATACTAATGGGAGTATCCAACCTTGCATGGAGTTATTTGTTAAACAATGACACACATTTTTTTGACGACTCTGTTACATACATTTTATTGTACGGTCAAATGAGAAAAATTTCAAAACAGAAACTAAAATACATCATTTTAATCAATATTCTTAGTGCCTTTTTGCTGTAAGATATATAAATATTTTATACTATCATCTACTCATCCAACTTATATATAAAAATAATATTCATACATCCAAATATAGCTTTAAAAAAGGTCCTTTTCCTTATATGTATGTATTCATGGAATATAAGTAACATGCAAAATGCATTCAGTAATTGAATGTGTACCATTTCAAATACATAAATAAATGAATTATGCATAGAATACTATGTTTCCTAGTATATGAGTAAAATATTATAGTAAAAAGTAATAAAAGCTATTAGTCTAATAGATAGAGTTGTGAAAATGGAGTAATTTCCAATGTGAGTAAAAAAATGACCCCTTAGTTGATATCATAAAAAATATGAATTATTTTTAAATATTCAAGTATTATACATTTTAGATATCTTAAATTATTTTCTTTATTTTAATCTACTTCAATCCTAGCTAGGAGTGAAAAAAGATAGCTAGGACGGGTGTCCTTGGAACTGTTGAATGGTGAAAAAGATCGGACCGTTTAAAAAAATGTTTTAATCAGAGAAGAAAGATTGATTAGAGATGCAATCCTATGACGGATTCAACAATAGTTGATAGTTAACCAATTTTTGCCGACAATGGAATTATTATTCTATTATTGTTCAGAATTGTTATGAACTTAACATAAGCTAATTCTGGTTCAACCAACTAATGTTCAAAACACTGATTAGTGTAAAACAAGCAGAAATATGTAAATCAGATTATGAATTCGTGTACATTTTTGTGTAAGTGAAATAACACTAAATTAGAAACATCATGACAGTTGATAATGATTGAGTCTTAAATATATACAAAATGTAGGAGAATGTTATTATTTGCAATTTTGTTTCACATTAGTCATTAGTCAACAACCATTTTAATCTATCAAAGTGGTTATTCACTATAAAAGACATGATATACGTAAATTTATGGTTATTTGATTAGTAAAAATATACTTATTAAATAAATAGAATAGATTTCCCCATTACAATTATAGTATACTCAATTTTAAACCTTGAATGTTTTGTTTTTTTGGATGGAAAATCATTTTTAAGTGAAAATGTTAAATACGAGTAATATGTATAACGATAAAAAAATAATTTTTTGATTTTTAAAAAATTAATAATCACCTACTTAGAGTGTTTGCTAATGCATGGAACTCTAGATACCTGTAATAAAGACAGCATTTTTCCTTTTCCCAAATGAGTCATTCTTGATTTTATTATATATAATAATATATCCGAGTAAAAAACTACCGAAATATATTGGGGTTAACATTTTTAAAATATCCAATTAGAGATTTCAACAAAAATTGGCCTTCCTCACATTTTTTTAATAACAAATTCAACTTTAACAATGATTTTTACAAAAATATTAAAAAACATATAAATATATAGGTTTATTTTCTAAGAATTACTAACTAAAAAGGTATCCTAATTCAAATTTTGCACTAAAAACTGTAATTGTATAAAATATATATATATATATAAAGATCCATGTTGTGGAAAAAAGAAAAACAAAATCAAGTCAATAGAATTCCATGGGTTATGTAACATCATTATGACATATACTCACACTTACCAATAGGGTTATTGTAGGTCTAAATAAAGTAACTATTTGACACATTTATATGCAATATTATATAAAAAGTTGGTTTTTTGGTATGTTGCATATTTGCAACAAAAAGCAGTATATAGTTACATGGCCTTCAAAATATGTAAATATATTTACAATACATTCCATTTAGATATCTGCCTACTTTCTATTAATTTATAATTAAAGAATTTTTACACTTGATTAACTTTTTACGACCCATCAGTTGAAAAACACCAGGCCCAAAAAAGAAGGACACCCCTCAAAATTTTGTTCGATGATCAATGGAAACACTGTGTTGATATTATCATCACTCCTGAAACTCAATAGATTCTTATCATCCTTGGGAACAACGTTAGATCGACTAATTAATGAAGATAAGTCGAGCAAAATCCCAAGTAATCCATACATTTTTAAATATATATCGACCAATAGTCCAAACCAGGATCAAGGTGCTTTGTACCTACATTGGAAAAGACATCATGATATGTATCAAGAGAGAAATCATATCCAAAATGTATCAGCGTACCAGTTTAATATATAAGCTTGGATTTTATAGATGGGATCGAATTGATCTATGGGACTCCTCCTTGATCTCTAAATGCCTACATATAATGCGTCTAACTGGATTCGATAAAAGATTGTGCAAGATGGTGGACGAGATTCTTTTTGGATTCCTTGATCTCAGTACAAAACATTACATCTCGATGAATCGATGGGGAAGTATAGGAATGATTAGTTTCCGAGACATATGGAAAACTATGTTTCCCGATTGGTTGGTGAAATGCTTAAAAAGAAAGGACTTATAGAACTACTGAGTCATAGATAACGCCCTAAAGGAAGAGAACTGTCATCAAGGCATGACATCGATATAGCAAAAACTAAGTAAAGTTGGTTATATGTGTGAATAAGTTATTGTTAGTACAAAAGAAATGTTCCATTTGCTTGAAGTATCTTGTGGCCTAAATGCAATTCTATCTGATGAATTTACAGAATGAGAAATTGGAAGTTCTTGGAGACTTGGAAGGATTGTATCAAAATCTTCTGGCTAGATTGACACTTTTAACAGGCTTATGTGGTTGGAGAGGAAAATCAGTTTCAAACTATCATGTTTAAATGATATCCCATTCAGGAGTCAGGGGAAAACATGAGTGTCAAATAGATTCGAAGGTTATGGGTGAAGTAGTCATTGGATGTGGTAAAATCGATATTAAGTCGTAGTGAAGTTGATGTATCTGCTCCTCAGACCCGTATGAGCTACGCTAATCATTTCCATGCACCATCTGTGAAATGATTTGCGTATCAAGTAGTGAGAGGAACACTGGAGGTATCAGGATATTAATCAGATAACCCTAATGCTTATTTCTGTAGTTGAGAAAGAGACACAGCTTCACACCTTCTACTGGAGTGTCCTTCTTTCTGTTTCTTTTTTTTACCTGTTTATTCCTTAGTTGGAGAGCTAGCAAAGGAACGCTTTGGAGACTCAGTAAGTAGAAAGGACTTCTTCACACTAGCTTCAAATGTGTTATGTATCATCACGCAGTAATTGTGAAATTTTAATTATGTATCTACGCCCTGAAAGCATCCAGTTTCAAGTTTAGCAGGGTTGTGATAAATATTTTTAGATTCCATATTGATATTTTAAATAAAAACTAAGCTTAGGTCTTGAATGTTGTTATCAATATTTGTGTGTGTTTTATAGGTTTTTATTAACTTATTGTATCATTCTATAACATTTTTCCAGTATTTCAGAATCTTTGTATTAAATTATGGTTATGCAAAAAAAATCAATCAAACCAACCACCTCTAGCTTCAACCATAGCCCCTAACCTAGCCCTGAACCTGGCACATGCCTTGATAAGGAACTCATAGTCCAAGTTGGTCACTGCCTCGAGAATAGAAACCTTCAAAGAGTCAAAAATGATATGCACCCGTTTATTGGACTCACTTCACAAAATTGTCCCATATATAATGGTACAGGAGGTTCCGAAAGAGGTAGCTAGGAGACCACCTGTCCTTTTATTTTAATTGTGCATTTCGCTTAATAAATTATTATCAGTTATTAGACAAAAATGATCATGACTCTTCTTTGAAGAGTTCCCGACTCATAAGACTAATAAAAAGTCTGAGTAAGATAGTAAACAGTTGATTCGAGAAGCTTTGTAAACTCAATAATATCATTGGGTATGCGAAACACGTGGAGTCACAGAATAATGGTCGCAAGGGATTCGTATTCCGAAGACATTTCAAGAGTTTTATATGTTTTCTTATAAAACTCTGTCAGCTGAATCTAATGGACACACTTTTATAAATATAGATATCAGGGTTGCAAAATTATTCAGGCGTAAACTTGTTTCAAATTTGTAATCCCCACCCCGTAGGAATGGATTTACGACAAAAGAATTTTTTTAATAAAATAAGCAGAAATGGAGGACATATAAAATACATACATACAGTGACGCCTTGAGATAAAATTATTATATTTGATTGTATTAGCAAGTTCTTATCTTAAATCAATTTATTAGTAGAATGCAATACTCTCTGAGGTTTTTGATATTCCAGCTCAAGTGTTTGAGTAGTGTTTCAATTAAGTTTACTATAAATTAGGAATTCACCGATCCCAAAATTCCAGCCTATGCCAATTCAGATTCCGATACCATCTGTATGGGCGATTATGAGACCGATTCCGATTCTTTATTATGTATAAAGGAATTCCATAAATAAATAACAAAATGCTTTACTTTTTATAACTTGTTAACTTTCTACTGATAAAAATACATAAATATATTAATCATAATTTAAAAATTTAAATTTGAAAAAGTTAATTCCTCTCTGCGTTCATGAGTCAATTTATTCCAGGTTGACCCATATACATACATTACTAGCATTACTGAATAGTCTTTCTACCTTCAATGGATGAAAGTGGGTATAATAAGTATTTACAAGCAATTTTAGAGCACCTGTTTGATTTTGTGAAATAAGTTATTGTTGTATATAAGTCAAAATTATCAACTCAAGGTCAATTGAATAATAAATTCATCAATTTAACTATAATTGTATAAAAGAATTTGGGATTTTAAACACCATTTACTCTTATAAAAATATTAGAAGATATGTTTTTTATCTGTATGGATATAAAAGAGCTCCTACCCTGTGATACTTGATGGTTGGTTTTGCAAAGATTGGACCAAGCTAGATAATGATGTAGGGTTGTAAAATTTTCAATTACAATAGTGGAATAAATGTCTTGATTTATACCTCTCATTTTTACAAAACGTATACAGTTTTTCTTCCTGCTTTTCGGCACTTCTCCTTCAAATTTTTGAAAAAGTTTCCAATAACTACATTGGGCTATTCATCACGTGTTTGTTGTATTGAGCTGGAGATTTTGATAGCTTTTTTTTACTAAAATATTTGGAAAAGATACTCCCATCTATATCAAAGTTCAACGAACAAAATGGGAGTTTAACGCTTCTAAACGTAGGTAAAATAGAGTTGGTGGTCCATAAACTGTGTGAAGGTTTACTAATTTAACAGTAACCATTATTTCCAGATAAATGAAATTTTGAAATTTGGTGTCTTAGCAATCTGGTCTTGTTAAATTATATTCAGACGATGTTCTTAAAATATGATATCCCCGAACATATATAGGAGTTAAAATTTATTGGCTCATCTGGTCCTGGTAAAGGAACTAATATTTTTTGAGGGGAAGCCAATGAACATGGCATCTGTCCCCACTTTTGTATTGGAGTCTCCATTATGAAATATAGGACTTCTTCTAACATCACTAGAATTCCTCACTTATATGATATAGCTCTGAAACAGTCGTACACGAAATTGAAATATACTTCAACAGATGGGTAGATTTTGCATGTATATTTTTATTACCACAAGTATCCTTTGAGGTATGTTTAGTTTGAAAGTGTCAAAGATGTCACAGTTTTATCTTAAAATACTTTTTTATTATTTTCTATTTTAATTTATAGAGTATTCTTGGAATTGAAATTGAATTTCTTTTAAGGAATAATCATTTTAAAAAGTTATCAAAATTAGTTTTTTTGTGTTGGGGTTTTGAAAACTCCAGGTAATCTACATTTACATTTGCTGAAGAAAATATCGTAGGTTAAATATAAAATGAAAATGTAAAAATTGGAAAAATCACTTTTTCGGGCTTTTCTCGGATTTACAATCCAAGACAGTACACCGAGACATTAGTCCCATCATTGTACTTAATATGATTTATTAGCATTTTTTTGTTATTTTTAAAATATTTGTTTTTTATAAAAACCATCCATTTACACATGATTGATTGATTATAGTTTATATTTTTTGAAAATATTTTAAGTCCAAGTACTAAGTATGTATAGTAGTTTTATCCTCAATCAATTATAGCTTACATATGCCCAATATACCAATACACACTAAGCATTTCAACAGAACTAAAATAGTCAATATTATTGTATTGAAATTTGTTAATCTTTCGTTTCAAATATATATATATATATATGTATACATTAGGAATTTTAAGAAATAAAAACTAAGGACTAGGTTCAAAATGATTCCTATATCATGAAATCTATACTATACATTTTGTAAATAGTTGCTATATTCTGGGTCAGACACCAAACTGGCAGTCTCATAGCCACTTCCCAGAACATCAAGGACACCTTCTAATATCCCAAAATATACCCCTGCTCACATGTTGAACATGTGAAGTACTGTACCGTAATACAATTAAGCTCTACCTCTGCATTGTACCTCAGCATGAAGGCCTTTATAATATGGAATAATACATCCCAGTCCACAAGCTGTGCATGTGAACTGTTTTGCCCGAGGCAAGTTAAATTTATCTGCTGCCGCTTCCTTGAGCATCAAAACCCCTCTTAATATCCCATAATACACCCTCAGGTTCAATAGGTGAAATGCTATGACAAAATATAGTTTAAATTCTACCTCTGCAGTATTTCTAGGCACTAAGACACCCTTCTTATAAGATAGAGTACACTCTAGCCAACAGGTTTTGCAGAAGAAGTGCTGGGTCTTAGGCAAGCTAAATTTCTCCACTGCCGCTTCCCTGAGTATCATAACAAGAACCCCTCTAATATCCCAAAATACAGTCTGCCTTCAGGTTGTACAGATGAAGTATTGGGCCGATATACAGTTTAAACTTTACCACTGCCGTATTTCTAGGCACCAAGGAACCCTTCTAATATTCTATAGTGCACCCTAGGCCACGTGTATAGCGGGTGAGCTATTGGGCCTAAGGCATTTGCACTTTCTCTGCCGCCAGTTCCTTGTCGTCAAGAAATCTTCCTTATAACCCAAAATACACGCTGGCTCTCATGCTGTATAGATGAAGTGCTGGGCCAAAACACAGTTTAAACTCTACTGACGCTAGGTTACTATGCACCAAGTAATAATATGCTAGAATACCATCTCCCTCTTACCCACGGGTTGTGGGCTGCTGGTCCCTGAAGCAGGTTAAATTATATCACCGATGCTTCCTTGAGTATCAAAGAACCCTTATATATGTATCCCAAGTACCCTCCGGCCCTCAGGTTGTAGAGGTAAAATACTTAAAAATACAATTTTAAGCCTCTCATGGCCCAAAAAATTGTGAACAGAACAGATTGTAGAGCCTTAAAACCTACATGAAAATTTACACAGGAAAATCCATTCATTGATTAACTGTGATTGAAGGACAAACAAAGGCATACTCAAACACACACACATACATTTTCATTTAAAATATAGATTTTATATAAGTGCCTATATTTGATATACAATAATCCAATCTTGAAAAAGTACAATTTAAATGTATAAAAGGTTTGTTTAAAAAGGATCAACATCCCAATTTAGAAATATACTTATACTCAAAATGAATTTCTTTGAAGCATGACTAATTATGAATTCATTTATAAAAGAGTATTTGATTCTAACAGGTTTAATTTAGTAGCCAATTTGATTTGATTTGATTTTCTTTTTTAATCAGACATTTATTGAGATTATACCCTAAAAATTTTAAACGTCCGTGATAACGAATTATATTGTATTAAAAAAGGAAATAATTGATTTAAAATATAAAAAAGTAAACGTTGGAGTTATAATACATTCTTTTAACAGCCAATTATCTATATTTTTCCTCAACGAAATAACAAACAAATCAATATTGTAGCTGATCTAGACCTACTACAACCAAATTATTATTATTTAAATAAAACACGTACCATTATATAGAATTGAATAAATTTTTTTTGGTTGATTGAACTAATTAGTTCTGGATTCCTATACCTTTTTGCTATGGTCCTCTGCTCCCATCCCAACTCCCTGTTTTGTTTACTTTGTGAAGGAAGCAACTAATATTATATCAATATATCTCCTTGACACATAATTGTATTAACTTTGACATATATTATATACTTGTGGTCGGTCGGAAATAAGGAAAAATTATGAAATTGAAACAACAAATATTGAAACAATTTATCATATAATTATGAATAACAGCTTTTTATAGATGCCTTCATTAAAGATTGTCACACTTTATCTCTTATTCAAACAAATAGTCATCTTTATTATCAAAATATTCGCATGAAAGTTAATTTTAACCAAAAGTTATCATAATAAATTAATAAACTTATAACAAAAGACATCCTTAAACACTGTAATAATATACTAATTTAATAATACTCGTTCAATGTACAGAGTACAAAGTACAAATTAAGTTCCTTATTATATAATGCATTGCAATTAGGCTGTAGAAGTAGTAGCGGTATGGGGGTGCCTTCATTCAAGGGCAAGATTTTAAAGTTTTCGTAAAAATACTGTCAGTTAATATAATGGATTGGAATAGTGAGAAAAATTTAGATTGATATAATTAAACTTATCTAGCTCCTGAATTTTTACTGGTCAGATTTATGAAAATCAGTTAATTACTTCAATTTCTGAAATACAAAAAATAATTTTTTCAATTGATTTTCATATTTTGCAATTATCAAAATTAACTTCTGGTACAATTATGCTGAAGAGACAAAAGAAATGCCAAAAGTGGGGCCATCAAAATCCAGTTTTATGTAAGAAATTTAATAAATAAGTCAATGCATTACAAACGATGAATACATTGGTCAGTTTCAACTTTGTAACGAATGTGGTTATTTTTCAAATTGCGATAGCAAACAAACTCACAATAGCCTTGAATGTAATATTGGTGTTTCTTTCTAATAAAATAAATCAAAGTTATTTAAGCTAAAGACATTAACTTGAGTTTTGGTTTTAAAAAAATCTGCGAAATTAATTGAATAATTTGTGAAATAAAAAATAAATTTGTAGTATATTTTTTAAGATGTGTTGTAGTTTCTTTATGAGTATGTAAAAAGGGACCTTATTTTTGTTTGTTTGTTTTATCGTTATATCCATAAAAATTTTATATAAATACTACAAGAAATTTTTACACTATTTCAGGTCAACCGTAACTTTTCTTCATCTTTCTTTAATTAATTTCATTATTCAAGGTCAACAATAATTCAAAACTCAATTTTTTTTAAACCTCTACAAGAAATAGTCAGAACAATGCTTTTTCAGAATTAAATGATAATTTTTATTGAAGAAAGACCAAAGAAAGAATAAAAGGGTGTACATCTTTCCAAAGTGGGGTTTCCGATGATACCAGAGAATGTGAATGTATACACTTTAACTTTTTCAATTACCCTAAGTACATGTATGTCTTGCAAAAAAAAATAATCCTGAGGCTTTATTGTTGCTGCTTATATTGTGAAAAGATACTACATAGCTATCAATGTGGAATATAAATTGAGTAATCAGTCAACAATAGGAAACTATAATTGAAAATCTTATATAATAGAAACGAGTCTCTTTCTTTCCATTTCCAAATAAATGATTAATTAAACACTCATTTTGTACAAATTTATAGGATTGTATTGGTCCTCTTCTTCGGACAAAAAATTAGTTATGGGTCCTTAAAAAGTATCAAATTTTAAAACCCCCTCTTCAAAATAACATTTTAACAAATATTAAAGTACGTCATTTTACCAATTCAATAGGGTGCGAGCATTTAAAATTATATGTGTTCTGCGAGGTAGTGTAGACAGTCTGTAGGTTGTTGTTTAAACTAGCTGATTATAGAAATCGCTCATGCTAGTAAGTTTTTTCACAGCACCCACTATGCATGTAACATACTCCAATATTGTTTATTAAATAATATTGTTTTTCCGTCCATGATCAAATCTTTTTTTTCGATTGGTCTTATGTGGGGATTTTTTTACCGAGCGAGCCGGATATTTCGGCCCAGACCTTGATATTAGGTCATAGACTGTATTTAATTATTTTCAAATCTTGGACCAATTTTATCAATCTCAATATATAGACTGAACTTTAGGCCTATCAAGCCTCATTGGTGAGTTCTACAAACATGAATATTTTCAATTTTTCTTGGAGACCAATCTAGAATTTTTAGACTAAACCCCAACAATAAGAATTATTTTAATTATTAATTACTTAAGCCCATCATCTAACACTTCTCCAGGTTTTGATTGTATAAATGAATAATAATTATATTGCACAAAAAAAGTTCTACCTATATAAGTCCTATCCGAGTTAAGATCAAGATCCATAAAATAGAAAAATAAATCAGGTAGAGAAAAATCCCTCCTCACCTTCCATAATATTAATAAAAGCCAAAAAGGATTATATTTATATACGTGCTTCCAAATTCGCCTTGCAAAAGAATATAACAGATCCAGTTCGCTAGGATGATAACGTCCATTTCATGGATACTTCCAGTATATGATATGGTTAAATCACCCTCTGAATTATAAATCTACTTAAGTATCGAAGGGCTTTTCTCTCCAAGTCCACGCCACATTAACTTGAGAAGCATTTCGTGGTCAACTTCAATCTAAGTTTTGTGGATCCCCTAATTTGTTACTATACGTCCTAGTTAAACTCTTACAGATCATTCTATTCTTTAATATGTATGGATTTTTGTTCAATTCAATATTTACTTGATTAAAAAAAATAGTAATTTCAGGCTTACTTTAAAGAGAATAGGTTTTGTGGTCGACCTTTAAGACGATGGATATTACCTCACGATGCAGTTTTAACTCTTATTGATTACAAGAAGACAAAGAATAGTTGAAACCCTCCAATTTATAGGAATAAAGAAGAAGAAGAGTTTACAAGAAATAAATCCAACCTTGCTTTATGGCATTCATATTTCTAGAAATTTTCATATTCACGCAATAATGATAGTAAAGAAGACTTTTTGACGGATCAACCAATCTACATTTCATTAATGAACGGTTGAAGAAGTCTCGAATGTTTTAATACAAAAATATTACCTCATCATGTACAAATTTTAAATATTTACAATTTTACAACGTTACTTAATATCGGGAGGGATCTTCTCTGCATTCTAATAAAACTAATACATGTAATTAAGAAAAATATAAAGAAATAGAAGTGTTAAAGTAGTATCTAACCGCATTCCTCATGGTGAACAAAACGAAGAAGATATAGCTTTGGAGTGTACTCGATAATGCTTTCCTGAGAGAGTCCATGATTGGAAAATAATTTTTTTAGGAAGACTGAACTTCATCCCTTCGCATGAATTTGGATTGGAGGTTTTCTAGATCCCGGACTATATAGTAATATAGTTTAAATAAATTGTGTTGACAAGTGATGACTTCAAGGAGAGTCCGATACATCACTAAATTAAGTTGATAAGGACATTTGTTAAAAGATTTAAAGTTTGGTTTTATGGTTGATATTAATTTTAATAGAAGCGTAAAATGTGGGAGGTAGATGGATTGGGGAGTGAAATTCTAGGGGGTAAAAAGGCAGGACGGGGTGCTCACTCAGAGGTAAAATGAGAAGGTCTAGAATCCCTGAAACTAATGTTAACACGCAGATCATATTCTTCTTTTTTACATTCTTTTCTCTTCCTTTAGATTATGAACCCAACTCAGCCCTTTCTTCCTTATTGTTTTAGCATTCATTATTACATGATATTGATTTTCCATTTTGTCATATACATATATCCACGGGCCCATATTCTAGTCTTTATGTCTTTCATAATAAAAAAAATCCTATGGAATAGAGATTTTCATCTCTAAATATATGTATATACTTGATTTTCTGTCGAAGTATACATTTTTATGAATACTACACACTTTCTACGTGTGAGCAAATAATACAAATATTCTAAGTTTATTTGTTCAATCACTTATCATTCTTAAATATTCTCCTCAATAAATAAAAGGATAATATTCAAGAAAGTTTTTTTTTTTTTTTTGGTTTTCAGGCAAATTAAGACTCGAACGTGATTTTAGTATTTCTCTAGACTAGGAGAAAACAATGTCAGTTAACACAGGAGACACTACTTCTTTTTGTCCAAAATATTTTGATCTAAATTAAACTTTAATACAACAATTTGATTTGTTAAATGTTATGTGTATTTTTAGGTATAACTGGTCAATAGTTTTTAAACAAAATGCATTTGAAAGTAACTCATTCAATGTTGCAACTTCTCTGGTAACATTTAAGAAATTTGAACTTGGGTATGAAATTGAGAAAATTAAATAATATAATATTTTTTGAAGTATATACTAGTCTTGGGTTTTGGTCTGGACATCCTATACTTGCCTGAGACGGTTATATTTTTTATTAGACCGAAATCATTTGTTCCAATAAAAAAGCTCGGTCTGGACCCGTCTCATAGAAAAATTCGGTCTAGATTGGTCCGAAAGAAAAATTGGGTCTGGTTCGGTCTAAAAAAATCGGTCTAAGACGATTTATAGATAAATTGTTTATAACATGACAATCATTTGTATTTTCAAGTACAATATCAAGTTTAAACATAAATAGCTCAGATGAGGTATAATTCCGACGTCTCTCATGGAAAACGAAATTCCTAATTCGAGCATCTTTTGAGATGAACGATCAACTTGGAAGTATCCTTCTTTGATTCCCTTTATCTTCCTTTGGTCTTACCTCATGGAGAACAAACAAACTAAGGTGAAAGGAAACGGATTCTCATTACTTATACGACTTATTACGCTTTACTCAACTGATTTGCTTGTATAATCGAATGAATAAATTTGATTATATTATATGTATACAGTATTTGTTCTAGACCGAAAAAATATCAGTCCATTAAGTCAGACCGAAAAAAAATTGTTGCAATGTGATACCAGAAAAAAATTGATCCATAATGTGAAACCAAAAAAATCGGTCTAAAAAATCACTTCAAACCAACCCGAACAAAAATCGGTGGAGGACCGAGTCTCAAAACAAGTATATTTAAAATTTTCAATGATAGGTTTTTTTACAAATCACTTTAATAGAACATACTTTCGCTTCGGAGGCATATTTAGAAATTATATAACTATATACATGAAAATCTAAGGTAATAACATTTTATAAAAACCTTCCAGCAATCAGAAATAAATTATTTATTAAGTTATCTTGAACACAGTTCTTACAAAATGGGTAAAATCAAGAAAAAATGAAGTGTCATATTTGGAAGCTAATAATCCTTGCATATTTTTTCCAATTACATTGTATGATATAGCTAAAACTAAAGAATAAACTTTATATTGAAACTTTAAAAAAATGCCATAAAAAAAAGTCACTCAGTTTCATTTAAATTTTTAATTTTCTTATTGAATAAGTAGTAAAAAATCAATGTCAGATTGCGTTAAAATGTTTAAAAATGAAAACTTAAGAAGTTGATTACATGAATTACAATTAATTTTTTTTTTACATTTCACGCCTTAATTGTCCGTAGACAGGATAGCAACCTCTCCTTAAAGACACGGAAACCCCAATATATCCGTGTAACTTAAACCCTTGACACTGGGATATATTTCCATTTACTATAGGTAATCACATCTGTTGCATAATCTAAAAAAACGTCATTAAAATAAACAATATTCTTAAGAGCTTCAATGAAGTGTAATATTTATCAATCATTAGGCCGAACCACTGATATCTTCCAAATATATACTAATGAAATATATTAGATATGGAATACATTTAAATTAGGATCAATCTTTTCGCCCTCTAAAATATTAATTATTTCTTACAATAAGTAAGAGGAGATATGAGAAGGAAATAAATTACCGAATTAGGTACTTATTCAACATTTTTTAAATAATAAGGATGAAGAATGTGTCAGTCCTTATTTATTCGGTCCAGTCCATTCCAGCATTAGGATCAGTCCTAAACCAGTTCAGAATTAATCCATAAATAAAAAAGGTGTGACGTCATCAAGGACCAAAATTTATAAGTTTTAGGGATGATATGCAAGACTGAGCGTGACAGAAATGCAGTCATTAGTTCTAAATAATGACCGACAAAACACAAATAATGAT
Organism: Lepeophtheirus salmonis; assembly: GCF_016086655.4. Classification (NCBI taxonomy): domain Eukaryota; kingdom Metazoa; phylum Arthropoda; class Copepoda; order Siphonostomatoida; family Caligidae; genus Lepeophtheirus; species Lepeophtheirus salmonis. Next base: position 20,928,722 of record NC_052144.2, read on the forward strand.
TAACTTATGTATGAAAATTTGATATAATATGTATATTTTAAAAAAGGGCAACTTCTTGTGCAATAAATGTTAAAATGATTAACTAAAAAATGGTATGATATATTTTTTTTTCTCGCTTAGAATGCTTCATTTATAACATGTTATTATTTTTTCAACTTTTCCTTATCAATTTTTGCTACAAAACCTTATAAAGTAAAACATGTATATGACTTTACCAACATTATTTATGACACAAAAAATAATAAACAGAAGATGTAAATCTTAAAATATTTCTGATGATTTATGAACACCATGTACCTTTCTTTAAAATACTTTTTTTGTTCTATGTACAAATATCATACTTAAAACCTGGTAAATTATTGTAATGCAATGATGTTACAAAGGGTATTATGAATTAACTAATGTAATAGTTTATCCATGAATTTGCTTTGCAGTCTATATGTAGATTAGAGCAGGGGTTCGGTCTGAAAATCTGAGAACAGTCAGAGACTATTATGATTTTTAGTGGGCCAAACTCATTTGGTCTTTAAAAAAAGTGCAATCTGGACTTTTTTTAAACCTTTGTTAGTCAACTGGGGATTTTTTATATCCCAAATTTTATAACACTATCCTTAATTACTTTAAAATAATCACCGTACAACTCACGTATTAGTATGTTTCTGAAACGTATGTGAGAAACAAGAAAAATTCCATTATTTTGTTGCTGTGATAATAGTTTTCTTATAATGATTTGGAATGACAGGAAATTTAATAAGGTTTGATAGTTAACTAATCAAACACAACCTCATTAAAATTGATGAATACTTATCTTATGTTTAAAAATCTTTAAAATAATAATTAATTTGTTGACATTTGTCTCCAGAAGGAAATTCTAATTTTTTTAACTATGATAATAACAAATTAAATCTTATTGAGACCTAAGAGGGATACTATTAACATTAATTTTTTAGGCAAAATATGTATTTCTTAGACAATATTTCCTCTCATACTAATATTCTTAACATTTTCATATATTCTTCGACCCCAAAAATTTATGGAATATTTTTGGTATAATTTTTTACCCCAATTCACTAGCTGTGTTAAAAATGATGTTTTGTAATACAGGGTTAAACAAAGTTCATTCCTAAAGGAAAAATTTGTCTGGATCTGTCTTACAAAAAATTGATCTCATTTGAAATTTGAAATCAATTGTTCATGACGTCTTGTGTGTTTAGAAATTGTGAGCAATGGCAAAATAGCATCATTTGAATTTTAAATGTGTAGCATAAGTCTTATTTGCACACCTCATAAATCGGATAGGGGAGAAAATGGTAGATACAGGATGATAATTTAAATCCAGAACAAGTTTAAACCTCAATATCTTGGTAAAATTGAAATCTATGTGACTGAAAGTGTACTCATCTGTTTTATTTGATAAAACTGTAATAATAAAAAAATCCTTCAGATGTTCTCCAAATACGAACACTGTGCAGGATTTATTTTTAACTTTGTGCTAGGCGCATGTCCAATGAGATTAGATCAACTGTTTACGCTACTTGAAGGCTTTCAAGGGGTCTGATAAGTCGGGAACATCTGCAAGGAAGAATCGTGATTTTTTAGCAAAAAAAATAAAAAATCGGTCCAGACTTTCTAAGCCCCTTGAACTACTTTGTGTAGGGCATTTGGAGAGTGATTCTGTTAAAAGTTAGCATAACACTATTTGTTCCTTGTGGGCTTCCACTCTTGGGCAGTGGCCAACGTGGGCAAGTAATTACTCATCAGTTCCAGGTTCAATGGGGACTGTGGTTGTTAGAGTTATAGACCCTGTCATATAATAGTAGAAGATTTGTTAATTGCTTAATTACTTTTGGGAAATAAATTCTAATATACGTTATCCTTAAATTTTCTGGATTTAACTTCCCCCTTCATGCACTTAGAGACAGAAAAAAATTGATATATATATTGAAACCAAAAAAATTGGTCTACGATTTGAAAATGATTAAATTCCTACATAGGGTCTGATATCACAGTCTTTATCATCGTTCTAGAAAAAAATCATTTAAGACCGAATGGAAGAATTAATTTGTTATTGGACCGAATCTCAAAACTAAAATAGACTAAGTTTTAGTCATCTATGTCATAAGTAGATAGGTTGCGCTATATAATATATAAATATTTTGCTGGCAGAACATTTTGTTATTACGATGTATCATAATGTGATTTTAAATGGATAAAAGCCTGCAGTAAATGTATAGGTAAAATATGAATTCAAAATAATAATTGAACTACCTTTAAATATTCTTTATATATTTTACATACATAATAATACAATTTATATGTGTCCATACTCAAAATCCTTCTACATATATTATGTTTATTAGGACTCGCCTGTATAATTTTCCTCATCAACATAGCAATAGTTTATCTACAAAGATTTTGAGGCATCATATAATTTTTAAATTATGAAATTTATGTTGTAATAATAACACAGAGGAACAATATCTTACTAGTATAATTACTGAACTGTATGACAGTTTCTTAGATTTGTTATGTTTTTTAGATTTTTTTCCAATGAATAAATTCATTTTGATGTGTTATAGATAGGTGTAAGTCCTTGTTGAAATGTTGGGCTCAAATTAGAATTCAGGAACGTCATCAAAGTAATTCTCAGCTAGATAGAGAGCTGGCTTTTTTTATTATTTCCGTCCTTGCAAAACTACTTGTGGCTAATCTAAGAAAATGTCATGACAGCTAAGCTACTCTTCTCCAAAACATTCTTCAAATTATCAGGGTTACTATGTTAATTTTTGAAGCATTTTTTAGATACCGTAAGTGCATAGAATGTGCAACGCTCATCATGAGCATAAGGATTAATTAAGGATGAGATAGGAAAGGGAACTTTCAAAAATGGCTGCTCTAGCCATCCTAGTCTTTCAATCGTTCCTTACATAATTAAGACATCATCTCCGTTAATGAACAACGTGATGGCTGTTCATTAATGGAGTTGGCATCTCTCTCTCTCTTATTTGAACATCTTGCATCATTAATTTTTTGTTTTTGTTTTGATCAAAACAAAAACATTATATAATTTCTAACAATCAGAAACATAAATCATGCAAAATGTCAAAAAAATCTCTATTAAACTTCTTTATTTTTTATTATTTTTTTTGTACAACTGCTGTGCTAAGCTTTTTATTTTGAATAAAGTATTCTAGTTTCTTATCAAAACAGAGTTAGAAAATGGGATACATATAATCTAGACTGAATAAGTAAATAAATTTACATTAGTACATGTACAGGTCAACACAAAAACCAATTAGAAAGATTTTTCTCTAAATGGAGTGTTGACTATATTTGTATTTTTGTTTATTATTAAGCCTTTCGAGGCCCTGCAAATTACACTTAAAGTAGCAAAAAATTATATTTGCCAGAATTAAAGAATGATAAATTGATATATTTTTCTGAAACGCCATATAAGTACTAATAAAATTCTCTTACATACAATAAAGGTTCTCAAATATAACTAAAATTATTTTCTTAACTCATCCCACGAATTTTAATACAAAGTCTATAATTCATTCAAATATGCCTATGACATATTGTTCACTGTTTTTATGTTAACGTACCATACAGGTCGAGGACTCAAAAATTAGAATCCTCTTCGAGACCGGTCTACCCTCAGTTCTAAAAGTCTGACCATTTTGTACTTGGCGCCATTCGAAAGAGCTGACAAAAAGTTTTTTTGTTTGTGTGCGATCAAAAATGCCGAGCAAAAAGCAAAAGGGCAGAGGCTGTGCAATCTCCTCCACACACAAGTCAATCTCCGTCAAGAAGATCTTTGCAATGAACGCTGTTCTGAACATGAGAAATGATGGTTTGTTGGCAAATCAAGAGCTCAGGTCGAGGGAACCTTTAAGACCAAACATACAGGTCAGGTAATTGTCCTCGATGTCGTGGCGTCCGATAGTAGCAAGATGCTTTCCTACTTCTTCAAGGCCAACGAGAAAGTCAACTTGGATGTCTACTACAAGGTTCAGGTATCATGTCTTGCCATGGTTGAAGAGCACGTTCCCCAAGGACAACTATCCAACACTTAAAAGAAGGTCTGCAGGGAGAATATAACTGTTTTCTGGCTGCCATACTTCTGGACTTCGTCTTCACCCGAATATCGATTCCCTGAAGACCGTGATCATAGAGGAGTGTAACAATTTGTCCTCAGACTTCATCAGGGCTACGTCCCCGTATTGAAGCCATCATTTCAGAATAGAGGGGTACAACTTGAATAAAAAGTGTAGAAAATTGTTAAATTATCCAAAATTGGTAATTAAATTATTTAAAATTGTTTAATTATTAACTTTTGCTTCAAAAGTTTGCCATAAAAATGGCACAAAATAAAAATTTGTAGAAATGAAAACGGCTTTTTAAATTTTCTAATTTTTGAGTCCTCGCCCGGTATATGGAATATATGTAAAGGAAATCAAAGGTCTTCTTGCCACATAAATCAATAAATTGGGATTAGGTCAGTGGTATTATTAATCATTTCTTATATATATCTATAAATGTTTAAAAAAAAATCGGGTTTTATTTGTAGATTGCTTATCTTTTGCCACCTCAAATAGGAATGAAAGAAAGCTTTCACCCTCTCTCATTGTCCAAGTACATTTATGAATATTTTTGTTCTTTACTTAAATGAAGGAAACGCATATGATAATTAAGTACCCAAAACTTTTTTTAAAAGGAAAACTGTATATTTAAATGATACATAATTATTTTTGTAAAAAGGGGATCTATGGATACACATAGCTACATCAAAAAATTTACCTTAAACCTACAATTTTATTAACATAATGAACTAGAATTTTAAAAAGAATGTTAGCATTTACATAATTACTTAGACTTTGTTCAGCTCACTGTATTACATCATATACTAGTGCTAGTATCCAAAATTGGCATTAAGCGTCTACAAACAGATAAATCTTGCTTTAATCATATAGGACATATAACACATATATCTGCCCTTAACAGATCTATAGAGTTTTGTGTAAATTGATCTTCTCTTATACTGCCCAAAAATACTCCCCCTAATCCGTATGGTCGAGTGTATGATTCTAAGAGCTTATAATGTGGTTCTGAGCCCCTCTGACTGGTTTATTGCAAAATCCCTGAAACACAACAAGGATTTTAAAATTGAGTTTATAATTGTAAAAGTCCCAGGAATGATATACTCAGTGAATGTTGGTGAAAGAAGAATTCCATCATGCCTAGAGGCTCTCGTGTACCAGCAGAAAGACGTACAAAAAACTTTGAGGATTCGAGGTTGCCCTCAAAAAACCAGGTTGCCCCAGGACCTTGAAACTAATAATTAGAAATTTATTTTTTTTGTCTTCTTTCGTCATTTTACATTATACAGTAATAATATCTATGTCAGTGCTTTTTTATGTAAGATGAAGAGTGAGGACAAAATAGTCCAGGGAGTACTTTAGTACGCACTCTGAATAGTCTGCGGGAGTGGGGAAGAGAAGAGGAGGAATAGGTAAAATATTCGGTATCAAGGCTTATGTTTGTGCGCCTTCTTCCCCCTCCCCCTATTTCTCCTTTTTTTTTTTCTCCCGTATTCTTCCTTTTACTAATATTAAATAAAAATATGTATGTACTTACATTATTACTTTAAAAAAAAAAAAAATTAAGGACTTTACATTAATAACTGGGGATTGTTTCGTTTTTTTATTATAAAACTATAAGATATTAGAATTAGATCTGTTTAATGTAAATGTTATGAAATAATAAAAAAAGATAATAAAACTATAAAATTACTTATCTTCGATTGTAATGAGCACACGCAAACGAATAATTATGATTTTTTTGTCCCGAGAATGAAAGCATTACGATAAAAACTTGAGAAAATAAAACGGAATGATCAGATTACCAACAACAACAAAATTTGCTGGTTTAAAAGTGCTAGGAATTTACAAGCCTAAATATATGTATTCCCCTTTTCTATTATTTTTTAATATGAAGCGATGAGCGTAGACACTTTTGTTAGTAAAGTCATATTCTTTTCTTTAAAATTATAACATAATAGACAGCTGATTTAAAAAAAATATTGATCCAAAGTGCCATATGTCTCACTTCCGCCCTCTCCATACACTCTCCGATATCACTGCCCCTATTTGATAACTAATTGACGCAACTTCATCCTAACAATAGGGAAAAAATCAGAGTTCCCTATTTACTCTCTGTAAAATGTTATGTCTATTTCAAATATGGGCTCATTGGTAATCATTTAATCCAAGAAAATACAATTTTAAGGTAAAAAGAAAGACATTTTTAAATTGTTCTTATTTGTTTTTTTGCCAAAATAGTTCATTTGAAACATATGTAATGGGACATGAGGTGTTAATTTACGCATAAAAAACGAAGATTCAGAAGAAAAGTTTCCTTGGGAGTGTTAAGTGTAAGTCCTTCCTAGAATTGGAGTAAAATTAAGGATCGACATCGGAGTAATTCCAGCCGATATCCCATTGCCATATACGGAGTGGAATATTTTTTTATTTCCTTTCTATCACGGCTTCTTGCAACAGATCTAATGAAACGTCATGACAGCTAAACTGCTCTACTACTAAACAATCTTCAAACTGTTTGAGTGACCACGTAAATTTTCTCTTTCTTTTATTTTTACAAATCGACGAGACATATTGTATACACCACAAATCATATTGTATTAAAAATGAAAGGAAAAAATATAAATAAATAAACCATTTTTTTAATTAAGAAATAAGAAAACAAAGGTGGTCGTCCTATTTTATTAAAACCCCAAAAAAATGTGAGAGTTTGATGTCACATCAACTGTATTTTCTGGATGTACGAGTGTAATCTGAAATGATTAGACCTCAACGTGAATATGGCAGTACTCATAAATAAAAGGTGGTTACATCTATCTATCATCTGTTGACGGTTACTCACCAAAGTTTCAACCATTTTGGACGTACATTTGTTATGTAACACTGATTTGGGTGAGTTGACGAATAGATTTTTGTGAAAATGGGCAAATCCAAGTATCGAGCTGTCAGTAATTTTTTTTGTTAAGTGTAACCTTTAAATAGATTCAAACAATAGCAGATATATAAAGACTTGTTGTGTTAAAATTTGACACGTCTATGTCAATCCAATTCGGAGTAATTAAGCCAAAGAAAAAAGTGTCTCGTGAACAATTATTTTCCAGATAAAAACGCAGAGTACTACTTGGACGGATTATAGAGATGGAAGCCTCGCTTGGAGAAGTGTGTAGAAATACAAGACTACTATGTTAAAAAATAAGAATTCAGAAAAAATGTATTTTATATTTGTGATGTCGTGTACTTTTCAGATCTCCCTCGTATGTACTCATTTTTAGAATTAGCATAAACATATTGACAGAAAATGCCTTTTTTCATTTGAACTACTGACTTTTTTCAATTTAAATGTTAAGCCTATTATTTAAGTAAAAGTACTCCATTCCTAAAAACCTTATTATAAATACATAATCTACTATTAATAGGGATGGAACTAGAAATATTTTTTTAACGATAATTTTGTTGACTTGTGTTTTTTATTATTAGAAAAGACTCTATAAAAAAAATTAGTTTAAACCTCAAATGTTAAAAATAAGAGAAAGTACTTCTTCTTAATCAAGATGTCTAAAAATGACTATTTGTACTATACTATTAAAGTCATTTGCATAGTACATAAATTTAACGACTTTTTACCGTTCTACTACAATTTATTAGCCTTTGAAGAAATGAAAAATACAGTTAACTCTGTACCTGGGTATATAATAAAGTCAAAAGCACACTCCAAAAAATAAACTCATTTATAAAACATCTTTTGTGTTGCTTTAAAAAAATAGAATTAAAAGCTTTTTTAAAGAAAAAGCTAAAAAAAATGAAAACGAATTAATAGTATTTATTTCACTCCTTACAACTTCATTTTTTTTCATTATATAGATTAGAAATTGATTAGATTAGAATTGTTTGCATAGATATTACATACACCTCCATATTTAGTATCATGCCACATAGAAAAAGACTGGCTATTTACCTATAGTAGGACTACAGTGTAAATCTCGATTACGATGTGATTCTAGTAAAAAAAATCCCGATGCTGATGCCGATTTTTAATATTTTAAATAATAGATAAAAAATACAATTTTGCTGTAAATTTCTAAGATTTACAATTGATAAAATAAATTGTTTCCTTTATTTAATGTAAATAATATTTAAATTAAATTCTTGGTGAACTTTTGTCAAAGGTAAATTTTTCCTGAGCATTTAATGTCACGGCAAACTTTCCCCATGCAAATTTTCCAAAGGTGAGCTTTGCTTGATCCTATGAGCAGTAATGAAAATCCGGTGTATCTGGCCCCTTTTTTGGAAATGATCATCTGAAGATTTAATTTTTTCCCCGAACTAAAAGTAGAATTGTGGATCGGCATTGGAGTAATTCTAGCAAATTTCCTTGTTTATATCATTTTCTCTTTCCTGTCTAGCCAAAGCTTATTGATCTAATGAAATGTCATTAGAATGTTTCTTTATCTCCTCCAAAACATTTTCTCAAATTGTAATGTTGATTTGCGTTTTTTTTAAATGACCATTCTTCACTGGATTTTCATCATTGCAAATATTGAAACAACAATTAAAAAACTTATTCCTCTAAAAGGACAATTTCTGTACTGATTGCACGTGTTTATCGCACATTTGTTCACGTTCAGTTATTGTTCAATTTGTTTCTTCTCAGTTTTCGAGCATTTTTGATTATAATTATTTCATTACAATATTTTATAAAACTATAAGACTCAAGTCATAAAGTCACTGCTCGTTTATTGTATCTTGACAGATAAATTTCATAATTATTTTTTCATAGCTGAGAAAAGTTATAAATAATTAAATATCATTAATAAACAAAGATACATAAAAATCAGAATCATATATTAAACATTATTTTCCCAATTCCTGAAAAACACCCAATTATCTGATTCTGATTAATCATCTCATCAATAATTTATAAACATATTTCAAGATATTTTCACTTCAAAAAGTTATTCTTAATACATATTTGTCTTAAAATATTATTAAAAAATGTCGTCAAATATTTTATATACCAAGTTCAAAAATATTTAGTTATTGAATCGATCTTTCATTAATTAACACTTGAACGTCAATTACGATACGATTTTTACTTTACTGCGAAATATTATTTTATGCGAAATCATTATCGCTCTAAAATAATAATGTACTGTATTAAATACTAGCGGAGGTTGCCCACGTCGCAGAGTTGCATATAAACAAAGAATGAAGGTAGAAGAAAAGAGACAGAAGGAGAAGAGAAGAGGAGAGAAACAAAGAAAAGGAGATAGATATTCTATGTGTGATAACACGTAAAACATACTTATAAATATATATATACATATGATATGAAGACTACTTCTAGACGAAGTTTTGGAGTTATTGACTTTTTAAGATCCCTACGACTTTTTCTGTTTCCTCTTCAGATGGGGAAATCTTTTTTGTGCCCATCGATTTTTACTTGTTCAAAAATGTACCTATAAATATCAAAATGCATTTTTGGAAATGTTTAGAAGAAAGGTAAGACTTGGTGTGTAACTACTATATTAGTCAAAACAGTCTCAAACATCATTATTTTGTTTGTAAACATAGTTTTGAAACTTTGGTGGGATCATTTTGCAGTTCAAAAAGTCAGTTGCTATACCACTGTAGCGTTCTAGTGTGTATTTACTATTATTTGTTAAAAATAAATCGAAAATCTTTATAACATATATATACTGAGTAATTTGCATTGCTAAAAACAGGTAGGTTCACTTTTAATACAAGCAGTCTGCGAAAAGAGCTGCTATGTCACCGTCATGCTAGTTTTAAATGATTACAACGATACATTCATAAGGATATATGATTTATTAAAAAGTTATAAGTTCTTTCACTCATACCAAAGCTTCAGATAGTTACTATAAGATTTCATTAAATTATTTCTATGGATGCAACGGTTTCAAAATTTCCACCGCTTAAATCTTTATGGCGTCTCGAAATAGGACGACAAAGCTATTCCGTGTAACAATATTTACCATTACAGTGAGGTCCATTATGATAGAAACTTGCCACTTACGTTACTATCAATAAAAATAATTAATTCCTTTAAGTATAACTAAATTAATAATTGTTAGAGTACTTTCGACTGTTCTACTTCTCTCCTTTCTTGTTTGGGCAGAACGTTGATTAATTAATAGCAAGTTGACTTTAATATTTTCATTCGATAAATTATATTCTATTGTTATCACACGGCCGTCAAATTGCGCATTGATAAATATACTCACTAATGCAAAAGGAGTGAAGAGAATACCTTTTAACGTTCCTCCAATCACAACTTAGTGCTGCGATACATAAACCCTACCCTACAAAATACTCACTCTTTTACGAGTGAACAATAATAATGGCGCAAACTATCATAACGCATGAAAGATGTGTAAAATTAAACTAATTTAATTTAATTTTAAACTGAGACACTTTAATTTATCATTCGTGAAAAGTATGGCATGTAGAGGGCGCTTTAAAATTTGGATTGTTTTTTAAGGGCGAAAAACCGAAACTGAACGGAATGAGGCGTATAATAGAACCCTTTTTAAGTCCTATATTAAGGTTATATACATACATAGTGATGAAAATTGGAGATATTTTTCAAACTTTTTAATACTATTGAAGGTGACTTTTGATTTGGTTTAGCAGGAAGCTGAAGTACTCCCTGCTTCATCAAATCATATTATTGTTGTTGTTTTTTCACGAAGTAAACATCCAAATATGCGAAGTCCAATGTGATAATCATAGGGTCTATTAATATTATTTATTTATTTATGAGAAGAGAACATCTAAGTATTGAGTGAGTATCTACATTTGAGTTTGTTCATGAAAAATGGGGAGTAACACTGACGATTTCTGGGAGAGTTTTCTTCGATATCATTAGAGTAAAAGTTGCCTTTTAGCTGACGCCTTATTACTCCAGGCAATGCCAGGCTGTAAGGTTAATATTATATAACTCTCATTATAAATCTCTATTATTTTGTTATCTATTAAAAGTCGAGATTTCGAGTGGATAAAAAAACTTGTTGTGTACTGGCTATTTTTTTTTCTTCAAGACGCACAGTTTGAGAAACACTATTTTATACCATTAGGCAAATGCAATGAATTAATTCTCAAATATTACATTCATAGCAAGCAGCAAACAAAACTCATCAGTCATTCATATCAGGGAAATAGCTTATAGCATCTTAAATAATATGTACATGTATGGAATGCACTTATTGAGTCAAAATAACATTCACGAAGAATATTTATATCTTTCTCTCTACGAGTAAATCTGTCAAAAATACATAGAAAATTTTGTTAAATACATTATATAAACATTATTTGTTTGTTTAGGTAATAAGGTGTATGAAAAATAATGTTTCAAAATTCATTTATACTAAATAATAATAACCTTATTCATACTGATAGCTTTTCAAGATATTAAATCTCTTATAAATGTCAATATTTTGTTCTTGTAACCCATTAAAACCTATAAGATATAAAAATTATTTGATGCTGAATGTTGATTGGTTTAGTTTTCCAGGATCATACCAAGATTATTTAAATTTATAAAAAAAACTGGAGCTCATCACTATTATCGAAAAAATAATGATAGACTCGTGTTCCTTTGGGTATGAACTGTGAAGTTTAGTTTCTAATTTTTTCTTACATATTTCTCTTTCAGTACTTTTATTGTTAATTCTACTAGACAAAACATTTTTAGATGATAGTGTCGTACGCATTTTAGTATTAATTTGATGTAAGCAATCCGTAATGTAAGCATTTTCTTCAACAAATTATTCAAAAATTGTACATACGATATTTTATGATGTGATTCCTATATTTTTGTAAACATTTAGGAACATTTTGTCCAGGTTTACTGTTTAGCTTTCAGCATTTTTTACCATAAATGTTAGTTTTGTAAGTTTATCAATTCATTTATTTCAGTAACTATTTCTAAGACTTCAATAGATATTGTTTTTTTCATTGATAGTCGTATTAAGTGACCAGTGTTTTTACTACTTCCTATTATGATGAAAGTATTAAAAATATTTTGTTGAAGCATAAGTCGGATGAGATACGGTTTTCCCACTCCTCACAAAAGCTCAAAGAGAATTGAACAACACCATAAAAGAAGACTTCCTTAAAAAAGCGAAAAGTCTCCTGGCCTTTTTCAATTAATGAGACGGTCAGGAATTTTCCACATTGTCCCCAAAAAAATTAATCATAATTTATATGCACATACGAAATACTTTTAATAAATTAGAATTTTTAAAATGTATTATTGACGACTTCAAGCCTACGATTGTATGTATAATAGAAACATGACTTGATGATCATAGTAACGGTGAAATTGTTTAGACTAATTACAACCTTATCTACCGTGCAGATCGATTAATGGGTTCCAAGAAAAGATGAGGTGGTGTGGCGGTCTTTTGCTCTGAAGATCTCAGCTGTTCTTCAGTTAGGGAGATCTGAACTTTCTCGCTATATTAGAAACCTCTTTACTTATTTATCAAAAAAGGTTGAAAAAGGTAGTGTACTTGGACCCACGCTCTTTGACATTAACATTAACGACTTAGTAGATAATTTTTCAGAAGACACATTCTTGTATGCGGATGATACAAACATCATATGTTCTGATTTAAACTCTGCGACAATGTCTATACCCAATTTATTAACTGGAGTGTAACTTGGAGTATGTTTATAAACATTAATATATGTGGCCTGCTTCCTTTCTCCAAAAAAGAGTTCATCCACCCAAGTCTTAAGGCAGTAGATTATTACTTGGACTTAGGAATCTACATCTCTCGAGATTTGAAATTTAAGAGGCATATACAATACATTATAAAGAACGCCATCCGTAACCTATGAATTATTAAAAGAAGCTTCAAAACTCGCGCCCCTTTGTTTATGGTGAAACTATTTAAACTTTATGTCCTTCCTATTTTAATGTATGGATCTGAGATCTGGAATCCTTCAAAAAACTACTTGATTGAATCCTTAGAAAAGGTATAAGCCAGGTTTGTATAATTTTTCCCTTCATTGGGAGATAACGAGAACTACGAATGCAAAATCAAACGACTTGCCCTCATCAATTTGCCTCATAGACGTTCAATTAAAGATATTATTATACTATACCGAATTTTAAGCAAAAAGATTAACCTATACCAACCTGGATACTCAATAAAGGCTATATGTTCCACAAAATGAGACTCTCCACTCAAAACACCATCTACCTACCAATATTAAAGAGTGACATTTTTAAGCATAGTCAATATTACAGATCAATTATTCTCTGGAACAAAATACCTTTTTGCTTTCGTCAGGGAAGTGAGGCTGACCTCAAGAAATTTTTATTTAATTCTATTTTTGTGTGACACTAGTTTGTTTTTGTTTTTTCTTCTGCACTGTTGTGGTTTTTTTTTTTTTATGTTTTTGTCTTTTATATTTTACTATTTGTATTATAAATGCATCACTTTGATTAAAAACGATAATTTTTATATTTTATGAAATAAGTCAACCTTTATAGGCTTTGTTTATCGCTGTTGGTCGAAATAAATAAATAAATGTTAGCAGTTTTAGAACACCTCAAATTGGGTGTGTCTTTATTTGTCAAAATAACGTGAATGTTTGCCTGTGAGGTTAAAACCAAATTGCAATCAGTAGTTTTTGATCTTGGAATCTTATCCTCATCAATAAATTACGTATCTGATTCATTTACCAAATTATCAACATCTTCTGTATTTTACTTTCCGCTTTTTGAAGAAAAGTACATATTTGATGACTGAAAAGATCCCCCATGAATTTAAGTCTATATTTTTATCGGTATTAAATTAAATTTATTTCAAATCATCAGCACAACAAACAATATTACGCAAAACAAAAGTGTAAAATACCAGTTCAAACATTAATAAAAAAAAATCTCTCGATACCTAGTAGAAAGATAAACCAGTGTCTAAAAAAATTCAAAAAATTAACACTTGCTTTTTGTATATAATACAACTAAAAAAATATTTATACAGAAATGTATATCCTTAACAAATAATTTCCTTCAAAACTAAAAAAAGTTATACAGATTTAAAGATGTTGTTTGTTAATGCGGAGAAAAGATGATATTTAAATGCTTACAAGATATTCCACACTCACTTTTGATAAAATATGAAATATAGTTTGACGTCCTATTTACTGTAAAAAAAATGAAATAAAATTTGGTTTAAAAATAATAATGAATTTATGGGGCACGGGTGTCGAGAGGGGATTGTGTGACAAAAGAAAGTCCTATTAGATTTACTTCATTTCAATAACTTATTTACTTTGTTTTCAATTCTTAAAAAGACAAAGGTAGTTTGCGACTTTTTTTTTTTTCTTGTCTAATATATATATATATTTTTTTCCAATTTAACTTTTTGTCATTTCAAAATAAAGAAAAAATGATCCAAATAGTATTTTTTTTTCAATTAAAAAGGCTTTATATTTATGGGATATATATATGTATGAAGTTTGATATTTTGAAGTGGATGCAAACTTTTATGTATTACGATGTTAGAGTACTTGATTATTTTTGGTTCTTTGTATGCGTACATAAATTATTCTTCATCGTTTGTTCACAAACTTATCGTTAAGAAATTAACTTAAGTATACTCATGTTTATATGTCCCCCCCCTCCCCATTATTTTGAAGCGATATTTTAGAAGGAACTCTACAAATAACAGGCGATTTTGTATTCATAAACCTACATACATAATGTATTAAATTTTTAAAGAGCCTTTGCACGTGACGTCATATTACCGGAAGTCTGTCACAATTTTATTCTAACAAGGTTCGTCAGCAATGATTTTCATTACTCACTGAAAATTTACATGTATAAAAGATGACGTCTTTTGTACCCCCAAATATAGGAATATAACTACAGAAAATAATCCAAATAACTAAATTTAGCGTCAGTATATAAGATATTAATTTAAAAAAAATTAAATTACCGCTTTTTTTACTTTTTATATAATACATTTATCTAAACAAATGCGCTCAATGACTTCACTACGAAGAAAAATAGAGATAGTTTCTTAATAAATCTGCTGTATTTTTTTTATTATTTTCTTATTACCTAAAATTGTTCAGATGAAATTGGTCGGTCCAGTCCCTCATTCAAATCCAAAACAAGGATAGACCCATTAAACAATGCAAATAAATTTATTAAAGTTATTAACAAGTTTAATAATATTAAGCCAACAGCAAATATAAAATCATAAATAAATTGTGTTTTTTATACTCAAACTTTTATATAAGTAAATATTCTAAATCATGGAAAAAATTGTTTTATAAAAATCGGTGCATTTTTCGATGGAACTCCTTATTGAGTAGATCCAGTCTCTCAGCGTTTTTATAAATTCTGAATATTTTTTCACTTTCTAAATCTTCAATGACTATAGAACAGCAAATATTTTCATATGGTTATGTTCCTGAATATAAAATTTTATGTTTTTTCTATATTTAAACAAATTTCTCGCATCTTAGTTTTTACAAATAAAAAACTACAGGTTCTTAATTCAAATTCATAATTAATTTTCGGAAAATAAGAATGGATACAAAAAAAGTAATACTCTTTTTGAAATCTAGAAACATTTTGCTTGGATGTTAATTTTTACGTATTTTTATATTATATTGGAGTCTTTAGAGGTACACGATACTTATAAGTATGAAAAGTAGAATTTCCAAAAACTCATTATCTGACTGGTAAACCAGAGTCTCAAGAGAGTTGAACGATCATTTTTGTGGACAAATGCGAAGAGCACTGGAGCAATAACAATAAACAAAACTTCTCTTTACACTCAAAATTGGTCCAGAATACTCCAAAATATGAAAAATTAAATACACTACATTGATACTAAGTATAAGATACCTAATTTTAATAATATTGATAGTACAGTATCTTAACAATTTTTCCATCAAGCAATTTAGTACCAATGAAAGTTAGAGACGCAACCCTCTTGAATGACATAGTATGTTTAGAATACATTATAATCCTTATTTATGGAAAATTTCCTAAGACAATGTGGCGATTGTGTACCTCAATTCAGTTTTCTTATATTTTTTCACATAGCTAATTTTCTTTATGAATTTGATGACAGAAAATTGATCAATAAATGGTATAGGAAAGTATCTTGTACTAAGATTTTTACTGGTATACTATGTATACTTTTTTTTAAATATGGCATATTTTGTTTTGAATTTCATATACTCCTTTTAGACTTGATTCGAGTGCTTTGCGCACATGGAACAGAAAATCCATGATTTTTAAGTTTCTTTTCTTTCTGGTGTGACAACTTTGACTTCTATAGATACTCAAGAAATACCAATCCAAGGTTGACATCTTTGATATTTAAAATACATAATTATGTCATCTCCAAAGAACATACATCTTTTACGCATTTATGTATGAAAAAGTAATTTTAAGGGTAAAGTTATTATTTTTAAGCATGTAGCCGAAAAATAGCAGTAAAATTGAGTTTAATTTTAACACCCCTCCCCCTTTCTTTTAATGACCTTTGAGGTCACAAAAAATATATTATAGCAAGATGGTTGGTTATTTTATACGTCTACTTACTAAACTTCAGACTCATCGGTTCTACCGTTTTGGATACCATGTGTTATAGTGTGTTTCTCTATTGTTTATCCTAGTTCATTAATGAATTTTCCCTGTGTGTCAAACAGTATGGTTTATATAATATCAAAAAGCAAAGAACCCTAGTTATTTATTTATGATAAGGAATAGAAACAAAAAAAAGTTGTAACCAACTTTTGACTATATTTAACTTTATCTGTAATCTATAATGATTTAATATAAACAATATATATCATAACAAAGTAACCGTATACGATAATAGTTAGTACAAATATGTACAACTTTTATTCTATTAATAGCATATGGTGATCCAAACTTGCACTTATGTTTACCTGGGTAATATATATCATATAAATAATAAACAACAGAAAAATTTCAATATTTATTACAAAAAGATAATCATGTTGTATCATTTATGGAAAACAATTATGTAGATACATACAAGATGCTGCTTTCCTTCAACCTTATAACAAATAATTATCAAAATCTATAGAAACAAATGAGTTCAGAGAAAGAAAAAGTACCAAGATGAAGAGAATACCATACTTATATATAGAATTCCCAAGTGAACCATTCAGCTCTAAATGAATGTAGGACATAACAATGATACTAATTAAGTATCAATCAAAAATTATGTTTTGAAGAAGAATACAAGAGCAATTATGTATATAGTAGGATATGAATCCAAAGAATTAAGATATATATGTAATCCCAGCTAAACATCTTTTAGTGTTGTTTACTTTTTACTGCTATGTATGTGTTGTTCGTTTGTATATGTTCTATTAGGGCATGATTATCATTTACTTAGCTTTTTGGTTACCAAGACTCAAGTTTTCTGCGCCATCTTGCAGTTTGGAATGTTTAGTTACAGTTGTTCATATTCTATTAGAACAAGGGATATTTTGTTTTTTTTCGTAATTTGATTACAAAGACTCAAGGTTTTTTTAACTATTTTGTGGGTATGAAGGTTTTGTAAGTTTTTTCTTGTTCTATTAGGATATAAAACATGCTGTACCATGACTCTGTGACTTTTTGGCTATGAATGTTTGGCTTTTTATTTTATGTTCTATTACGATACAAGGTTAGGTAGTAGGAAAAAAATCCAGTAATTCCCCGTTGTATTATTATATTATGAGTAGGGCTTAATACCAAATTTTAATAGTAATGGTTGTTTTCTAAAGAGTTCATTCTTGAAATCTTGTTTGCAATATAAAAATAGTGTGCTTAGAACTAGACACAAGTCCTTGGCACCATTTTAAGAATATATATAAATGTTTGAATAGTTTGTTCATTCCCTATTGCTTGCATTATTTTTTTCTTCCCACCCCTACTTGTAACTCATTCAATGGTATGCTAAGTGTTTTGAATTTTAATACACTTATAAATGTTTCAAAATACCCTAAGGGATTCCCAATTAAATAATACTATTTACTTTTACTTGTTTATGTTGGTGAATAAAATTAAATACATTTTTTATAAAGTATATGTTTAGAGGCCCAAGACACACATATTAAAAGTACTTTGAAAACAACAATGCTTCCTGCATATGCGCTCAAACTTCAATGTTGAAAAAGGGCCAAACTCTGTATGTTTAATTATCCTTATGATTGTGGGTTTGACACCCAGGATTGAACTCTAACAGAGATTATGTTTTGTCTCAGTTTGTTTATAAGCAGGATTATGGAAAAAGTTATCCATCGATTTTATAGAAACTTTGTAGGAAGGTCATACAAAACGTTATTATTTTATATTTAAAGCTGGAATATTGATAAAATTTTAAATTCATTTTGGCAAAACTTTATAAGAAGGTTAATGTATATGTTCATAACAAGAACAACAACAATAAATTTTGAGAGGTCAAAGTCAGATAAAAATCGACCATAACATTTTAATAAATAGAGATACATGACTCAAATACAATTTTAAAAGATCAAATTCAATGATCAAGGTAACACAAAACAAATTGAGAAACATAATTTAATGTTCATTTTAGTTGTCAATGCAATTTCTTTATTTACTAACTCCAACATTATAGCAAAAGATTTTATTTTTCATCTACTAAACAATTTTAAAATGTCTGAATATGACATTCTTATTCTAAGGAAGCAATTTATAGATTGAGCCTCATCTTTATAAACTCAAATGAGTTCAAAAAATGTGAGCAATGCCAGAATAACTACTAGCATGCGTCATCCTAGGAATTGATTTTGAAGGGTTTCGGTTTGATAATATTTAGGACATTAATTAGATGAATTTAGGAATATAATAAAAAATCAAATATAAATAATTAAATGAATAATCAATTTCATTTAAACCGTAAAGAGCTATATAGGAATCCACTGTTTTACCACACCTACACGTTAAAACCACCAAAAAAAGACTACAAACATACACAATTAAATGTGACGTCAATTTTTATTTTCGGTTTGTCATCACTATTTCCTCAAAAAATTGACATATGATAGCTTACAGTCATATTATTTACATACAAAACAATGATAAAGAATAAAAAAAGAGGATATATATTTTTTTGATAATATAATTATTCGAACATATTTTTACTCATAACTATATTAAATAGATTACTATATTACTACACAAAGTTACTAAAAAAGAGAAGTACAAAAATAAATCAATTTTAAGTTTTGAAAAATCAAATTAAAGTAATATCTGGATAATATTATGATTGATTAAAATTGTACTTTGAGTGAGTATACGTCAAAAATAAATAAAAAATTTCGATATATTTCTGCGTTTTCAAATTCAGCACAAAGAAACAAAGGAAATGATGGACTTATCATTTATTACTAAAGCAATTATACATATTCTCGTCTCAGAGTCGAGTTGCACTTAAATCCCAAATAAAAGAATTTCAGAATAGACTAGGCTTCCATTTGAAGCTTAACACCTACACAAACACTCACCTTTACTGCGAAATAATATTATTATTTGAGCACCATATGATATGGCTAGCATGAGTATCCGGCATTGATCGGAGTTTTAATATGTCGTCAAGAGACAACAAACAATAGATTTTCTAAAAAAAATCACTTTCATGTCCCCCAAAAATATATGTAAACTATTTAGTTATGCCAAATCTAAATATGTATATGAGTTTATCTTAAAATATAACAAATTCTTAAATTTAGACGAAAAAAACTAAACCTTTTTTTATGTATATAGCAATAATGAAGAAATACATATTCATGGATATATAAATAAATATTTACCATCACAAAAAATTTGATTAATTTTGGAAAAAAAAATCAAAAACTATATCAATCACATTTTAAGGTTTTTTGGATTTTTGTTCTTATAAATAAGATTTTTTTTTTCGAAATATATTTTTTATATATATGCATTGTTTAAAAAATATTAATATCATTTTTTTAATTACTAATTCTTACCTTTAAAAAGAATCAAAATTAAAACACACTTTTTAGACTGCCAACTATAAAAAGTCTATCGTCACACAATCTCCATCATATTTTACACAAATATAACCATCATAGACAGTACCAGGCAATGTTAATCTCGTCTAGAAGTTGTACCTTAATGTATGTATATGATACATATATATTTAATGTAGATTCATTTTGTAAATATGGTTCGTATATTTACGAATGTATGTAGATTCGTATAGTAAAGTATGCAAAAATAATTGATTAGTTTATGCATACCGTATTAGGCTTAGGTACATGAATTAGAAAGCCCAATATTTGATACTTATTTTCGGAGGAACATTACTCTATAAATACATAAAATATAGTTTAAAGTAAAACTATTATATAAAAAGTTAGAAATTACCTTTTTGAAAAAACTGCAAAAATTTTATTGTTGCATATAAATGCATGTACGTACGTACATTTGATAGTATACTTGGAGTAGCTATGTTAAGTATATTTTGCATTATAAAAATATAAGGCAGATTTTGGTATTTGAAACACGAGACAGTTGCAATTGGCTCTTTTTCTAGGGCAGAAAAAATACTATAGCTATAAAACTTATAGTGGAATTGTTGTATTATAAGGAATCATTCATACACCTCGTGGTTCTTTTTTATCCTCCTCCATATAAGCTTATGGGGTTCTCTTTAAAGCCAAATGTTGTCGTTGCTTTTTTGTTACAACCCCGCCCCCCCCAAAAAAAAGACTTTTAAATGGCCTTTTTGATATAGTTTCATTTTAATTTGTTATTTTCAAAATGACCAGTTTTTAGAAAAAGTCAACTTTTTTACAAAAAATTCCGGTCGTTTTCCTATTTTTTCTGTTATCTATGTCATTTATGGCATATAACTCTGTTTTTTAAGTTTATCCTTCCCAAAAAAAGAATGTTTTAGGTATATGTTTGGAACGTCTTGTATTTTTTACAAACAGGTCCCGGCAGATACTAAAGAGAAAAATTGTGTATGAGGAGGTTACTTGACACAAACTCTACAAAGAGGATTCAGAATGGCCGAGAGAATTAAAGAGAAAGATTGTGGAGAAATAAGACTATGGACTATACACACGAATATCTCACTACTTTCACATTTACAATTTTGTCAGGGTATTTATAGAAATACCAAGTAATTACTTTATAATACATATACACAACACGCATATTAAATAATAACAAGAAGTAAAAGAGGAAGGGAGGGGGGATTGGATCACGAGTATATACATAACAATTACGTCTCTCAGGCAGTTATAATCCTCAACTTCCTCTCCATCATGGTTTGATTTACTTATCAGATCTCTAGATTTTCCGGTGTTTCTTTTTTGTTTTTATCTACAATTTCCACAACTGGTTTTGTATCTTCGACATCCAAATTATTGAAACAAAATCAACAAAATCAAAATTGTACATGAGTGGCTGATACAATAAGCAGTATTCACATTTTCAGAGCCCTGGTTTGCGTTTTACCCTTTATCAAAGAAAAACTGTAAAACTTTGCGTGTTTTCTCTTTGCTGGTGTTCATATTTGACACACGCTCAAACAAACCTAAGGCAAACAATACAAAAACAGTCAATTTCATTTTTAAGAAATACATTTTATCTTTCGGACGCCATTCATGATAAACCGACAACGATTATACAATGCAAGATACTCATCACTAAAGCCATCTATTGGAAAAATAATGGATTTCTCTTTAATAATCCAATTATATATTTGAAACTCATTATTAAAATATAATGAGGCATATTCATTTGCATAGAAATCACATATATATTTTTGTAAATATCTTGATATTTGTAAAATATTTAGATTAACCTAGATTCCCAATAAATTTAATTTATCTATTAATTATACACTTTTTAATGATTGTCTTTAAAAAAATTGATGGAATTAGACCCTACTTAATAGTATTTCTTTAATTTTGTACCATGTGACTTTTGCTTATTCGATGAAAACAAACAAGAAACTCTTGCCACACCGTTTCAAATGGGGCATGGACGTTGTTTAATTATATTCCATTGTAAACTAAGTGGCATAGAGCTATGTTTTCTTGAATGGTAATATTATGCAATATTTAATATAAGTGTAAGTTACTCACATAGATGGCG
The DNA here is from genome assembly GCF_016086655.4 of Lepeophtheirus salmonis. Classification (NCBI taxonomy): domain Eukaryota; kingdom Metazoa; phylum Arthropoda; class Copepoda; order Siphonostomatoida; family Caligidae; genus Lepeophtheirus; species Lepeophtheirus salmonis. The sequence goes on from NC_052144.2 coordinate 20,950,982, forward strand.
CCGTGAAAATTATTCTCGGTATCCCCCATTTTTTTAAATAACGAATTTTAACAACAAACTATTGACAGTCGAACCATCTTGCCGATAATATATATTTTTAGTTTGTTTATGCTTTGTTGGCCGCCATTATGCAGGTCATTCCGTTTGAAAAGTTTTTTTTAAATAAAATATTATGCAGATCACTATATGGCTATGATGTCGAGTACTCTAAACTTGGTAAAGTTCATTTTTTATTAAATATTTTTTCCTTTTAAGATTAGATATCCCGTCCACTGGGAAAAAGGTAGGAATTGAAAACGAATTATCTTATGTAATATCTGTTAATTTTGTTACAATCAATTAAACAAAAATTTACTTATTTGAAAACAAACAACAAGTAATTTCTGTTTTGAAATGAGATAATTTTACATGCAAACAATAGTTGTACACTATTGGAAGGTAATCTTTAGGTGGGTTCGTTAAAGTACTAACGCACTAATGTAGCACACATTATTTCTCCCTTTTTATTGCTATTATCCTTGAGTACATCTTTACTACAATAGCTCCTTCTATTTTGGAGCAACTTTTGACAAAACCTCTACTTTTTCAATATTTTCTTGTATTTTCATCTTCTTCGAGAAATTAGAAAAAAACAGAAGGGCCGGATAAAATTGATTTGTTTCATTGGTTTAATGATCAAATCAGTGTGATTAGTTCACAAGTTTGAATCATATCATAATAAGGCAATTAAATACATTTAACCATCGTTACGTCATATAATAAAAGATTGAAATGAAACCCAACTATTACTTATCACTCGACTCGATTGAAATTTACCAGGAATTAAAGGAATATTTTCGTTGTTCTTCGTTACATCTATCCAGGGAGCACTATATACATGGAGAGTGCACGCATTCTCAGATCACACATAGGCTGGCATTAACAATCCTCTTTAGTATTTCTACGAGACTAAAAAACACCTTGATTTCATCATATTATGACCATGGGTAGTGATTTAATTAATTATTTTACCAAACGACTTCATATTTGGGAATCTATCTCATGTATTCATGAACAACGTTCGTTTTCCCAGAGAAATCCGTCTATGAATAAAATAAACTATGCATAATTTCTTTATAATAATACTATAAAGGAGTAATAAACAGTTCACGTTTTGTTCAATTACTCAGAGATTGCTCAGATTAGACATACTAAATAGTCATTCAAGAAATTTAATTCTACTTGCTAAAAGGCTAATTAATTAAATAGCACATATGAAACGTCTCCTTACACTCAAGTAATTGTTAAAGTTTAAGCTTAAATTTTCACTTGTTATACTTGTTCTAAAGAAGAAAAAGTATTATTTGTGTAGCTGAGATCAAATAAAAAAATAGTGGCTATGCATTCTATTTAAATATCTTCTATTCTTTCTGGCACATACAATGTATGTAAATTCTCCAAATGAACCATCTTTTAAATCACAAGTCAACATAATTATATTTCTAAAAAAGTTTATTATTAGAGCATTTTCAATTATAATTTTATATTTTATTTTATTTTATGTTTGAGCTCTATCTTTTCAGAAAGGAAAAAAGTCCAAAATCCACATGAAAATAAAATAATTTTTAACATCAATTTCAAAATAGTGTTTATATTTTATCAGATATATTTTCTAATTCAGATAAAAAAACAATTGTAAAGATAAAACAGATTTTAAGAGTTTTCTTGGGCAATAATAAAGCTTTGGGGTTTCTCTCTTTTGTGAACAAAAAAAATCGTCACGTACATATAGCAAAAATATTCATTCCTTCCATGGGGTGAGCTGCTGAACACTGCATTCTACAAGAAACTGAGGGAGGGAGGCAAGGGGGGCAATAAGGTAGACCTTAAAAATAAATGTTCTACTTTTACTTGTTTCTCCCTTGAATTTTAATCACGGGTACACTGTATAAGTTTGCGGGAATCTCATACTTTCTCATTCTATCTCCATATTAGAAACGGCGACAGTGGAAAGTTGAAATTCCATTCTTGCAACCCTTTGATAATTAGGCTATACTTTGCTAAAAGTAAATATTATTGTAATAGAAGAAGATCTCGACTTTTTTGAGATATAAGGACAAATAGAACCTTGGAGGATCATGAAAGTAGATGAAAGGTCCAATTATTTAGAGGACGTTGTGAGTTTGTCTCTTATTGAGTATTCGGAGACGGGTTGGCCAGAGGAAAACATATCTCATTATATAAGTCCCTATGACTTTGTCTTGTATCTTGCCATCATCCCTCAGCTCACGGATCTTTTCCGACTCCCTCTCAAATTCTCCCAGAGAAACAAAGTCATAGGCTTATCTAGTTTTTTAATTATTATTAAATGTTTGCAATATTTGGATTTCCAATTTCCGCTGTCGTTGTCTTCAATTTGGAGATGACATTTTATATTGTTACATACCAGCGTAACATTTTTTATGCATCACCAGTCATCCTCCTCCTTCAACTAGAAAATCAAATTTCCAATAAGTAAATCATTTGATAATCACAAATTGAATCACGAATATTTAGAAAATTAATTTCGTCATTTCGGTGCAGTTTTTTTGAAAATAGTCTTATAGGGTGGTTTTTTTTCTTCAGCCTAATCCAAATTTCTGTTGATTTCTATTGATAATTGAATACATTAATACAATATTGATAACCTAAACTTTAATTTCATCCATTCAACAATACATTATTTCAAAAATTCAAAAGAAAAAAACAAAGTTGAAGTCGGTAAAGTCGTCTGCCTAAAATATAGTTCTATTATGACTTACAATATTTAGATCTAACTGGAATTACCAGCAATTAAGATATAAATCTATTTTAATGACGCCAAAATGATACTGCACCTAAAAGAAGCAAGCTGCAGAAAATAAGCCTGCCCTAAAGATGTTCACAAAAATATAGTACGCCTGAATGAGTGGGAAAGATAGCATTTGATTGATTACATCAATATTTTTTGCTGGTATTTTATAGTTTAATGAAACATTGTTAGTCTTGTTCTTTTTCAATAACCCTTAAGATAATTTACGTATACTGACGTCATGTTAAATGAATCATCTTAAATTACATTATTTTATATTTAAATATATATATTTTTAAACTGTTTTGCAAATAACAACAACATAATAACGTCTCTTGAAAAACTTAAAATGACTTGTTTTACATATTTATTCCAAGGGAAAACTTTTCTTTAAAAAAGTTATTTGTTAGTATTACTTTTTTTGAACGGGGGATATAGGTATATAAAATCTAAGTAGTGGTTATATTCGTAAGCATTTATTTGCTCGCCCGTCTTTTTTTTTTTTTTTTTTGTAGTTGGCAAACTGAAGATTGTATTTTCTCTTCCTTTCTTCTTCAAAAATATTTTACTTATTATCGTGTTTATTTCTGGTTGTAGGGTACGCAAAGAAGGTATACTATATCTATTCACTTATATTAATATCTAGTCTATCTCTTGAAATGGAAGAAAATGCTAATGTCCGCCCAATAACTTCCCTAAAAAAAGGGAAGATTATGTCTAATGAAAGAGGCCTTCTAAGAGAAAGGAAAACTTCAAAAAAGCACTAAACAAAATTGACGTTTGTGCAAAACTTTTGTTATAGCCTTAACAGAGTCAGAAAGCCAATGTGCTTTCAACAATGTAAATATGAAGCAGTTACCCGTCTACAAGTCAACTATAAATTATGGTTACACGGAAGACTAAATCGATAACGCACAAGCCCAATATAGCTTTGGATGATTTTGCTTTTACACCAAGGTCCCTATGGGCATTCGTCCAAGGCTGGAGAGACTAAAGAAATGTCACAATACCGAAGTTACTTGACCTAAGGGTGAAATTGTGACCATTAATATCAAAATTAAAAATGTTGACAATTTTAAATTAAATAAGAAGAAAAAATTCAGGATTACTGTTGTCAATACTTTTAAAGTCAATAGACTTTTAAAGAGGTCCCACCTAAAACAAAGACCGGAAGACTTAGAAGGGGAGGAATGGTTCTAGAATTACAAAATGAGATGGAAGACCTATCCCTTCAATATCCCCACAATAATGCTTGCGGATGAATGTCTTGTTAATCTCCAATTTCCCGGAGTTATACTACAATGCCAAAAATGTTTTAGACTTGGACATCCTTAGCTGAATTCCACCAAAAAAAAACTGCAAACATGCTTTAAAAAAAAATCTCAGAATTATTATTAAAAATAAGCCGGATAAAAGTTCTGAACTCATTTCTTCGATTGAACAGGAATGTTCAACGTTGCCAGAAACTGATTCCCCAACAAACTCTACAAATACTCTTTCTAAGAAATCTACATAGAAGAGTTTTTTGGCCTCCAACATTCGAAAAATGATTTTTTATCAATAGCAAACGACGGATAAATCGACGCAATAATTATAAAGGTGCAGTATATAATATACAAATTGCCCAATACAAAATAAGATATATTTTGATAGCATTTTATCTATATTAAGATTACATTTACAAACTTTTAATGGGATTATTCGTTAGTTATCATTTTATTGGCATGCAGCTATTGACGTTATCTTGGTGATTGAAAGGTAAATTTGCATTTTAATACATAGTTACCAATGTTGATTAGGATGAAAGTGTAGTTTTTGTAGTATACATATTTTAATTGGTACATTATCATATTAATCTAATCTGTATTCGAAAATTGTTGAACAAAACTGAATGTCCTAGTGGTCAAAAAAAAAATCTCTCTCGCTTTTTTTAAGCTGTTATCATTGTTATTCAATTCCTGAGGAGTAGTTTACTTCCTTTTGTGTTATATACAACTAAAACTATATCATTGATGTGTACAAAACTGAGTTAAAAGACGGAACGTAATCCTGAGGATATGTTTTGTACTTATAATTATTTGTCCTAGTAGGACTAAGATTAAAATTGAGGAGGGGCATTCGAGTAATTCCTGCATAGTTTCTTGTTTATTCGTTTATCCCCCTCTTCAAAGCTGCTGGTAGCTTATTTAATGAAACGTCATGACAGTAAAGCTACTCTTCTCAAAAAAAATAAAAAAATTTACATCTATTTTTTTCAAATAACCGCACGTTTAAATTAAAATAGTAGTACAAAGAAAACATGGAAACAGAGAAATCCCATTTGTAAAATAAGTTAATAATATTAATTAGGTTTTTCTACAATTATTGTAAATGATATTAGCATGTAGTAATTTACTTGCTAAAACTTCCTTCGACACAAATAAAATATTCATCCAATGTTATAAAACCGCTAAGAAAGCTTCATAATCATCCAACGATTCGGTTCGTGCCTCTGATTGTTTTTTTCAACATATTATTAACAAAATTATATTATTTGCGTTTCAAATATGTATAAATCATCAACTGTATCAATGGAGATCTGTTCTTGGGGAAAACATATAAACCATCTCAATTTTTGAATGTACAGTGCAAATTAAAGCACCATAAAGGCATTATTACTAGCAATCAATGTGACGTTGAAATCAATAAATTCTTCCATAATATATCAGCTTCATACGCTGTAATGCTTTTTGTAATACGTCTGCAAACCACGACAAGGGAGGCAAAACGACAACATATTACATAACTTCTCTACACCCATCATTATATAAAGGAGGTCCAAATATTGTGAATTGCTCTTTTAAGGTTGTTTGTAAGATAAGGAGGCTCATTAACAGCGGCAAGAGTATCTCCAGGAAGACAAGAAGTGGAAAACACAACGATATGTTCACTGAATACTTTTTGACCAGACTGACCTTTGAAATTGAAGCCTCCGCAAGCAGTATGTGATGGAAGAGGGAGTGAAGTCCTGGTTGGACGCCAAGTACCCGGAAAGGGAATACTTTTGGCAATAAGACGCAGCACCTGGCTATAAGGTCATAATGATTCAAGCTTGGTCCAGCGAAAACCTCAACGATTTTTGGCCTACAAACTTGTGGTTCCTTCATAACCGGACAGCTCACCACTGGAATATGGAATATGAAGCTTCGTGAAGAACAAGGCATACAATGTCCCCCAACGCAATGCTGATTCCCTCAAGGCATCTGTTGAGAAGTAGTGTGGCTTATATGTCCAATGAATACATCATCAATGTGCACAAGGCCTTCAGGCCCAAAGTAGAGCTCATGGTGGCAAAAGAATTAGAACATTTTTTAATATTATGGTTGATATTATGAGGTGTAATTATTGTTAATAAATACTCGTGACACTATGTACATGTTGATCTCAATTAAGTTGATTTAAATCATACTATCAAAAACTTGCTAACACACACTGTAATTAACTGTTTGAATAATTGCTCATTAGCCAAAGCTGCCCTTAGAGGAACAAACACCTAATGGCTAATTCCGAAGGTATTTTGCCTACATGACATTATTTGAATGGATTTTTTTTTGTTTTTTTAACATGCCCAAAAATGCACACGGTTTTCATCACTCTGCATAGATATAGCAATTATATTCATTTATCCTCAGGACTATTTTTAATTAAATAATCCATCATTCTGCAATAGTACTATGAACAATAACATACCTTAAGTCAAATTGAAAGAGCTAGATACCGTATATTTATACCTTCATTATTATGTAAATTGTAAATGTATATATTATAAAATATCTAAGACTGGAATAAAGTAAAAATCAGATATTTAAGTATATATTATCTACATATACATATATCATTCCTTAAATTTGTATTTTCCAAGGCCTTTTGTTGAAAAATAGTTCCATCAAACATATGGATAATACTTAGATTAATCAATTAGAATATTTTTATTCTCAGTCGTACCTGAAGGTATAAAAAAATTTATTAGATTGAATTTGACGGATTTTAATTAAGATTTTCTATTTACATAATACGTAAATCTATTAAAACTCCAAAAGGAAGGCTGAATTACAATAAAGATATATTCATATGTGTCATTTGCAAAAAAAAAAAAGATGACAATAAACTCTTGTGTAATTAAAGTCAATGCATGTATCTTCATTTTTATAGAAATATCTTCAACAAATAATAATTTCCTAATGGGAACTTCATTACTAAAAGTACGTATTTGGGAAGGTGTGGGAAAGTGTCTAATTAATCATAATTAATTAGAGGAAAAAATAATTCCACTACATACATTAGGGTAATTACTTTTTACACATTAATTTCCTTTAGTGTCAATGAAGGATTATGAACCTAAATATGACGCAAACAAACATTATATATATATTTTTTTTAAATCACACATTCATGTTAAAAAGGTAATTGATATAAATTTTTTAATATAATATTTTAGAGCTTAGTTTTTTTTTTTACTTTTGGTGACCTAAGAAAGATAATTTTCTTATAAATTGATTAGTTTATAAAAGAATATTACCTTGTACGAATATCGGGGGAGTCTTAATCCCGTTCATGCTAGTTCCTACACTTATGTAGGTACTTTTAAAGGTATACTTGGTTGACTATTTTACATATTTGCTTCTTATTTCTAATTATATTCATATTACAAAAATAATATATACATATAATAGGCAAATTATTATAATAAATGCCTAGTATATATTTATTCAATTCTGTTACCATCAGCTGTGACTATAACAGTAATCCTTTGGAAAGCGATACAAGTCTTGCGTATGTAATCCGGATTCATTTTTATCTAGCCCTTATTTTAAGCTATATTCATCGCCACCGCACTCCCATGTCGTTTCTAGCATTTCTTCATCTCAACATGCAGTCATAATGAATAGTGAAGGGGTTTTACAGAAGGGCTTTAAAGGCATACCTTGGCTTTTAACAGGAAATCAAATTTTTTCGAGAATGATTGAGTAATTTTGTCCGTCTGTTGAACAGCTCCATCCTTCTAGAAGACTAAACTACCTCTCGGTAGATTTTTGCCATATAAGGAAGAAATTTGTCTTGAAAGCGTTTAATATAGTCACTATTCAAAATTGCATTCCACAAAAACACAAAACCATAACTGGTGTAGGTTTTTTGTGATGGTGATGATCCTCTCAATATCATTTACCTCCACAAAATTTATAAAACAGTCATTAGGACAGTTATGAACTGGGTTAAGTTAAATGCTGTTGTTTTTTTATCTGAAAAAATGATATTTGTTCCAGCTGTGTTTAGTTCATGCTGATCTTAAGGATAGATCTCTCTTACATTACAAAGGACTTACTTACCATGAAGTTTTGCACTATTTTATTAAATTGAATGCGAAATACTTATAGATCCTTAGCATGATTTTGTATTGACTTGGGTGGGTTTCTTTTAATCCAGTATTTGCGTATATAATAATAAGTATACTAGGGCCATCTTCCCTTTTAAAGTTCCCTCCCAATTCCAACTTATTTTTCATGATGTAAACAGTCTTCTTGGAGTATTCAATAAACCTTGAAATTTCTGTTGGAGTGTGACCTGCACCAATTAATGATGTTTTAATTTTTTTAATCTACATCCAACTCATCCGATATGATCCAGAGGTATGAGATTATAAAAATCATTATCTTAATGCACAAACATAGGTTTATTTACCCTTGTAGATAGTCATAAATCACATAACTTGAAAATGATCATTACCATCACCAACATGGTTGAAACTTATGTGTTTACCACAGTTTTTTTATGTAGCAAAAATCTGGTTACTGAAAAAGTTGCAGATCGATATTGGTAAAACTTTTGAGATGGTTGTATGCGTTAAAAACTATTACTTCTTTAAAATTTGGGAGTTCAAGGTCAAAGTTAAACAAAAGGTAAAAAACCTCAATCTAATTAAATTGATATACCTCACTCAAAATGAATTTTGAGAAGTCAAGGTCATGCAAAATAAATTGAAATACATAACTCAAATTATTGTCATTTGTTGTTAATTTTTAGAAAAAAATTATTTGATTCGGTGGTTTGAGTCTACGGAGTGCCAATTTAAGTTAAATACTAATTTCATGAATTTAATACTTTATTTAGTAATTAAAGAATTATTATCAGTGATATTAAGAGTTATTTTATTACTTGAAACAAAAAATAAATTATTCATCAGGTATAGTTTAGTTTTTGTAATTTGTTTAATGCATTTATTTTAGGTCTTATTTTTCTTTCGCTGATAAACTACAAAATGTATTCTAAATAAAAAAATAATTGAATGTTTGTTTACAATAAAATGAAAGGCCTCTTCTTACGTCATTTTTTTACTTTCAAATTTTCCTCTTTAGTAATTTTTTTTTAATATTAGGTTAGGAAGTTTCCTGAGTAATCATCAAACTTACTTACGTCACTAAAATTTATTTTTAAGTCCTTTTAGTGCAAAAAACCAAGTGATAAAACGAAGGGTACGTGATTAATATTTGTAGACATATTGTTGGCATAATGCATACTCTTTTTTCCGCTAGGGGAGTCAAAGGTACAAAGATGATTATTTTTGAACAACCAATGAATTCACACTTTTAATTGAATTAGAAAGGTTAATTCTCTGAATGGAAGAAAAAATGAAACACATCACGGTATAAGAATATCATTTTTAGTATTGCAAAAGCGACATTGTGGGAAAGGGAAATTTCTCACGTACCTAAGGAAATCTACTCAAACTCACAAGTGATATACTATGACCTACTTCAAGCTTCATCAAAATGAATCTTAATACGTATCGTGAAGTTTATAATTTACATACGTAAACAATGTGAAAACGCGACTTGTATTTTATTTACATATACGATTTTGGAATATGAATCGAAATAAGAAACTTTTCCTTCCCGTACCACGTCTAAAAATAATCTAGAGGAAGCATTTTTACCCTATTTTGCTTCTAGAAGCTAGTTTGTAATAGCATAGAAGCTTCTGAATTCAAATATGATGATAATAATGGATATAAATAAACGAAATGACTTATTTAAATTTTTTTTAAATCAACACCAATTTGTGACATTTATATATAGCAAACTACGACTCTACTGTTCCACCGGACAAAATCGGTAGAATAGGTTATATTCTGTACAAATTTATGAATATAGAAGAGAAAAGGAAATAATTCATGCGTTCACTTAGCTTCAACAAGGTTGAAAATGACCTAACTATAGTTTTTACACAAGTAAATGCATTTGATGACGCCTGATGAAGCTTAACGATATAACGCCTCTTTTCACGTCGTACTGTAATATCTTAAGACGCTCTTTTGTTGTGTTCTTTAGTTATGTAAATTGTAAGTTACCTTTCATAAACTTTGCGACACAGTGTCTCTCCTTAATTGGCATTGTAAACCCGCATATATTAAAAACTATACGCATGTAAAAGAAAGTTACTTATTACAAATTAATTCTTACTTGTCTCTCATATGAACAAAATTAAATGTCGTGTTGAAAACGGTCATAAGTAAGTCGGCAAGGCTCATGTTGACAAGGAAATAGTTGGTGATAGACCACATTCGTCGATGAGCTGAAACAAAAGAAGAGAATAATATAACTTTTTCATACATATATAAATAATATTGTACAATATACATTCATATGCCTGTCAAAATTACGATAATATGGGTCATTTTTTTGTATGGATATCTTCATATTTCATTTATTTATTTTGTCGCATAAGTCCTTATATGTGACGTGTCAATATGAAAACAGACTGGGATTTAAAATAACAAATTGAGAAAATTTTAAATTATTTTCCAAGCTATTTCCCTTCATAAAAAAGGATTATATATTTTTATAGGCCAATTTGCATTTTTATTATAGGATAATACTATATATTGGTATGGGGTTATTATCAGTAAGGCATTGAAATTTTGAGGAAACATGTCTGAGGCCTTCATCAAAAAGTGCTGCGGCGCCTTTAGGCCATAGTTCGAGGCCATGGTAGCAGCCTAATGAAATCATTTTGAAAAATGGAAAAATATATCAAGAAAGAAACAAAAGTACTTCTTTTCATTCCAGTAAAAGTTTACCCTATTTTTTGTTATCAAAACGTACATGATTTTACGTCACACACAGTAGACCCTTTCTTGACGAGTTAATAAATAAAATGGTATGCACATACATAAATGAATGTTTTCCTAATATTTCTGTATTTTCCTCACTCTGGATCTGAGAATAAATCCCATTCCCGCCCAAGTGTAAATTTTATTCTTTTATCCATATTTTCAACTTTTTTTATTCTTCCAAAGTGTCAAACCAGATCTAAGGTCATTATTTTTTTAGTTTCCCTTGTTTGACCGCTTAATACAGGTTTGACAGTATATCTAGCAGATTTTACATACATACATGCTCTCGAACAACTCATGTCCTAATTTTATTTTCATACTAATATGAGATCGTGTAATTCGTTAGAAAAATATATATGGTTTGTCATCGTAGCAATTTTAAAAAATTGTGATAAAAAGTTAAAAATTGATTAGAAGTTACATAGGGGCACTTAGTCCTCATTTATTTGGTCCACTCCAGTCCAGTCTTAGGACCGGTCCTTAATTGTTGTTCCTTGGAATTTTTCATACAAATATCGATGGTTTATTAAGCCAAATAAGATATATGAGTATATATGCAACAAGATTATTGCACATATCTTGTAAAAAATACTATCTTTTTCATTATACTACGAACATTATTAAATTATTACTTGGTTATATAATATATTCTATTTATATAACGAATTAATTTACAAGAGGAAAAACACCCTCATTGACGTCACAAGGAATCGATTTTACCTTACTTAAGGACTGACAAGACGGATTGGACTGAACTGGATGGGACCGGACTCTACCACAATCCTCGGTCCTAAATAAAGACCGACACAACACTAGGGAAAGTTACTGGAAAGTTCAAATATTTGATGAAGTTGAGTGATTTAAATAAATTGAATTATTTTTGTTTTTTTTTCTAATTTGAAATTGACTTAGCAAATGAGTCCAGTTGAAACATTAATTTATATACTTTACTATTATAAGAGTTTGAGACAATTGACGGAAATATGTCATAATTGTCTAACGTCCATGTAATTTCAACCCTTTTCCTCGGTTCCGTCTAGAGATACGACGGGGGTCTGAAAAGTTTCTGACCTCAAAGTGAAGATGGCTGTACTCATAAAATTAAAGCTAGTCATATCCATCTGCCATCTCACTTACCAAAAGTTCATCAATATTGGATACGTAGTTGTTGTATAACAGTCGTTGGAGTGAGTTGGTGGGAGTGTTTTTGTGAAGATGGACTGCAAATATTTTTGTCAAATAAAGAGCTCCGATAAAAAAAAAATTGCAGAGGGAATACGCCGATTTGGAAGGGTGATAGAAAGACTCGCCCAAAGAAGTATGTAGAGTTACATGGAGACTTTGTTGAAAAATAAATAATAAAATTCAAAAAAATGTATTTCATCTTTGAAAGGTCGGAAACTTTTCAGATCAACTCGTACATTAGGATCACAGCATTATTAATGAAACTTCCACGATAGAAACTTTAAGTTGGAGTTACCTATATTCAATCTATGTAGATATTATTTGATCAGACGTCTGTATAAGTACATACAGATGTAAATATCTACAAAAAAAGCTCTGCAGTAATTAAATCTTCTCTTGAGATTATGACATTCCTCCTGAATTCCCAACAAATATAACTATATATTATATGCGCATACGTATTTATCAATGTACTCTTTTCAAATTCCCAGAGTATTTTATACACGAGTATCTAGAATGTGCATTAGATTGTTCCTTTATCGGGTTATCATTTTTTTCCCACTGCGCAAAGATATTTTCTGCATAGGTACAATAAATAACTGACGTGACAAATTTTGATGCATCTCACCCCATGCGTGAAATTGTTTGGTTTTTCATATGGGAAATATTTATTGGGATTTTGCATTTGCTTTTGATATATTGCAAAACATAAATGAATGAGCTACAAACAACAACAAGTTAAGTTTTTATTTGCTCAGGAAATGTAACAGGAAGTGAAAACTTTCCAAATGAAGCTTAAAACTTTTACCAAGCAGTTCAAAGAGCAAATCAATGTTCCCTTCCCACTTTTGAAAACATAAACTGGCATCAAACAAAAACACTTATAGAAATATATAAGGCCTAAAACGGAACAAAAAGACAATCTGTTTTTACTCATTTGCTTTTCCATGTAATTGGAGCACTGGAGAGTCAGAAACAAGGCAAAAATAAAAGATTTCGATGAATAATTAATAATTCTAAATACATATATAGAATAAATTCCTCAAATGAATAGCTATGTATCGGTATAAAAATGCATTAAATATTTTATCAAATAGATTTATTGTAATGGAAGATTAACTATAAATAACTACTATTATTGCTTTTATAGATGCTTAGGGATGTGTAATGTATATGTATGTACATAGCAAAAAGATATCTCCTTAAAAAACACATCGCTCCAGCTATAAATCTTACATCAAGTATATAATTGAGCAATAACATTTTTAAAGAATAAGAGGGCATTCAAAAACTACATGGTTACTTATGGGGTGTGGGGGGATCTAGCCTAAATCTCCGTCTATTTACGTTGCAGAAGGAAGAGGAGTCAACTTAAAACCAAGTAGAATTGAATACCGTAGCTAGATAGTATATACAGGGTTAAACAAGATAAGTTCCTTTTTCTAAAGGCAATACATTAGTAATAGAACATATTTTAAGTATTATTTTACCCAGTTTTTAAAATCATATCATATAAAGGTAGGGCAGCAAAACATGGACTGTTAATTAATGTTTATTTTCTCATTACTGGAATAAAGGTTTAGTAACTATTTTTTGATATTCTGTTTCCTTTTTCCCTTTTTACATAAGCAACCAGACTAATCATTTAGTCATTTCATTGTCATGAGCAAGCAACAGGCAAAAAGACAGTGCATCTCAGATCTCTTAGAGGCAAAAGTTAATGCAATGAAGATTACAGACATTGTTAAGTGTTCTAGGAGCTTAGATTTTAAGTTGGCCAAGATGAAAATAAATGGAGAATACCTCTTAAGGATATCAGGAAGTAGAGGGAATAATTTAAAAAAGGATATGAAGTTTGTGTTAATTTTGAAGAAGAATATAAAGGAAGATCCTACAAAGTCGATGAATTGCCTCGCCAAATACTTTTTTGTTGGTCCTAGCACCATCAGGAGGACTATAAAGCACAACTTGGGATTATTTTATTTCACAAGGATCCCACTTCACCTTTTTACAGAGGGTATGAAAGCCAGGAGGCTCGAAGGGTGAGGAAAATCCTCACATGGATCAAAGCAAATGGGTCAATTATGAAAGTTTTCTAGGACATCAGATTTTCACAGTTGATCAATTCCATAAATGCCGAAACTATTGCTGGCTTGAGGAAACAAAAGAAAATGTCCAAGGGGTTTAACATACCAAATACAATGGTTCTCACCTCTAATGGAAAGAAGATACCTCTATTCTTTTTCAAGGCTGGGCAAAATATCAGCCAGGAGGCCTACTATAAGGTGCTTAGGTGCACAATTTTGCCATAGCTGAAGACCAACTACCTAAAGGGTAACTACGTATGTACTCAGAATGGTCCCCCCTCTCACACATCTGCCAAGTCCTTAAAGTGCTGCGCAGATAACATGGCTCGATTCTGGTCCAAAAAGATATATCCCCTTTCTCACTAAATTTGAACCCACTGGATTTTTCTAGATGGGCACTTTTGAGAGGCTAACCAACAGAACCTCACACCCAAATGTGGACTCATTGAAGTACTTCATAGTGGCTGCATGGAACAACTTGTCAGAGGAATTTGTCATCAACTCCTACATGCCCTTTAGGCGACGTATAGACAGTGATTGATAATGAAGGTGGCCATATTGAGTGAAATTTTTTGCAAAAACCTTGTGTACATGTTCTATTAGGACTATTATTTCCCCCTATTATTGAAAATATAAAATTATATATGTATTTCTATGTCCGATTCTCTATTTCACGTTTTGCTGCCGTACCCTGTAGTTGACTTACCCCATTGCTCATATCCTAAGCCATGGTATTTTAATGCCCGGTGATTTTTAATTTCTTTGTATATCTTTAGATAATTTGCATTAAGAGATTCTAGATGGATAATTATTCTATTTAAATAATGAAATAGAACTTAATTAATTATTACTAATTGTGGATGATTAGTTGATTAAATAATTAGTCAGTGGCGTTTTTATACAGGAAATAAAATGTTAATTTTCTACAATAAATCAAGTTTCAATTATCTGATTTCGAGAAACTGCACCAATTTTAAGTTTCTGTATAACACAAAATCTGACAGAACTAATTTTTGCCTTTTAGCATAATTATCCGTGGAGCTATTTAGGTTAAAAAAATTAACATTTTTAAATGATACAAATGAATTGAATAAATTGCTTATTTTGCATCATAAATTGACGCCATTAACTAATTTTCATAAATCGTATTGATAAAACAGAAATTAAATCTTAATTTTCTAAAATATCATGGGATTTTTTTTTTTTTTTTTGAAAATTTTGAATTTTGACGGCAAACCCACGTTCCTGGCTACTCCTCCATCAGATGATAGTGACTGACTGCATTTCAAAAATAAAACTATCACCTCAAGAATAAAACCATTGCCCACTCTTTTATTACTTTAACAGTCTGATTGCCATGTATTAAAAAAATGAAAGTTATGTTACTGTATGCAGTATGACGCCACACGGAACATGAGACAAAAACTTCTCAGAAAAAAAATTATTTTAGAAATGGGAAGAAATGTCTTTTAAATTTATGTCATTAAATGAAATGTAAAGACCACTGTATTTTTAAAAAGCCATGAGAAGACAATACAAATGAAAATTAAATCATTCGAAATATTCTTTTTATAGAGTCCTCCATCTAGAGTTGATATTGACCCATTAATGCACATTGTAATCATATAAGATATATATTTAAATCAAAATAAGATTAAACTAATCCTCTTAACTTGAAAATATAAAGTATTTTCATTTTTTATATTCTTCAAAGAGTTTCTGTGATAAATTTTAACAGATTACATTATTATTATCTTCCATAGTTAATATCAATTTTTCATTCTTTAATTTATTTTCCAAATATACAAGATGCCTTACTCTAGCCTTAAAGTTGAATAAATCACAAATTTTCGCCAAATTAACTGAAATCAAATATACTCTTTAATTTCAATCGTTGAAGATTTTATATTGAAAATTTAATAAATATAAAATATATATTGATAATTTAATAATAATAAAAAATATATTGAAAATTTAATAATAATAAAAAATATTTTGAAAATTTAATAATAATAAAAAGTATATTGAAAATGTTATGAGAGCTGCCCAGTGTGATCATATGAACAAAGGTTGTTTATTCGCCAAAGGACGACCTTTTTCGGTAGAAAATCTTTTTCTCTCTTATTTATATCCATATTAACTAAATTAAAAAGTTTCTTTTTTTTTAAATATCTATTGCCAATCCCTCAATTATAGTATTTTTGAGCCTTGGTAATATTTTTTTATATCCATGAAATTTTGGTCACATTTTTTGTAGTTTTGTAGTCTATTTTTTTATGTATTTCGGCAATAAAAATTTGTGTTTGATATTACTAAGGGATCCACCATCGATGATTAGTTGAATAATGGTACGTTATTACAAACTTCTTATGACATAATTGCTTGCAAACCATTGGATACTTATTTCAAGCCTTTTTTTTTAGTTCAATATATTGGGTGAATGGCTACATTGTAAATATATAACAACAAATTTGAAACTCATCTTTGTATCCTTTTTGATGTATTTTGATAGATAAAATAAAAGAGTAATGATTTTTAGAGTAATTAAAGAAGACTTTTAAACTCTACAATACAAACCGTGTAAATAATGAATACACATAGAGATAAAAGTAAATCACATAAAAAAAAGACACGGGCAATTACTTTTAAAAAGAACATAAATGAACCCTATAATTCATATTTAATGTTCTGAAGTAAGATAACCTGATATAATATTTTTTTTAAATTCTAAACATCAGCTAAGGTTAACAAAAACGGCGATGTCTTCTTATCATTGACTTCATGAGATTAAGATATTGCACGGACCTCGAAAGAACCAATTTGAGGATATTTCCGGTCCATGCCCACGACGAAGATGATGACAGAGGGATTTTGATAGAAAGTGCTGAATATCGAGCAGCTGCACTTATCGTTATAGCTCTTAATTCTTCCATAGGTAATAGAGAGTCAATAGTTAATTTTTTTAGCAATGAATGATATAATATTTAATAAAGCAAACTTCACGGCTTTGTGAACAGGAGAAGTATTTTTATTTCTCTTATAAGCTCCAAATAATATATTTGCCTTTATTAAGTTAGAAGAAATATCTTCTGTCATACAAACGTTGAATTGGATAGAATATTTGACTACTCTCAAAACTGGGCAATCAGCAAAAGCGTGCAGGGTAGAGTTGAACATAAATTTGATATGGTCAGTAGATTTGAATTTGTGCCGCAAATTTGGTCCCGTGTGAATTTCCAGAAATTTATCGGTGAATTATTTGTTCCCACGAAGGAGGAAGTTCGAGTAGTACTATATAATTATTTGACACAGACTTCACTTCCACCGATAAATTTTGGCAAAAGCTCCTTTTTAAAAACCATAGTTTTGAAGGAGTAAAATATTTAAGAGACCTCTCAAGAGGAAAACGGAATCTCCCACCTCAAAAGAAAGATTTCTGGTTTAAGTCATGATAACTTAAAGTTTGTATGATGGAAACCAGTCTTCTCTAATTAAAACAGATTCCCAAACTTATTAACAAAAAGCATTTTAGTCCTATTTTCGTGAATTATATCAATTGTTGAATCTGAATGATAAGTAGGCCTTTCTTTTCCATAAAATGTTTTTAATAGACGCTAGAAGTGGCGAAAAAACTTCCAAATCCCGATTAGTTAAAGGTGTTCCCATTTGGATCCATTCATAATATTTAGAGGACGTGAAATTCACACTCCAGTCTCTCAATTTGTATACACTTAATTCCTCCTCAACCTTTTAGTAACATTTTGAAATTATACTAGATAAAAGACAGAGCCCACAGCCTAGTTTATACATTGGTCGTTTTAAAGCAGGAATATAATTTTTATGGAAGAGACCCTTAAACCATGCATTTTCTTGCATCATTGCAGATTTTGCTAGAGAAGGAATGGACGTATCTTTGTATAACATAAGAGGAACAATTCTAAAGTTATATACATCAATGTGTTTTTGTAGAAATAAATTACGCCATTTTTGGATCTGTTTGTTGACCATCATATTTAATCGTACCCAATTACCTCTTGATACCCCATTGGTTGTCCATTCGATGCCTAAGATGTTCACCTTCCGTACAACTCTACAAGCTTTGATTATTGTAGAACTATCTGGCCTCCAAGATCCAAGGGTAAGGATGTCGGGTTTCGTTAGATTCATTTATAATCCTGAATTGACTTTAAATTCAATATATTCTTAAATAACTACTATAATTCGGGTTTTTTCTTCTTTTTATGTGAACATGTGGTATAAATCACTGTCCATAATTATGCAAATACCGTTTATTATATTAATTTCGTAAATTCATCTAATAGTATGAAGATCTTATATTCAAGCATTAAATATAAAATAAATCAAGAATGTTTTTTGGTAATTTTATTATTATATTAAATTATAGTAATTTATTCAATTACAAGTAAGTAGATATTGCCATATTCTTCCTTTGATAAGACTCTAGTAAGGATCTCATTCATTCATTGAACCACAGCTGTTGTACTCGAAACTATAAAGACTCAGATCTAAGTGGGACTCGAAACTATAAAAAAAATAGAATTGCAGTCTTTTTGCCTTTAGGCCTAAATATGCTTGTTTTTTAGTTGTTACTATCATAGATGAAAATAATAATATCCACCACATGGGCATAATAACAATTTGAAGAATTTTTCTGGAGGAAATAACTTAGCTGTCATGACGTTTCAATAAATTAGCTGCAAGTAGCTATGAGATTAAGGAATTAAATTAAAACACAACTCCATATCTTGCAATGATATAGGCAGAAATTACTTCGAGTCCAACAAGGACTTACACTTATGACCAGGCATTATCACCTTTTTCCCGTACAATCGTTCCTTTTGTAAAAACTTTCTGTTCGCCATTCAAGTTGATAATTTTTTGGTTTAAATTTCCTGTTCAGTCGTTCAATTTTGAGTTATTTATTTATATAATATTTTTCTAGTACTAGCACGAGCACGATATCTTAAAGATAACGAATGAAAAATTACAAGGAACTGTTTTATGTTTATCTTATTTATGTTAAAATTATAAACTAAAACGATTTACTATGAACTATTATAATATAATAGGTAAATTTTTACTGTAAAAGATCCTTGTATACAACATTTTTTGTTGTTTCTGTCCATTTGATGTAAATATAATCAAACTTGGACTCCCTTATCACAATTTTGAAAATTCAACATGTTAAAATACTGATTTTGGTAAATATAAAGCAATTTTTTCAAATTTTTGACCCAGTGACTTATTTATTGTCATTGTCATTGCTAACTTGTCATGTTCCTTCTTCAACCAGAATGAAGATTGAAGATACATACTAAGATTAACTCGCTCATCATCTTCCTAATTCCCTTTTTTAATTCGTATATAAAATACTTTTTCCTTTTTTCTGTCAATACAAAAATTCGTTTTTTGGATTTTTAATTTTTTGGTGCTTCTTGAATCGATAATCTTTACATTAAAAAACCTTTGAAACACGGGAAATCGATCTTATATTGAATGAAAAAAATCAACTTATCAGTTAAAAATCAAATTTACCCTCCATAGCCAAGAATATAGTCTGATCAGAATTAAACATAGCCTGAACAACTTTTATTTTATGTCTAAAGTCTGTATGTGTCTCCGTTTTTCCAAATATAAAAAGCGTTTTTATCACTGTTTTTTCTAAGCTGGGCGTACATCCCACACATAAATTATTTGAATACTCGGTAGGATAAAGAGTCCAACTTACACAATACTTATTAATATATAAACCCTTTTTCGTTTCTCAATACATAAAAATGAGCCTCAAGGGCGTAGCTTACCTTAACCATTCCCAGGGGTCCTCCGATGTAGAGGGCTTCAATATTCTGGTAAAAATGATAGTTTCCATTTTTATAATATGGTGTCCAATTTATTTAAGTTGTTTTTTTAAAGAGTCTCAAAATAATATCCAGGTTTTGTTATGGCAGTCTCAAAAAGTGTTTACTTTTGTTCAGGACAACCTCCAATTTATTTTCAACATCCTCTTTCCTTTTAAAACAGGGGAACAGACATATTTTTTGAGATTAACCCTATTTACTAGCAAGGCCGACTTGTGGCAATGACAATATAGGCAAATGCTAAGGGTGCCGTTCATTAAGGGAGTGCCATAATTGGTGCGAAGTAAAAAACTTTACTATCGAGCCTAACAAAACTTTCGGGTAGGGCTCAAATTTTCAATCTAATATTTGTGGTTTGAATTTATTTTAAATTGTCGGGCGTAATTGGGTTTTATTTTTTTGTTTTCAGGCTGATTTTTTTTTTTTTTTTTTTTTTTTTTTTTTTGGAGAGGCCTCTGATGGGTTTTTATCCGGTTGGTGATTTTTTCAAAAAGCTGTAAATTCCTCCTGTGAGCTCATCTCCTATATACCCCAGTGGTCTTCGTTTATACTCAGTGTCAACCTCTCTAGACAGGTGGGTTCTGTCTGTTTTGTTTTTTTTAATTGTTAGAGACATTAATGCAAGACTTTTGGAGGGGGGGGGGGATACCGTATGAGACGACAAAGTTAGTCCCGAAACACATTTCTATATACTGTGGTGCGAAGCTTAGTTAAAATAACAAGATGTGCTGAAATAAAACTAAGTTTAGAGGAACATTGCAAACATAGTACATCTAAATATCGATTTTTTTTCGATATAAACAGCTCCTTCTTTTGACTATTACTTATTAAGTATAAAAAATGTATGCTTAATGTATTAATATTTAAATAACCTCATATATTAAAAATACGGTATTATCTCGATTATCATGGGCTCCTTAGCAAAAATAAAAATTTAAATAAATTAAATATTTATGGAGATATTACATATCTACACTGGTATAAATAGACATGTAGAAAAATCTATACCTCGGTCTTAATGATCTTGTGTATATAGGTACTATATGTAGAGATCTGCTACTTTCCCATTTTTTATGGCCTTTCAGTGAATAAACATGAGCATTTTCCAATCTTCATAAATATCTCAGCCTGTTGAACTACTAATAAATTCAGCCAATTTTTATTACTTTGTTTATCCTGTTATTCATTTTTTGCTATCTGAAATGATCTCTTCAACCAAATCCAAGCATCTCTGTCCAACTTGGACAATAATAATGATTCCGCTCTGATGAATGTTCAATAAACTACAAACTGTGTGGTTGGAAAATTCAATGATAGCTATTAATGCACAAGGTTGCACAAAGTTGTACACAAAAAAAATCAGATCTATAATTTTTTAATATACAAATAAAACTATATTTTAGCCACCATCAAAGATAACCATTATAATTATACACATACTCAAGAAAAGAGAGTGTAGTAATCTTTGGAAAAAATAGCCAAAAAGTTACGTCTAATAAATAATAAGAAAATTAACAGTGTTCATATTATTTTCCCGTTCATTGTTCATTTTTTCTCACTGTCGTTCATTCCTTCAAAAAATGTTAAGTTAACTCCGTTCGTTTTTCCGTCATATATGAGCAAATACATTCCTGGTTATACTTTATAGTTTATATATATATAATATGTACTCTCTTCAAGATTTAAAGAATTATGAGAACAGATATTGAAAATTTTAAATAAATCATAGATATTCAGGTAGCAACTACAAAAATCTTCCAATATAGTATTATTTTAATTTATGATTAATATAATAAAATCATCAGAAAGAAACTATTTTCTGGTTCATAATGATGAAAATATAGCTTGTACATTCATAACATTTCATTATCTTGTATTTTTATAAACCAATGCACTATTAGGTGTTATAGTCAAATTCATAAATAAATCAATACGTAGAGTGAGGGACTATAAAAAGGAGGATATACATCGTATTTTCATACTAAACAACTTATAGGTACTAAAAAGAAAAAAATGGTAACATATATCTAAATTTAGTAATGCGGCAGATTACTATAAGTTACCTGGTAACTTTGAATGACTGCATCAAAAAAAGTCATTTATAGACCTACATCGAGGACATTGAAGCATTCTTATCAACGAAATAGTATTCTTGGAATAGGAGACAAAGGATAGTTGATTTAAAGACGAATTGACTCAAGAATTCAATGAAAGAACTATGGATGGAGGATGAGAACTCTCTCTTTTCCTTGCATGGTCTTTCAGCCGTTTATTCTGTCTTTTTATGGAACTACTTAGTTATTTTATTATGTAAGATTGAACGATGACTCCGTAGATGATCTAGAGGCATTTACTTATCTGGAATTCTACACCCAAGTCAACTTTAACCACCTTACAGAACGAAACCTTGCTCACATTCATCTTCTTGGCTTTAACACGAATCGTACTCTGTGGATTTCTAGCATAATTATGGCTTTTGTTCTTACTGTTTGTTTTGGACTTTGAACATACTTTCTAACAAGTGTTCCTTGGATTTCAAATCACTTTTCAATACCATACGTGGCCGTCCAGCTAATTCTGACTTTATTGGCAATTTATGTTGGGCTTTCTGGCACACCAGCGTTTCCAGAACAAGAATTTGTTTCACTTTCATTTTTTGTTGTATTTGAAAATACAGCCAATATTCATTTATTTCACCAAAATTTGAAATAAAAAACCATAACTATATATAAAAAAAGTCAACAACGTTTTTATTTATAAAATTATATCGAAAGAAATAAACAAATCAAGGAATGATGATTAGAATTTAAGACAATCTAACTTTTGCAAAAATTCCTATCAAAATTCGAGCTGTGAGCATTCTTTTAAGTGTAAACTTATATATAACGCATAGGGCAGTTATCCTATTCTGCTGCAGCGCCTGTATTATCTTTGGATTCCCCACAGTATGAGTCTATTCTTCATGTATTGCATGCAATACATTTGAACCATAAATTGTGTCATATTTCGTCTATAGATTGCTTCGGTAAATCGAACATACCAGATAAGAAAGATTCCTTGATGTAATTGAGAATTGACTTTTTTTATATGCTTTGACCAATTTAGATTTTAGTATATATAGTGCAATGAAAAACTGTGTCAATTTAATCAATTATCATTTAATTTGATATTAATAATTTTCAAAAAATTTCAAAACTAAAACTGCACTAAATAAGTTACTAATTATTTTTTTTTCAATAAAATATCAAAAATTATAAAAATATTAATTTATCATTGTACATTTTTAATAAATAGAAGAAAATATATAGGAAGTTAAACCAAAGTCTATTAGGTTCTCCCATTCAATTAGTTTTTGAGCTATACAACTCCAAGAGATATCAAAATTTGCGTAATTTGTAAAATAGTAAAATTTAGAAAAACTAAAATTGCACATCATTTAGGCAAAGGAATCTCTACTGCTTTTCAAACTTTTATAAAAAATTACATTTTAATAGATTTAAATCGTATGTCTAAAAATACATAAATGAATTTTGAAAGGTTTGATAATACAAGTCAATGATTAAAAAATATAAGAGTTAAATAATAAAAAGAGAGCTTCTCAAATTTATCTTAAAGTTTAGAATAATAGTAATTTTTTTACTGCTATAATGTTCATACTCATAATGATTCTATAAGGGGAATTTTCTCGGAAGGGTGTCCAAGAATAGTGTTTTTTCCCAATGGACACACCTTCGGCTGATACACCAAAAACTTTGACGGAAAATCAAAATACAATGTCCTTTGCAAAAGTCTATGTTAGACAGGATCTGATGCTGCTGTTGCTTCTGAAGTTTTTGCTAACATTAGCTTAGTTTCTATCAAAAATTCAATTCTGGGCATTGATAAAATCAAGATTCACGGAGTTGTATCTAAATCTTGCATGAAATATTTTTTTATATATGGACGAAAACATGTTTTTGAAATTATGGATACCATTATATTTGAACAGGAAATTCTGAGGTCTGTTATCGAAGGAAATGTGTTTTTTGTACTGCCACAAAACGTACTTGTCTGTATGTTGTTTCATGAGCAGGGCTAAATACTGGTTTTGGCATTGCAAACTAGGGGAACTTAAAGAAGAACAAAAAGCAGAAAATTTAAACCCCTATATTAAACTTTCCTGCCAGAGATTACACTAAGATTATTGGCACGAACATCAATTTACATCAGCATCGGATCTTCAAAATATTTCTGATGAGGACTTTCATGGCAAAATATAAGAAAATAGTAAATGTTGGCTTTCCATGCTACAAACGATAAGTGGAAAGATGTTTTAAACTGGTAATATATGTTTCACAAATATTAGAATAACGTTATTTCTAGAGACAGATTTATTAAAGCCACATTGCAATCTTGAGCAGAGATGTCAAATTTCGGAACTTTGATTATTTTATTTTTCTATGTTTTGTACCACTGATTTTAATAATAAAATACCTTTTAAAATTTATTTTTGTATTATTTTAGATATAAGTTTATAATCTATGAAAGTGTAAATCTTTACAAAGCTTGGAAGAAACGTATAGCATCTATTCATTATACAAATTAACAATAATTTTTACTTTTAGACTTATTGTCTAAGTAATACTTTTTCTAAATACATACATAAGTTGTGTCATTTTTATATTCTTTTTTCTAACAAAATGATTAGCTAATATTATATAAAATTAAAAAAGCTCATTTAAACTTCAATTAGTATATCAAGCTTCTCATTTATCCATGTGCAATATCTCTAATACTAATTATATTGCACGAGTAAATATTTACACATTCTGTGAGTTGCTTAATTAAAAATCTCATTATTATAATATTTGTATATGTATGATATTAAGACTCTTAAGGACTGTTCTACATAAGCCTGGATTATATTGTGCATATCTTCATTTATGTAAATTAACTATAATTAACACTCTAATAAAATCATATGACTTTTATTTAGTATTAGCCTTCAAACGATAAATGTACAAGTTTGTCAGCTCTCGTATGATTAGTTTGTGAAATATAAATATTCTAAGTGAAGCAACTTTTTTTATTGCTAAAAAAAGGGATAAAAAGAGTTTGGGATGCTAATAAATATTGCTATTAGGTGAAAAAATTAGTGTTGATGAGAAGGCTTAGCTTGATAAACATTATTCGGACTGAACCAGTGAAATCAACTTTTGAAAAATAGTTTATTAAATTTAAATAGGGCAATATGAGCGACAAAGGCGATCCACGCAGTGTCCGTTCGAAAGAGACAATTACTGACACAAACATCCAAAAAGTAAACAAAATAACTTTAAGTGATCGTAATGTGAAGTTAATCAAAATGGCCGATACTCTACAGATTTCAAAAGAACGTTCTTTCAAGTTGGAAGGCACCAATTTGTTTACTATTTCTTTGGCAATTTTAAATAGTAAATTTGTGAAAACGAAGAGAAATGGTAATCGTTATGCAATACAATACTTTTATTTGAAAGGCCTCGGCACAACCAATAAATTTTTTTACAGAAATAATGAAGAAAATATACACAGCCGTATTTGTGGATCGTCGACTGAAAGTGCCAAAGCTAGTCGAAATTGTAGGCATTTCAGAAAGTGTTGTACATTGCACATTATCTATAAATTTGGATTTAAAGCTGTGTGCAAGATGGATGCCTCGTCTGCTCACACTCAAGTAAAAACAGTATCCTGAAGAATTTTCAATTAAGTGTTTAACGAAGTTTCACAGCAAGAAAGTCGGATTTTTATAGCCATTTCTTAACAATGGATGAAAGACTGATCCATCACTGTAGACCTGAGACAAAAGAACAATCAAAACAAGGGGCTCAAAATGGATCATCGGCTCCAGACAAGGCAAAGACCGTTTCATCAGCATGCAATGTTATGGCATTATGTAACAGCTTTTTTTTTTTTTTTTGGGTTGTATGCGTGATAATTTTCTCAAACTATCTTAGAAAGGAAAAACTATCTACTATGAGTATTATGTGAATTTATTGCAACGGTGGAAAAAAGAATGTACGGCACGGAATATATGTTTACTATTAATGTTTTTGAATGCATTATAAAAATAGAAAGCAACTATACCAATAAAGTTTTTTTAGTTTCCAGATAATCTATAGACGCTTGGATGTCTTTTAATATCACAAAATCTTTCAGTTCGTAAGAAACGCTTTTCGAAAAATGCATTTTTATTGATATAAATTATTTTATTGGCCATAACTTATGCTGAAATCCAATACGACTCATTTAAAACAATAATTGGACTCCCAGTTTCCAAACTTTATTATTTAAAGAAATAAAAATAAAATTACATCTATTGGGTGAGTAAAATATATATTAGATCTCCAAAAATTTCCAATTTTTGGGGTGTTCTACCATTCAGAAAAATATTTTGGAAAAAAACACATAGGATATAGGATTTTTGGGATTGGTGAAAAAATGAATCTTAACAGTATTCCCGTCACATGTCTTTGTCTCTGACTTAATATGATGAGCGTACAAACTAAAATTGTAAGCATTACTTCATTAATCTATTTTGAAAGTTATTTTATCATTAAAATCAATGATGCAAAATATAGAAAAATAATATAATTAAATTAGAGATTATAATACACAACAAAAATCAAAGTTTAAAATTATTTTCGTGTCCTAAATTTTGCATTTCCGCCGGAGATTGTAATTTATTTCATATAAAAACCTCTCTAGAACTACCGTTGATTACACTTTTTGTGGTTTAAATATTATGTTTTAGTACTAATTCCAGTTTCCCTAGCTTTTATTATTCTTTGCAATGCCAACTCCCGAATGTGGTCCCGTTAATCAAACAACGTACTGACAAGTAGGTTTTCTGGCTGAGGAAAAAAACCCATTTCTTTCAATAACAGGGTTCACGACAGACCTAAGGTTTTCTGTTAAAAATCTAGAGCAAACAATCAGTTCAAAGAAATGATTAGGTCCATCCTTAAAAGACTCTTCTTGCTTTATTAGAAACCCCACTGGAGCGTAGACATTAAGCACGTAGTTGACAAGCACTTGCAAGTTTCTTGATGGATTATGAGTACTTGCATCAAGTCTGAGTAAACGATTACCAGTAATAAGTCATCTTGAGTTTGCCAATTTTCCACGTTTACAGTTTGCCAGCTCAGGAGAACAGGAACCAGTTGAAACGGCTTGACAAAATTTTATACAGATATTTTTGATCTGTACTTAGTTGATCTACCACGTTATTTGGCAAGTTAGGAAAATTACCAGTCACCTCAGAAAAGGAACGACAGCTTCATATTCCGAGCCAACCAAACGTTTTCCAATTGATACGGAATATTCTTTAGGACCCAAAGCGCCACCATCTAAACTCAAAAATTAATGACGAAGAGGTAACTCATTGGTATGAAACATAAAAATGCACCATTGTAACGGTCATATTAGATATTGAATCACATTACTTTTCCAACCAGTATTAAGTTGCAATTCCGTCACGTCCAACGGAAATTATGCCATCTCAATTCCAACCTTGTCCCTCTAATAAATTTGTAATAAAGTAAAAACGGAACTACTTATAACACGACTTGGTGTTATGTGTCCAAAATAAAATGATCCAGGTACTGATAAAACTGAGATGTGATCTTCTATAACTTATTTGGGATGGTAACGGTCCACTATTTTCTTATTTATCAGAGTTTTGTCTTTTCGTCTATCAAAGTAAATACATCTAACGACAACTCCTTCAAAAGCTTTTGAAGCTTCTACTGCTTTGTAAATCTTGTTTTTATCAATAACCAGAGTCGAATTTTCGACAAAAACTAAGCCAAAGTCAGTCAAAACTGCAGATGCAACAGCAGCAACAGGTCGTGTCGATAAACCGTACCTTTCACATACCTTTGCAAATGTTGGCAACACAAATAATTTCGTTTTGCCGTTGAAGTCGATGCTGTATCTGTCGCGGAAGCCTCTGTTATTGGACACGTTTCCTAAAAAAAATCTACCCTCTCAATCATTATGGAAATTATTCTAGACAAAATCCAATCCTTTAGGGAAACATAATTTTTTTCCTCTCTCATTGAATTTTCATCCTGCCTCTGACGTTACATATGGTCACAATAATAAGCCATTATATTTTGAAAGGTCAACGTCCAAGATCAATGTCACACCAAAAAATAACCATAAGTGGAGATTTTGCTATCTACCGAGTGCCCATTCTTGTTTTAATCATAAAATAACTCTCAAAATTCATTTTTGTATTATTTTAGACACACTGTTCCAATCTGTGAAGACATATATTTTTACAAAACTTTGAAGAGCGGTATAGCCCTCTAAATGATGAACAATTTTTTTTTTTTATTTTTCGTAATTTTTGTAAAATTAGGCAAATTTTGATACCTCTTGTGTTTGCATGGGTCAAAAAAATACATTAAAGGGACACCCTAATGGGAAGTACAACCTGGTCTGTAATCTTTATTACTTTTTTTAATTCTCAAATATTTCTAAATGTTAATTCTTGGAAAAATTGGACCGCTTGATATTTATCTATCATATCACATACCTTCTGAGATGGTATTTAATTCACATGATTGTACCATAGTGTTGATATGTACCTCTTAAAAAATCTTGATTAAAAAAATTTAGAAAGTTATTATGAAAAAAATACTTAAATATAAATTTTTTAAACACCATATTTTTGGTATTTTTATAAAATTGTTGTCACTTTAACAAAAATTTATGTTTAAAAAGCTCGTGATTTCAAATAATCACTCTATACTTATTTAATCAAGATGAAAATCATGTTACTTTTACAACATGGGTATGTATAAAAAATATTTCAATTTTAAATAAAGGCCTGCTAAGAAAAAAAAGATTTTACTTGATGTATGAACAATTGACCTTTTTTTTAAGGTGTAGATGCCACAAGAGATTTCAGTAAAAATATTGATTTGATTACCTTTTTCAAAGCAAAAATTACTCTTGATGAAGTGCTGACATAATAATAATTCTATGGACATTTTATTTTTTAAACATATATATGTATAGAACATATGCAGTGCGTTAAGATAAAAACAATTTTGGAAAAAAATCAGAAAAAAGAGAAAATTTCAATATATTTTTTTGCATCATAAATCAAATTATACATAGAATCCAATCTTTCATACCCATATTTGAGAAAGTTATAGGCTTGTACTCAAATTTGCGGCACCCACAAGAATTTTAACTATTTTTTAGAAGTTTTATTTTACTTAATATACTTATATTGGCTAAATTTGGCATTTCAAAGAGTGGATAAGAATAGTTTTTTGATCGAAACTGACTATAATTTGTTGCAATATACACACGTAATACACCCTTAATTTTCAGGAAAAAATATTCCAGTTTTTTTTTGGGGTTGACGGACCACATATACATACAATAATGGTCATAAGTACAAGTGCCATTTGTTAAGGAAATAATAACTTAAGTCTTGCTATGGATCATTTTTTGATAAAAAAAACATATCTTCTATTTTATGGGACATTGGTATCAAATACGTATTTTATTTTTAACTATCTTAATGATTTATGGCAAAAAAAAAACCATTATAATTTGTGTGTCAATATTATACTGTTTCCATACGATATAAATATGTTCGTCAATTATCACAATTATAAAATATTATCATAATATATATTACCGTTTTTCAAGAACATTATATTGTTTCAAACAACATTTTTTAACTTCATTGTTGAATGATTACTGTATAAGTCTATTTTATACTTATACAACAAATAATTTAATGAATATTCTATTTATATATCTAATAATAATATTCTTTTTGAGACATGCTTGTAAGAACGATTTAAATCTACTTGTCTAAAAAAGTACGTGTATGAATATCTTTGGCAATAATTGAATACTTATTTAAATAAGGAAACAATGAAGTCGATATAATATATTATTTTATCATTATATAAACCTTGATTTTTTAAATATATATACATATATATTTTTTTAATGGCTTTCAAAATAATTTTATTTCATAACAAGATTCTCTAGAGATATACAGTTGAGCCCATAACTATTTTTAATCTCACCAAATGCCAAGAAAACATAATAAGATGTTCATATTGGATCTTCAAACTCGTTTATAATATCCCTAGTCAATCAAAAACAAGTATCAACTAAAAAAATTATAATAATTTATTCTTTTTTCGGAGTAAATTAACTAAATATCATTTATAGCATTTCATAGGTATTCATACCCAAATAGCAAAATGACTTTGTGACATAGCCTCTGGATTTTTTCAAATTTCAAAAACGCTTGGGATAACTCCTTGCCAAATTGAATAAACAATCGGATCAATTTTGGCCCACTCTTTATAACAGAATCCCCAAAAGTATTCGAGATTTGTAGAATGTCTTTTCCACACTGTGTTTTTTTTAATGTAGTTCATGGATTCTCAATAGGGTTAAGGTCAGAATTTAGGAATGGCTAGTATATGAGCCTAACATTATGCCTATTGAGCCATTCTTGAACTTTTTTGGATGTGTGATTAGGGGCATTGTCTTGCTGGAACTACTAATGTCTTCCAAGCTAAATCATCTTTGCTGATTGATGCAGATACATTTCAAAAATCTCTATATAGTCTTTTCTTTTTTAAGTGTATTACTGAGGAGTTGTGTCTTTATTCATATCAATTTAGTTTTATGAAGATATGTTTTGTCATTCCGATTGATTGATTTGAATTATATTAAAATATATGTGTAATTTAATAATGAACTATACACGAGAAGTGAATGATTATTCCAAAATGCGAGGTCTAATTTACTACCATTATTAAATTAAAAACAGCTTTGAACTCAAATCAAAAAGAAATTCCCCTTATTTCTTTTAAATCTATGCATACACACAATTTAATATTTCATAGACATATTTGAGAAAATTGTGTCATATCCTTTGAATACAAGAAATTTTGATGAGTAATGATATTCGAGAGTCCATGCAATAATTAAGCACCTTCATTTGACTTATATTACTGAATTTAGCCCCAATATGCCTTTCAAATATCAACGATCATTATAGTATAGTGCCTATCAATTTTGCATACTTTAATTATAATTTGTAGCTCACTTAAAGGGTAATAAGAATCATTTGCATATAAAGTATAACCACATATTTGAAATGAACTATTTTTTTTCCATTCTCAATAGTTGGTTGAAATCTGTATAAAGAGTAAAAATTTTAGAAAATTAGATTTGATACGAGAAAACCACTTACAGATTCGGGATCAACGCGTTAAGTTATACTAGAATTGAATATGGAATTGAAAGATTTTTTTTTTTTTTTCATTTGTACAATTAATATCAAAAACAATAAAAAATTTGAAATTTGAACCAAAAATAATTGACTAATAAGGATTCTGTTTTTTTGCTTTTTTTTATTAAGACTCATAACCACTTCTATTATATTTAGTTGAGAAATTTAGTTATAAGTAACATAAATAAAAATTGTAGTAAAATGACTCCCTCTTGAAGATCCTTTCAGTACGTGCTTAAACACAGCAAAAAAAAATCAGGCAATAAATAAACCATCATCAATTCAAAATAAAAATAAAATATCACGAGTAAAATTAGCATTAATAACAAAACATAAAAAAAAAAGCAAAAAACCGAATCAAGAGTTTAAAAGTCTCATTCAAAACAATTATTTCACAAAAGTTTAATAATATTTAATGATTTCCATTTTTCATTCCTTAATTTTTTGTAGATAGTGACATCCAGTTAGCTTTTGTTTCACTGACTCTCTTCCATGCAATGCCAAAAACTACAATTTTAATCAGATGGGACAAATCTGTTAGAGAATTTTCCAAACGCATTCAGAAGAACTTCAATTTTTCTGATCGGTTGTCTATCTGAGTTGGATTCAACAAATAGCGTAATAAATGCATCCAATAAATGGTTAGTGGGTTGAAATAAATTCCAAAGCTTCCATATTTTCTTTTTAAGTACACATAAAATTCTTCGATTCACGCAAAAAAAAAAAGTAAAGGTGACGCAGGGCAACTTTGACTACAGCTCCTTTTGAAGTTGACTGGAGTGACCTTCGATATTAAAAGTGGATGATCCATTATAAATTAAAGCTCTAACTGAAGTGTTGTAGATCTTTTTTTTTAACCGCCCATTTGTTCTATAGAATCAAACGTCTTATGAAAGTCTAACGCAATAATTGCTCCAAATTTATTTTTTTCAATTGCAGAATTAAGGGATGATCTTATGTTTTGAGAAATTTCATTAATTTTTCGCTTTCGTAAAAAAAACCCTATCGATGGTGACAAATCTTGTGTTTGAAGATAAACTATCTCTTGTCATGTCTCCTATGTACTGGTTTTTTGGTTCAGAATTATCTTCCTTATTTCACCCTTTTTTAATTACATTTTCTATTGGCGTCATAGATTCCTCGTTGTTTTCTGCAAATTCATCTTAACTAGCAAGTTATTTTGTTATAATTTGCCCGCCTTAAGAAATTATTTGGAGATGCACAAGCAAAATGTTCAATCCTGTATGATTTGGCTCAAGGCTTATATAGAACAACATAACTAATTCATATCTTGAAGCTTCTTATGGGTAAAATCCCAGACGATTCACGTTTAGGAATCAAGCTTATATGAAAGTTCACATTTATAAGACCTTTGAGTCTACCATCCTTAAAGCTAATAGCGTTAGCATGGTTGACAATAGTTCCATACTTTTCAAAAACTAGATCAATGTCAACTTTCTTCACATCCTCAAGTTCAGAATGGATTGTGATTCTTTTGTCATAAAGTATTGGATTCACGGATGCATCCTTCCTTGGAGCTCTCAGATTTCTAGAAGTTCCCTTTTACGCAATTAAAAGTTTCGCCCACCTTTCTTATAATAAATTCATCTTTGACATGAGAGAGACCCACTTCGAAGTCAAGATTTTTATTAAGTACAATCATGACAATATTCCGAAAGCCTGGGTAAAAAAGATGTCATAGAAAAATAGAATATTCAAGTTTGAGTAATCCAAAAATCGCAGGCAAGTCGCATAGGCAAGCAATCTCTATCTATTGGTATAAGATCAATTATGAAATTAATCTTTATAGCTCTAGCAGTAAGATCTTTTTTTGAAAGCATAAAGATAGTTAAATTGGGGTTATTCCCACTTGAAGATTTGTTGATTATTATCTAATAAAAGAAAAAATAAATAAAACGCAGCTCTTCAAAGTTCCTTTTTATGTCTTGTGCTCAGGTACTAGATGCTTAAGGTAGAAGGAGAGTGACTTAAGAAAAAAGATTGAGGAACAAAGAAAAAAGAAGAAAAAGAACTAAGAAGGAACTATTTATCGAGTAACCTCAAATGATGAAAATCACTAATTAATCACTAGGGTCAGAACTTAACATTTCTAAAATACACTCAAACAAGCACCTATGGTTTCAGCAAGGAATAGAAACGGTTTTTAATATCAAAAAAACCTAATCTATCCTCACTTTAACGATTTTTTATACAGAGAGAAAGATAAACACATTTACACTCTAGCAATACATAAAAATTATTCAAAAATTTACTTCTTTGCAAAAAAAATGAATTTCATATTCAGACCTAGTATTATTTGACGCGCTATTTGCAAATCTGTAATGATTTTTTGGCATATCAAATCTGATTTTTTGAGAATTGCTTGATTAAATTTGTTGAGTATTTTGTACTTAACCTTTTAAATTGTAAGTTTCTTCCGATTGAATGTTTGCATTTGAAACGTAAAAATTAACTTAAAATTTTTTAAAGACTTAACTATTTTTTTTTTTCTTTTTCATTCTCAAAAGTTGGCTCAACCCTACATAAAAGGTGAATATTCTAGAAAACCAGATTTGATGCAAGAAAACTAATAACAGATTCAGGATCAACGCGTCAAGTACTACAAGAATTAAACATTGCATTCAATGCATATTTTTCGTTCATTTCTATAATTAATATTAATTAGTCAAAAATATAATACAATGAAAGAACAAAAAGTTGAAAAATGTAATCAAAAATAATTGACTAATAAGTCTTCTGTTTTTTTTATGAAGTATGTATCAATGACAATTAAACCATCATCTCTTACCTAAGACTATCCATAATACGATAAGATTTCCGAGAATGGAACTAAATAAAATCGTTGTAAATAAAGTATTCCATAAATGCAAAATAGCAGGAGACATGCCATAGCTAATTTTAGTTATATCTTCATCCTCACTATTGCTTTCGAGGCTCACAGAGTTATTCATTATGGCAAAGGATATTCTTATTTTTTTTATTTGTGTGGGTTAGAGGATTCACTCAATTGATTTATGAAGATTTGTAATGTGTATGATAGGCTAGAAGAGAAAACGTCAAGAGACCTGTAGTTTAACTTATCACCTTATACAATATAGCTACATGCTACTTAGACTACTACACAGGGGAAACAGGGATCTTTTATAGATCTATGTAACGGGGGGGAAAGGGGGAATATAAGAACGCAGAGAGCGCTCAAAATAGAGAAACTCTTCTTTTGAACAAATTACAAATATCAAGGATTAAATGTATGTACAAATGAGTGAGATCCGAAGGGTTCCATCAATTCTCTCCCTTTTAAATCAGGTATATATTTCATTTATTTTCTAA
Organism: Lepeophtheirus salmonis; assembly: GCF_016086655.4. Classification (NCBI taxonomy): domain Eukaryota; kingdom Metazoa; phylum Arthropoda; class Copepoda; order Siphonostomatoida; family Caligidae; genus Lepeophtheirus; species Lepeophtheirus salmonis. The sequence goes on from NC_052144.2 coordinate 20,985,741, forward strand.
TAAAAGCCGGCTTGAATCTGATCATCCGTTAATTTATCGAAAAAAATGTTTTCCTTCTAATATGTCAGATTTAAGTGACTACAAATGACTCACTTAATAATTTAACTTGTTCTTCCCATCGTCGGATTCACTTTGTGAATGAATTCTGGGAGGTTACATAGTTAGTTATAGAGATACTTATGATACCATCAGCGCCCCTAGTAGTCGAAATTATTTTTCTACTAAACAATATTTTGAAAAACTTGATCACGTGGTTGTTGTTTTGTCACTTGGTGTTAGCTTTCGCCTTGGAATAAAAAAGGTCATACGAAACAATAAAAGCATTTTTTTCCTTTAATCGTTCAATTTTTTCCCTTCCAATTGCTTAAGCGTTCAAAAAAGAAGAAAATCTCCTTTTCTACTTAATATCCAAGCCTGATATTGTATTATCAAATATTTTAGAATTCCTCAAATTTCTTTCAAATCCTCCTACTTTTTTCTATTTAAAATGATGTCCCAATATTTCATTTTTAGAAAAAGAGTGTCAAACTTTCAATACACTTATCGGACCTAAAAATAGTTGAAAAAACATTTAAGAATAATTTTATTGTGGGATAAGCATAATAAATATCACAACAAATTTTAAAAGAATATTTTTCCTTGAATCAAATGCAGATAAGCTTCGATGATCTTCGACTACTTGGAGGAGGAATTGGAGCAGCGATCCATCAGATGTTAGTGGAGCTCTATAGTCTTTAATGAGACCAACTCTACTCTCAGTAAGATTATTAACAGCTTTTAAATGAATGACAGTATCAAAAGCTTGTTGTTAGTCATCTTCATCACTCCATAAGTCAAATCCGTCTAAAAAAATGTATCTTAAAGTATCTTACTTTGAAACAGTTTCTTTGATTTTTTTGTAGCGCGAGATTCCAAGTTTTTGTATTTTAATTCATTGAAAATAAGAATGACCTTTTTTGAGTTTCATTAATCAAATTTTGTTAAGCCTTTACTACACGTCTTTTTGACTCTGAATTTAATGCACTATGAATTAAAGATAATCTAAAAAGTTCCAATGGCAAGTACCATAAGTGCATCAATAATATTTTTATTGTTGACGTCGATATGTCTGAATTAATGGAGGAGTATTTAAGGAGGGATTTTATTAAATCCAGGTAAAAGTTAGATGTACTTAAGGCTTGAGGAGCAGACATCCAGACTGGAAGATACACTCGCGCTATGAAAACACATTTTTGACCAAATGGAACGAAACATTAGTAGAAAAACTATAAAATATATTCGATTGCATTTTATTCTGCTAAATTATCGTCTTATAAAATTTGATGCAACAGAAAGTTTTTAGACTAAATTCATTTCAAAACACTATATTTATTTTTAATCGTAAAATTTCAAAACTTTGGAGCCGTTGAGCTACTTTAAATATTTTTCAAAGCCGTTCTAAATTTATGTACGATGTCTTTAAAAGGAAAAATTTGCAACCCTCGGAACTCAACATTTCTCAAATTTAAAAAATAAAGTCCACCTTAGTGTGTACTAGAGTGTTCAATTTTTAGAGTGATTTGATATTATGTTGTATAATGAATAAAAATGCATCTTTTGAAAGTTTTTAACTGAACTTTTGAAGTTTCATTAAAGTATCTTTTTTTTTCTTTTTTTTGGAACATAATTCTAGATTACAAAACAAAATATGTTTATTTTTAATTTATTATGATCAATGTTCATAAACAATACTTATAATTAAATATTGAGGGGGATGGCTGTCATCTTTAAAAAGACTTAGACTATACTCATAAAAACTTCACAACATTCGATGAAGTATATTTATTCGAAGCCTATGGGTAATTCTTTTTTTTTTAACGACTGTAAAAATTTCAAATTATTAATTTTATTTTCTTATGAATGAGCCTGTTTTTTGTTTGAGGCATATTTTACCAATTGTAAGCGTTGCAAGACAATATCTCCCCCATTTATCCCCTGATTTTGTAAAAAGGTTTCTCAAGACCAATTTCCATTCTGATTTCTCAATGTCTGAGTTAAGCCAACCCAGCTTCTGCAGATGTTTGTAGACTAAGAGGACTGAAATCTGATTTTTTTCCATTTATTTTCTTATCAGCTGCTCCCCCCCCCCCTCGGTCGAGAGCTTTTAGTACAATATAGAAAGGGATATATGGATCCATGATCGTTTTTACTATTCCTACTCGGTTCATTACAAAGATTGAATAACATTTTGAAGAATTAACAAGTGGAAATCTTATTCTACCATCGTTGAGCAATTTAAATTATGAACAGTTAAAATATCTCGTGTGATTGCGCGTTCTTCTAAAAGTGAGGGGTCCTTCAAATTTTTAAAAAAATAACTTTTTATTTATATTTTGCCGAATTATTTCAATGGTTGAGTCATTTCTAAATCCAGGGGTGAGCATCCAAATTATTTTCTGAGCTGAGCCCCAAACTGGAGAGATCAAAGATGTAATTTTGTTGGTCAGATTAGTCCCCATCATAAGCCATATGTTCAGTTTTCGGTTTGTTATACTTTCTCTCCATTCTACTACTGGATTTCGGGACAATACGAAAAAGTTGGGCTACTCCACCACCTATATGGGATTTAGATCTTTATAAAGTTAGAAGAATGGTGGAAATTTTGAATATCAAATGGAATAGCTGTGGTATTCATGAAGATAACCTGAACAAAATTAGGACCTCCGTCAACAAAAGATTTCCTCTTTGGAAAAGATTCAACCTTCAAAAAAGAGTTGAATTTTATAACCATTCGGTAATATCTTTAATTTTATATAAGACTACATCATGTCCGCAACTAGCTGAAAAAGCTATTTTAGAATAGGACAAATGGCTTAATTGTGTGTTTTATAAGAATGATATCGAAGCCATGAAAAGAATTTTGTCTAGTCTACTTTGTACATTTTGAGGCATGAGAAAGAAGCTGGACTCATTTTTATCTGCCTGGAAATTCCATACATTCAAAATTTGTCTAAAGCAAGAGCACTTGCACTGGAAAATAACATTTTTTTATACTCTAAATGCAGGTTGCACCATCAATCGTGCGTGCACTAGGCTGCAGTGCAGTAGGGGTTTCAAAAAATACTGATTCAAACAATCACATAACTATCTAATAAGTTCTTTTAGTAAGAAATCTTATCTTTCTAACATCCTCTAGAGTAAATTGATTGCACTTATACAAAGCCAGATGCATTTTACTAAAGCCATTTATTGTAAAAATAATAGATTTATTTTTACTGTACCTATTATCCTCTGATTTGTTTTGTTTTTAGTGATGTATTGGACAATCTTGTGGCAATGCTGAAGCTCCCAAAAAAAGTTGAAGTACAGCCTTTAAGGTTATGGTGAGAGTGACCACAGCTAAAGGGAGAATTAACGAATAAAAGACAATGTTAAAAGCTTAGATAGGGAGTTTGATAAGAATATACAAATGAAAAAGTATATTATAGAAAAAGATCTTGGCCTTAATGTGTCTAAAATGTCTTTTAGACATGATCTGAAGGATATTAATTGTAAAAGAAAGCTTGAAAGGTTCAAGTTCCTACTTAAGATGCTCAATAAACAGACCCACACATAAGAAGTCTTACTACTTAGATGAATTGTAGAAATATGCGTTTTTGTGCTTTACAAGTATTAACGAATGAAAAAATGCTCATTTTTACATGTGTATTAAATATTATTTAATTTAAGATGAGCTTGTTCACATTTTTTTCTATGAGAAAATTTAATAATTTCACATTATATATTTCAAAAAGGAACAAAATGGTTGTGCAAACCATAAAAACAAACAACTAGCTTAATAAAGCTTTGCTTAATAAAAGACAGCTAAGTATTTAATATGACGTTAATAAGTTCAACCATAGTCGTAGTCGGTGTTAATTAAATTAATTTTTTGTAAAAATATTTCAAAAATCCATAGTTATTCTCAAAAAATTAAAAGAACTTACAGCTGCTCACAAAAAATTAAAAAGTCTACAGCTGCTCACAAAAAAAAAACTTTTTAGAAGAAAAATTCAAAAATTAAACTTTCTTTATAAATTTTTCTACCAGAAAGCTCAAAATTTAAATTTTAAGTATTTTGAAAAAAAAATAAAGAAATTAACATCTGTTCAAAAAAATTTTAAAAAAATGAAAAATTGAATTTTTAAAATTACATATTTTAGAATTTTTTTTTTTTCAAAATTCAAAGCTGTTCACAAGATATTAGATTTTTTGGTCAAATATTTCAAAGCTAAAAAATCCTATAATAAATTTTCTAGTAAAAAGCAAAAATTCCTTCGGGGGGGACTACAGCAATATAATATTGTTTCATTTCTTAACCTTTCAGCTCCCATATCATTTCTCACGTGCGTTTGAGGAAATCGAGGATAACACAAATTTGTATTGAAACAAAAAATCTTTATTGTGATATCAACTAAAAAGTCAACTTTTATACCAGTATTGATATTTGTAACTAACAATAGGGGATCGTTTAAAAAAGTGGCCATGTATAGTTTGTACAAATAAAGAGGTTATCCTTGCTCGTTCTGAAAAATTCATATGCCTTCTTCTCTAATAAAACCTGGGTGCTCATCTCTGGCAAGGAGTAAGGCGAACTGTTTATGTTCTATAAGGATTTATATGTAGGTGCCATATTCGTCAGAAGCTAACCTACTAGATTGGTAAAAATTTACCAACCCATTGCAGTACATTTGTCTTCCAAAATTCCAAAACAACACCCTGGTGAGTATTGTGTCGGTCCATATTTATTTGGTTATTTGGTAGTCTTAAAACCATTACTATTGGTCCTTCAGACCGTTTCTCCTTAGGACGGTAAGTACTAGAACGGATTAAAAAAAGAAGAAATACAATTGAGTGAAGTCATCAAGGGTCAAACTTTATAAGTTTGTATTACTGATATAGAGTTCTTTACTGGATTGGACCGAGAATGAAATGGGGCAGGAATACAATGTTTAGTCTTAAGTAAGGAGTAACACCAAACTAATACTCGAATATTTGAGCATTGTCTACTCAAGAGCTTGGTGTTTGAGAAGCACCATAGCTTCATTTCTTACTCTTTATGCTTCCATATCGCTTCTCTCATGCGTTTGAGAAAAACGAAGATAATCCACATTTTCCTTATATTGAAAAAACGAATTTTTGTTATGATGTAAACTGAAGCACCAACCCCACTCACCATATTTGGAACTCAAAATAGCGGCCAGTTGTAATGCCGTTTTTTAAAAAATTACCCTGTATAGTAAATTATATTTTAGTCAGACAAAGGCTACTGGAGAGAAGAAAAGATTACATATAAAGGGTTGTGTCGGTCATTATCTTAGACTCTGAACAGATATCTTGCCTAGTCTAATTAATGGGTATTTTTAAAAAGGTGAAATTGATCTCTTGTAACAACATTGAGAGTGTGTTTTCCCCCTTTTTTAATTAATAGTTATTCAGTTACATTAAATAGAATAAATAATTTAATTAAGTAATGATAAAATGTATCCGTTTTATGTATAATCCATAAAAACGGATTTGCTGTCATTGCTCCATTACTCTTATTTACTGTTAATGAAAACAGGATTATTTTTTTGCAAGATATGTGTAATGTTCTTAATACACATTGAGATAAAAAAATGAAAAGAATTTTCAAATGGTTGTAGCATTAACTAATAATAAATATAATAATATTTTTCATTGTTATGGACAATAGAAATATAGAAAGGTTTAAGTGTATGAAAATATGGATCTGACTTAGTACTAAGCATAATTATACGAATTTGAACATGTCAAAAGGAAAATAAACTATATTTTTGGTCTTTTTTGACTTATTATCCTCAAGAGTTAAAGACTTCATACTTAGAACTCTACTTGGACTTGATTTCACAATCAAATACTCTACTTGGACTTCCAGTAATTGGACTTTTTCCCACATATACTATTTTTCTTGGGATTTATACGTTTATGAGCTAATATTTGAATGTTTGAACGGTATCCAAAAATCCAATTTTTATTAAACATGTTCGAATAAGAATTTTTGTTTAAGAATATACGAGTATATCCCTTCCATATTGCTAAAACAGTTTCTAAGACAAACCAATAATATCTTCACAAAACTAAGAATAAGAAAGATTTTGAAACTCGTCTTCACTTGATACAGTCCCAATAAGAATCAGACTTTGTATGTCCACAATCAATATTAAGGCCCTTTCATCTGCCATCAATAAAAAGCTGTCTCTCTTGTAAGTTTTACTATTACACCAAAATCATTATATGTGTCATCTATCTCACAGGACTTAATATCCTCATGAGGAGAGTTAATTTCTATTTTATCTTCAAATGCAATAGAATTTCTAGACTCGTCTTTACGTTGGGCTCTTCAGCCTCTTACAATCCCTTTAATTCTCACATACTAGTTATTTGCTTCATTGAATGGAAAGATTTGAATTTATAAATACTTTTTAAGGTATTACCAATTATGTTCAGAAATTTGATTTCTTGATAAATTTGACTGGTATTTTTAATCAATAATAATCAAATGGTTCAAGTTTCGTTCCTGTTGAAAAGAATATAAGTCTCATTTATCATCAAACTATTTGTGTAATTTTCATACTTAAGCATCAAGGGCAAAACTATTAATATTACCATTAAAAATGATTACAATTAAAGCATCAAATTTAATAATAGTTAGTCTTCATAAAAAAAAGTGATGTAATTTTGTCTTTACGACTGAGTGAATGGGGTTTATCATCCTCAAAATGAAATCTATTATATTAAAAAATATATAAATTCATTTACAAATTTTATATAACCCTCTGAAACGTACTTCCTTGAGCTCTTGTTAAACAGAAATTAAATTTATATAAACTTTTCCATGTATCCCGTTTTCAAAATTCAAATAAATTGATCAAACCCCCCTCAAAACATCTAATCCATTACTTAACATCCAACTAAAGTACGTAAACGTGTTTCAAGCTACAAAAAAAGCAATTAATTAAGTATAAGTAAGGATAACTAGAAGGTTCACTCGGTAAAGTGCAAAAATAGAAATACAATCATTTTTTATAAATTAGATTTTTTGCTATAAAAAGTATCTTTATTTAACCTATATAAGGACAGCAATTTGAGCTCTGTACCTCAATATTTGCCAAAATTATGGATGATTATGTATTTTGAACGTTTTAAGCAAACTTGACTTTATCTCCTTAAAATGATATGTCGTCTAATTGTGACCAAATATAACCATTGCACAAAGTTAGATCAAAATCCATCCATAACTTATCCTGTAATCCGGGTGGCCAACAGACAAAGAAACATATATAGGAAAAAACATAACCTTTGTTCAACTTTGTAAGTTGAAGTAATTACTAAATTATAAGTATTCTGTGGCACATTATAAAATCATATAGCCAAAGTTATACTACTCTTAAATAAATCATAGACATACAATTCTAAATGGATTCAAATCAAATGATAGTATCAATGTAAAGTTGCTAACTATAATTATCAATGTTTACATTAAAATATGCATTTTAAGACAAAGAAATTGCCACTTGTACAATTTGCTTTTATAAATATAACTTTTACACAACATACATATAAATGAACATATTGTTTTGGGCTTCTAACTTTTTTGTCTCTTCAGATGCAAGCGCTTCAAAAAAGTATCCTCGATATTCATCAGTATCATTACCAGAGATGAAAATAATGGTATCCACTGGTTTTAAAAAAAAGAATGCTTCGGAGGAGAGAAGCTTTCCTGTCATAATGTTTTAATAGAGTAGCTGTGAGCAAACTTAAGAGAGTTGGAAAGAAAGTAAATACAAATCCTACTCCGTCTAAAACAAGAACTTTTTATTATAACCATAATTATCATTTCTCAACCAATTTTTTATACGCAATAATGGTTACTATGTTAATCCATTACTATATGGCTCCGTTTTTATCAAGGTTGAATGACTTACTATAAGTTCAACCTTGAGTAAAAAAATCCAGTTCTGGATCATTTGTGCCCTATAATGGTAATGCTCTCAATAAAGACATAAAAAAAGTTGACGATATGGATCCTTGATATTACAATATTAAACTCCCTTGTCCTTAAAATATTAAAATCATATTAGTTTCTGAATTACGAAATGGTTATTGCCAAGAATTGGATTCAATTGTATGTAGGACGTCAAAGAACAATTCCGTGGTCATCATCAAGACCTAAAAAAAGACAACCAAATTTTATTAAAAGTATAATAGTGATGGATAAGACCAATTTTTGATTCAAAATTAAATAAAAATGATGAGGAATTAAAAAATAAAAGCATATTTTAATTTTATAGCATGTAATCTTCCTTAATGTAAGATAAATTTTAAAAAAGTATTTCCATTTGTGTAGCATATAATGCGTATATTATAGTTAGTATAATTTTTGAAGTCTATTTTTTGTAAGACTCATTGTGCCTATAATTCCAATTTTATTTAGTTTTCTTATAAAGAATTCTTACCTGTTTTACATAAAATATTATACATCTAACAAGAAAAAATTAATTTAGCAATTATATTTCATTTTTAACATTAAATTTTATTATATAATTTTTAAATATATCCTTGTAATTTTAATTCATTTTTCGCCGATAATGAAGGAGATAAAGTCAAGATTTATGGGCAGGCTACCAAATTTTTGGAAGTTGGCTTTTGAGCTTTTGGGATCCAAGCCTTTAGAAAATTCAAATTTCAACGACATTAGAAAAGACAATAATAATTAGAAGCTTTATTCAAAGAATATGGTTGAATAATGTCCTCATACTTATAACTTTGTCTCAGATATAAACAAGATACATTTTTCCTGCAATGTCCCACTTCATACTGATAATCATCCTAATCTTGTAAAATTAATTGAACTTTATATTAACAGATTTGTTACTTCTCACTATCCCATAACAAAGTCAATAGAGACCCCAAAGTAAAGTAGTTTTGTCAAAGATTAAGAAAGAGCTTGTAGAAAATGATGATCTTCTTGTCTTAAACGAAACTACAGTTTTTCATTATCGATGGTGCAGCATATTTTATAAAAACAGCCAAAAACCTTAAGCAATATTTTCCAACTATATTGCATGTCACTTGTCTCACCTGGGTTCTGACCAGAATAGGGACGCTTTAACCTAATTACTTCGAAATAACCAACACTCTTACCTCTTAAGTAAAAATTTTGTTTCTAAATTCTGGTGATCGAAAACGATTGATTCCTACGCTGAGCACTTCAATTCAGCTTAAATAGTATGGATTAAAACAGTAATACAATTTATAAATCAACAACAATAATGTTATCCATTCATGATATATAACACCTTTTGTTAAGGTGTATTTACTGAGGTGCTTACGCACTTATTGAGCAAGCATAATTTCTCACTTCATAAATTTCTTTTGATAATTAAAAAGTACTATAAATTTAATAAAAAGAAAGAAGATATGCGCGCTAAATTGTGCATAAGGACTTCAGTAAACCCATCTTATAGAGAAATTTGTACGTAAAACTTAAATGTGTAGTTACGATTGAGGCCAATAAATATTTTCGCCCAGGTTATCATCAATAAAACCTATATAGTACAATCAATATAAGAAACAAAATATTAAGATATATTATTCTCATATATACCTATATTCATAATTCCCAATAATTATTTTACATCTTCGTTATAGATACTGTTGATATTCCATAAATAATTACTCATTCTGAATAGTAAATACTAAATATATTTAAAGAAAAGAGTTCCAATATTCAAAGCTGAACTTGCGTCATCTTTTTACTGATCAGGTCAAGTCTAGGTCTTCATTCCCTAGATTATTCTGGTTCTGAGTAAAATTAATCATGCCACGGGTCCATAGGAAAAGAAGTAACCTCCAGATCTACCTGTAGTCTCGTCTAAGCCAAGATATAATTTCCCAAAATTTCTTTCAGAGTCTTTGACTACTTTACTTTGAAACACATTTAACTTTGTAATGGCGTAGTGAGAGTAAGAAAAAAGACTATAAAAATAATAATGACAGCTTAGATAAATAGAAACATATATTAAGACAGGTAGCACTCTCTCTGATTCAGGTAACAACTGCATTATACTTTTATAATAGCATTTTTCATCTCTGATAATAACTCTATACACCATAAATTATATTTTATATATCTATGTTATTGATTAATACAATCCATCTATTGACATTTTTGGGAACCATTCAAAGACTTGTCTTAGACTAGACAAAAGACGTTGGAACTGAAAAAACACAAGCTATAATTGAATCAGCTGGTTTTGCATGTAAAAATTCAATTCATTTATTATTTTTCTAATCTGTTTCGATGAAAATCTATTGGTGATAGAGAAATATACATTATAAGTAATAAATTATAGATGCTTATAATAGATCATATATAATTTATTAACTATACCTAATCAATTTTATTTTATTAAAATATTAGCAAAGGATTACCCGGCGTTGCTCAGGCTAAAGAAGGAGCAGGAAATCACATTGACAACAGTCAATTTCAATTCTTCTTAAAGCTTTGACCTTTTCAGTCCGGGTGATCATTAAAATAGAGCCCTGTATATTATATATTAATAGGAAATGTATTGGTATGAATTAAAAAATATATATAAACTTCAAATAACATTGACTAATTGCTAAATCGAAAATCGCGAAGAAAATTGCAAAAAATATAGTTTTGTACTAATTTTGCACAAAAAAGTTATTATAGCATTTATTGGCATTCTACAGATAACCCTACCAAGATTTTTTCGTACATGTAAAAAAAAAGTTATAGAGAATAATGACGTCGAAAAAATAACCATAGATTAGTGATTCATTTTTGCAAATATTGCTCTAATTAAGAAATTAAATGTTCCAAAAATTGAAAATACTATTTGTTTACTATTCTAGTGTAATTTTTTTGTACAAAATGCATCGTCTCTTTTCGAAGGAGTCCCCCACCCCTGTATATTGGATATGATGACATTAATTGAGAATAAATGTAAAAGACATTCATATAGAAGCTAGGTGATAGAATCACCTAGTCTATGGGGTAAAAATTTCAAATATCTTTTGACATTTCTTTCAAAAAGAAAAAGAAAAACAACCAAAATCAGTTTGTAGTAGTCAGTTTGCCATTCTTCTTGAATGAGTCCTTATTTTATCCTTTTATAGTAAGGAATTATAATGCATAGCTTAATGACAGCTCATTGGAGTTCAACCAATCAACTGTATGAATCATCACAAGGAGAAAACAATGTAAAAAAAAAATACAATATGGACAAAATAATACATTTCTCCATTAGACTTAATAAATATTTTGTTGTATATATCCAATTAGGGAGTAGTGCCATCTCGACTATGAGCTGGTTTTGTTTGTTTTTTTTCCTTTGCACAAAAATTTTAAAGCTATATTTTAGCATTATTTACCCAATAGTGGACTATTATTAGAGTAATGTTTGTTATTCCATTTTTAGAATATAGTTAGTAGTTTGTACATAATATTCAAACAATAGCATTATGTATATTGGCCGAAAAAAAAGAATATAGCACAAATTTTATAAATCAAAAAAGTGTTAGAGTTTAGTTTCATAATGATAATACACATTTATAGTTTTGTTCTACATAATTTTTTTAAATCACATCCTCCCATTATTCTTACACTGAATAAACCGAACTTTTATATTTTGATACCCGTTGATTTTTTTCATTTTCTTGTTTCTCTTCAAACAACTTTTTGTTAGAGGTCGTAGAGGGATAATTATGTTATACAAAAATTTGACATTGGAAACATTTCATTAAGGTGATTAAGTAATAAAGTTTTTTGTTATTCCTTTCTTGGTCTTTGAAAAAGTCAAGTTTCAGTGTTTCAGGTAGAGTTGGAAGGAATTCTTCAAGCATTGCGAGCTCTTGTTGGGATGGAAAAGTATTGTCTAGATTCTTTGTCAAAAATAAAATAGGAAACTTTTACTAGACAGCAAGAAATGGTATTGGATTATATTGGTAGATTAAAAGTTTCTGTAAACATGTCATAGGTAAAGGGTCATAACATTAATATGTGTAATGAATATGTGGATCCACTTGCTAAAATGAAATGTAAAATGACTGAATAATCTACATTGGAAGTCCTATTAGTCACTGTAAAAACAAAATAAAAAACATAATTAATTATTTATGTTGAAAGAGTAGCGGGGTTGTCGACATAAAAAGTCCTTTTTTTTCCTCGTCATTGTGAGATATGTAAAATATATGGAAAGAGAAGAACATCAATTAAAAAGATTTTAAGTTTTATGACTGGTCATATTCTCTTGAAGAAACATCTAAGGAGGATGATGGGCTTCGTAAAGAATGCCTCATGCATGTTTTGTGGAGCTGAACTAGAATCTCCTGTGCATCTAATAACGAGATATGATGCCCATCAATGCATGAGAAGAAGTATATGGGGGTTTAGTCAATATCTGCAACGGAATAAGATATACGTTTTATGTTTTATTGATATAATTATTGCCACTCCTCGTTTTTGGGATGTTTTTATAGAAATTTGTAACTTTGAGAGTATTCACGAACTGTCGTTAAATGAAATTACGTGGGTTTACCATTACTTTAAAAAAAGGTCTTATTCTCCTTATTATGTGTTTATATTTATAATTTTTAATTATGTGTTGGTTTAGAAGGGATGATTGTTTTAAGTTTATGATGTAATCATTCCCTTTAGGATTTTATTTTATTTGTAACAATGTGATGATGGCATTTTGATATGAAATATAACTCCAAAAGTATATGCTATACGCACGGGTTGCAACATTAAATTGGGATTTCCCTGACTTTGGGGCAACTGTATCGTCACATATGCTTCAGGGGTAAGAATGAAAAAAAAAAAATGAACTTCGGTATTTAATACCGTTGATTTTTTTCATTTTCTTGTTTCTCTTTAAATAACTTTTCATTAGAGGTCTTAGAGGGGTTTTTTTTACAAAAAAAGGGAATTGGAAATATTTCATAGTTTGAGGGTACTTAAGTTGATTAAGTAGTTAAGTTATTCGTTATTCCTTTATTGTCTTTTCCTATTCTAATTACTCAATTTAGAAACCATTTCTGATGGCACCAATTTTAGACCTCCAACATTTATTGTCCGTGGAGTTATTTGAGTTTAAAAAGTTACTCAAATTTCAAAATATGAAAATGAATTGAAATAATCGTTTTTTATATGTTAGAAATTGAAGCAATTGACTGAATTGCATAAATAGCACCTAAAACTGGTGTGATAAATTGCAATGAGTTTAATTTAATGAAAAAAATTGCCAATATTTACAGCGTGACAAGGAATAACTGGACATAAAAGAACAGTTTAGAATCTCTCCACAAGAAAAAACCAAGCCTAACCCACTACTATTTATAGATTCTGATTGGATACGCATTATAAAAGAGCTATATTACTGCACTCTATAGTTTTAAGTTTTACACTCGTTAATATCAATAAACTACTTTTTAAAAGCTAATCCTACTTTAACTAGATATATACTAGTATTGTGCAATTAAATCTTTGTTGTCTTTGATGTCTATTTTTTTGCTGCTCATTTGTATACTCTTGTTCCTAAGTCTATTTTTTTTTTTTTTTTTTTTTAAGATTGAGATATGGAATAAAGGGTGCTGTGTGAAAGCTTGGTAATATAATTATCTCTAAAAATCTATGATATAACGTTTTTTTATTCATCCTCCGTTAGTGAACATAAATTTTCTACTATGATAAGTGGGCTGAATTAAAAAGAAACCCCAAAAATAAAACGTATTTAATTATAGGATAAACAGTTGAACGATTTCTTTAATTATTCCATCCATTTTGTACTTCAAAATATCAATTACAATTTAAAAAAAACTTGATATCATATATAAATTCGAGAAAAAATAAATCCTTATTGCTAAAATAATCTAAACAAGAGTTAAGCACATGAAAAGACATAACTTGGTAATATTATAGTAAAAGCAATAAATGATTATTTTTAATAAAAATTTCTTTGAAATATATATTATTTTATGTGAATTTTGAAGATCAAATAACTACCCACCAGTGTTTGATGAGGTTGTGTGTATTAAATAAAATAATAGCTACAACATTTTAATTTTATAGCAATTCTTTACGCTCGATGTTGTCTCACTAACACAAAATACCCTATGTGTTTTGTTGTCAGGTGTCAATTCCTTCGTCTCACTTCATACGTCATGGCTATTTTATAATTTATTCTTTTCGATAAATAAACCAATATTTAGTTATTCTATACTCATACTTAGTTTCCAAAAGGAGAGTTATTATACAATTCCTTGTTGATCCGTCGTCGTATATATGTATCTATAGTATATATAATGGCCATTTTATTATTTCTAAAAATAAATTTTGGCTGATATTATAGGCAAATACACATTTGTAGTATGGTTTTTTATTAAATATTACTAATCAATATTATACTACAGTATCGAATAAAATACTATTTATGAATTTAATATTACGAAATATAATTCCTTTTAAAAATTGTATAGAAATAATATGATTGTGATGGTCTTGGAGGTATAAAAGATAAATAACAGTTGGTATGATTGACTTATTTGGCAATGTCTCAAATGATTTCGTGGGTTTTTTTCTGTCATTTTTTGGGGGAAAGGTTGTGTAGTACAATAACAGTAACGATGCATACAGTGTCCAGTAAAATGATTGTGGTAAAAAGGTTGTGGACAAAATTGCTGAGGTAATATTGATGCATGGTAAAACCGTGGTGTGCATTAACATTATATAGCCAATATTGTTGTGGTTAATATCATCATTCTAAGCAGTATGATTGTTACTAATTTTATTCCAAACAACGTTATCTTATTCAATTTCATTACAATAATATTATTTATAGGCTATCAACCTATTGAATAATATAAAAAATTAGGTACAGCAGTTTTCCTGAGTATCATAGACCCCTTTTAATATCCAAAAATATACCCCAGTCCTCTAGTTATACAGATAAAATACAGGGACCCAAGGCAGTTTAAATTGGACCACCGCTGTTTTTCTAATCATCATGGACCCTTTCTAATTTACTATAATACACCCCAGCCCTCAGATTGTACGGATAAAATACAAGGACTCAGGGCAGTTTAAACTGCATCCCTGCCGCTTTTCAGATGATAAAGGACCCCTTTTAATATGCATTAAAACACCCAGACATTCAAGTTGTACAGGTTAAATGGCATTTAAACCCCCAAGGCGTTTAAAACTCTCCCACTGCCACGATTTTAAGCATCAAAGACACCTTCTAAAATGCTATAATACATCCTGGCCCACGGGCTTATACATGTGTATTGCTGTGGCCTCTAGTCATTTAAATTCCTCCGTCGTCGTTTATTTGAGAAAGCTTTTTGACAAGACTTATTTGTCGATCCCCAAATATACTTTGAGTCCAACAAGGACTTACAATTATACCTCCGTAACAAATCCTCTGGGCTAAGGGTCTTTCATGAAAAAAAGAATATTTAATCAGGTTTTTAATATAATTGAATTTATTTATGATAGTATGTTCACTACTAAGCAATTAAATGATATTCAAAGCTACAAAGGAAGAGAAAAAGTTTTTTTTTTTTTTATGATATATTTATTTATTGAAGACATTCGTTTATAAACAATCAAATCGTTGCCTATTATACTCTACGGCTTAAAGGAGATAATTTCTTGCATTAAATACAATTTAAATTAAGTTGATAGAGATTAGTTTTTTTTTTTTTGACAATTAGTGTATTTTTATTATATCTGAATTTCTCATATGGGGATTTGACTGAATAGTAGTGTGGATACATAGATTAAACTTTAATCTACTAAAACTGAAGAATTGTGACCACATTTTATATTGTTTAGCTCAATAATAATTTATTTTAAATATGCCTCCAGGTCGGAGACTACATTAGGGAAGGGGTGAAGGACCAATATATATATTTTTTTTTAATCTAAAAATAATACTTATATTTGAATAAACTAGTTATCAACCTACACGCATATCCCCCCCCAACAAATTAGATAGATATTGTTTTTAACTATAGAAATATATATATATTTTCTTTTAAATAAAACAATCTTAAAAAGAAAACGAAAAAGGGAGGCGAGAAAAAAACAACAACAACAACCTCACCTATAATTTATAATACAAAATAAAAAATAGCATCTGACAAATTAGTAAATAAATATCTAGCTAAAAATACAATCATAACACGCCTGATAAAAAGCGAAATTCATTCAGAGCAGCGTAGGCTATATTTTTGTAAAATCATAATTGAACCTTGCAATCATGTTTTTTTCATGCTTATTATTGTACCACCAGAGTGACAACTTTCACAAAATCCAAATATGGGAACAATTCTCAAATAAACCAAGAAGATTTTTCTCCCCGAGAAAATAGCGATTCCTTTAGCTGGTTATGAATTAAGAAGAAGAGTAGGAATGTCCCAACAAGGGAATTATATGCTTTAAAATATAATTTATTATTCAGGTCTATATGTATCTTAATATTTGTATCACAGAACTAGAGGATTTTTAATACTTATTTTAATTATTCTTATTATGGATACTTAAATTGGGTTACAGTCTTATTTAATAGTTCAGGATTGTAGGCGTTCTATTTAGGCGTTCCGTTCAATTTTTTTTTTTTTTTTAGTTTAGTGTTTATTTTAGATATCAATTGCACCTTCCACTTTAATAGTGGCAGGGAGACATCATTTGAGAACTAGGTGTCAATAATCATAATTTGGTGAATATTAGCGTTCAAATGAGCAAGAAATGACTAAAATCGGGACATTGATGGAGACAAAAAAAGCAAAGTATAGCCGATTTGATTTGCACACTGCACAGTATCAAGACAAGAAAAACTGGACGTGGACTCGTCGAAAGACTCAGCAACCGAGTGATACCTCACCTACACGGTCGATGAGGTTCCGCAGACAACAAAAATAAGCTCCCAGCCTCTGCAATTTATGCTAGGAATCTTGTCATAAGACGGCAAAAGAGGATACCCCCCCCCATATTGGTTCCTGAAAGGCCTAAAAATATTGAACAAGGAGTAGCAGGAAGTCCTCCAAGACGTGGTCTTGCCCTGGTGAAGTTCAACTACCCAGACGGAAAATATTTGATGCAGCAGGAGTTCGGTCCAGGGCACAAAGCCAGGACAACTACAGCAATGGCTACAGAAGAATTTTAACGATTTATGGCCTCCCTCCTCACCCAACATGAATCCTCTTGACTATGATATCTATGTCTATGTCGAATGTAGGGCCTTGCCGCCATCAACGTGCTAAAGACCTCCGCTGCGAGACAGCAGGTGGGAGGGCATGTCCACAAGTTACGTCGTGCAGATGTGATCCCTCAGCCCCCCCTGTACCACTGCTACATAATAGGCCTCCCAAGCGTCCCCTTTTGCTTGATAAGCCTTTTAAATCATATTTAAAGAGTAAAAAAAAATCTTTGACTTTTTGAATTTTTGTTGTTCTTCCTATTGTAACGGAAGGCAAAAATCTCATTTTTAGCATTCAGCATTCAAAAAAAATTACTGTGAATTTTTAAACTGGCCTGTTTTTTTTTGTTTTGTTTTTTTGGAATTGGTAATGTAATCTAATCTGTCTGTTCCTTTCGCAGTTGTCAATATTATTTAATTTATTAGTAGTGAGCATCCCTTCCTAAATAGATTCAATTATATTCCAATCCTGGTTAAGTATTCGTTTGTGCTCATAAAATACCCTTAGCCCAGATGATTTGTTGCAGAATTATACTCTAAGTCCTTGCCGGACTCTGAGTATAATTGGGGATCGATATCAGATTAATTCTTGCTAATGTCCTTGTTTATGTACTTCTGCCCTCCTCCCAGCTGATCTCCTCCAAAACATTCCTCAAATTGCCAGGGTTACTATGTTGATTTTTGTTTCCTTTTTTTAACAAGAATCCCTATTGTGATTAATGGTTTCAGGTAACTCTTCTCTCAATTTAATTTATCCCTTGTCTTTCTCTGTTCCCTCCTGTCATTAAGTTTTGAAAGCTTCAATATGAATATCTTGGCATAGATTTTCAACGATAAGTACACTTGGGAGTAGTGACAATCTCTCCTTCAATGCTTTAATTGTTACCTGGATTGGATTCAAACTTTGTTGAATAAACTTTATTTTTGACATAAGTGGATCATCTTCAAAATATATTTTTCTATTTACATTGCATGTAAAAAAAAATATTCACTTCAAAGATGATAGTGTTTATATATTAGAAGTAATCAGGACAGAGCGTATATATTCTGTTCGGACTATAAGCGTAACAACTGATATACAAGATGATTGGAAAATATTGTTAAAGGTTTTC
This sequence comes from Lepeophtheirus salmonis, assembly GCF_016086655.4. Lineage (NCBI taxonomy): Eukaryota > Metazoa > Arthropoda > Copepoda > Siphonostomatoida > Caligidae > Lepeophtheirus > Lepeophtheirus salmonis. The sequence goes on from NC_052144.2 coordinate 21,004,120, forward strand.
ATCTCCTTTAATGCAGAAATAGTTTGTTTCTGAAATCGGAAGCAAGAACGTTACTTATAATTATTATAGAAACACATGTAATCATTGTACACCTTTCAAATTAATAAGATACGGAAGACACAAAAATGACCATTTTAAGGAATTACCAACACTGCAGTCATGGATTGACGTCAAGTCTGTTGTTTCTTCTAATTCAATAAATATATTCTTATCCCCAAATGCTTAATAGATCTTGGATAACACTTCTTTACTTCGAGACTTCATTTACTCGGTAATGGAGAAGCGAGAGTAAATCACTTTTCCAGAGTAAAGTTCTATGAACTTAACAGAATTTGGACAATTCTCGAAATTGAGTGGAATATTACAGGAACCATGCATCTTGGTTACATATATAGTAAAATTGGAAATGTCAGATATGGAATTATATATGCGACTTTTAGACAGTTCCAATTTTCTCTCGTTTTTAAAATGTTTTTTTTGCTTTAAACTAATTCAAAACTTTGATCCCATGATTACAAAAACGCCATGTCAAAAACCTAGAATAATCTTTTGATCTCAATAGGTATATATTTATATAAATTATCAGCGATTAAAGAATACATACAATATACATACCCCTTATAATATATTATATAAATATTAATGAATTTTTTTTATATGCACTTTTATTTTGAACAAATTATACTTACTTTAATGGAAAAAAGAATATTTCACTTGTAGGTACAAAGAGAAGTGTCTTTGAATAAAAACGATTCAAAAATTTGTTTGGAAATATATGTAATAAGTGCATATATGGAAACCATTTATTTATTTTCGATGCATTAAAAAAAATTATAAACTATCAAATTAACATAAGATATACTTTTTACAAATACAGTTATATTTTTTTTTTTTCAAACTATGGTGAAAATAAATTTAAATAACGTGGTTAGAATTTGATTGGTCTCGGCGATGACAATGAAATTTATAATTTGCTAATAAATAGGACCAACTCTCCCTATACCTTTGTTCAGAGGATTACCCTGATAATTTTCTATAGGGGTTAAACTATATTGGCATTGCAAAAAAATTGAAGAAAAAGTCGGAACATACAGCTTCATTTAATAACTTAAAATGACCTCCACAGTAACTTTGATGTTTTGGGCCAAAAATGACCTTCTAATGAATAAATAATTTTATACCAACATTTTTCTATTCATTAGTGAAAAAAATATATAAGTTGATGGACAGAATCCATTTTTATGAGATGAAGACGCTAATAAATTATTAGTTGAGTGTTATGTTTGTGTTATGATCATTCCTTTCCGGTGACTGAACCTCATACGATTCCCATCAAAGAAAGTGTAGGTTCTGTGATTGAAACTATGACAGTCCTAAATGAAGAGATATATAATTTGAGTGAGAGTTCAATAAACAAACTCCTTGTGTTATACTTAATACGTCAGTCTTAAGAAACCAGTTTTTAGTATCAACATTCAAGGAGAAGACGGATTTAATTTTCGACCATGAATCACTGGATTTCTCAGTAAATAGCCTATGAATTTTAATAATTGAGGTATTTATAGAAAGAAACACTCCATATTCAACGTAAGAGCCCATTTTCAAATTCAGATTATGACTTTTTATCAGACTTTGTAACATATCTAGTGGATTTATATAATTTATAAGTAACATTGATTACTAAAATTACAAGGGATTAAATTGCAATACTAAAGAGCATAATTTTGAATTTATAGGGGATGCATTGGAGCTATGCTTTAATTTTGTTGTCCAGATAAGCATTAAAAAAAAATTCCAATAATATTATTCAGGAAAATAAGAACAGTCTCAGAGATTCACAAACAATATTATAGTATTGTGGAGCATTGCTTACCTTAAGTGGTGTGATTTTCTTTTATGATGGGATTGATCAACTTTCAGCATTATAATCAGTTCCTTTAAAATGCAGATTACATAGTCTTGAAGGTACTGTTGTCAGGAAAGCTCGCCTTTGGAAAACTTACCTTGTGTATGTTTGCCGTGGGATAATTCCCCCTGGAAAATTTGTCTTGGAAAAAGCTACCTGTGTGGAAGAACTACCTTCCTTTATTTAATGTAAATAATAATCCTACTTATATTAAAAGTGTTACCAGGCTAGCTCATTTACAGCTAAATCTAGCTGATTTTTGACTAACCTAGCTGGGAAAAATATCATTTAACTGATGGCTGGAAATCATAGTTGATTTTGGCAATAGTGTACCGATTATTAGAGGTGTCAGAAAACAAAAAAAAACTAATATTAGTCATATATTTAGACTCGATTTTGGGCGTGCAAATTGATAACATGGACAATTAAAGTTTCAATGTAATAGCCCTGGCGAAATCTGTTAATGCCCTGGCTATCCTGGACTGCAGAATGGGACAAGGATTACCCTTTAGACCAGGGGTCGGCAACCTGTGGCACGCAAATGCATATTCATTGGCATGCGCAAATTAACCCTTATTCCTATAGTTTGTTTAAGTCTTTTCACATTATTGTTGATAGTGGCACACTCATTGATTATAAATGTTGAAGTTGGCACTCCATGTCTCAAAAGTTGCCTACCCCTGCTTTAAACTATACATAAAACACATACTCTTTTTTTTCTTCCTTTTTTTTGACAAACTAAGGGCTATTTTTATAGAGTAGAATATGAATTATGATTGGAATGAAAGAGGGAGTTACAATCGTGCTATGAAATCGTGTCTTTTAAAAAAAAAATTGGTTGATCTATTAATTTTGTTTATAAAAATTAGCTCTAGATTAATTACGCACTTACTCTGTAAAAACGAAATTTTCATCGATTACTTATATTACTTTTTCGATCATATACGGTCAAAAATAAAATAAGAGGAAACATGATTTTAAGAGTAGTTAGAAGGAACCGAGACAATTGCAACATACCCTCTTTCTCCAGCATCAAAATAGTCAATGTCAATAATGAGTTTACAATTGTATATCATAATGCAAATTATTTTGAAAAAAAATGTCCACTTTTGTCCACTTATCTTAGGAATATTGAATAAACACTGATTTTAAGGAGTAACTTTTCATCATTTTGGCTTCATCTGAAGTAATCTTTGTCCCTGGCTACGGAGACGGTTGTAACGTTTGACAGGTCGTTGTTTCATATGTATCAAAACTACAAATTAATTAATACATATATATAAATAGATTCAAACAATAGCATAAAGTTTGGTATCTGCCATAAATTTTGGCATGTATGTATCAGTCAAATGAAGTCAGTATAATTGAACAAAAACTAAAGTATTGCCATTGTTCCCGGTCTTCCCTACGCGTTGTTAATTTAAATGTATTTAAAAGTCTTCATATATGTATTGTTATTTTGCAAGGCGTGGGAACATCATTTTTTTTTTTACAAATAACATAAAAAATTTTTACATTCAGTTTTCTTATTTCTTCATTAATATTCAGTCCCAAGAAATTGTTCCTCTATAAAAATAAAGATGCAAATTACCACTTCATAAAAGCAAAAGTTTTGAACAGCGTGGCTCAGTAAGGATGTACAAATTCCTACTGATGAAAAAATAACCCTATTGTAAATATTAAGAGACAACAATTAGAGCTAAGCTCTATTATATAAAGGATCATGCCAAAAGTAAGAAGTACGAATTTAGTAGTGAACCTTTTCTTGCTCCCGACAATCAAAGATAAATTTACCAAAAGTTGAAAAATCTCGTGGTACGGCTCGAGAAGAGGCTCAATTACGTTTATTTATTTTCAAACATTTTGCCATCAGATCTTGTGACCACCTGGTAGATGTCATTAAAATCTGTTCATCTAATAATACAATGCGTTAAATTTTGCAATGCATAAGACAAAGTGGCCAGCAGTCCTTAAGAATGTACTTATGCCTCACTTTATTGTTAAGCTAGGAGAAAACCTAGTTGATAGGAAGTACAGTATTCGCTCGAAGAAAAAACAGATATATCTATTGTTAAGTATTTAGGATTAACCAAACATACATTTAGTAAAAATTCAAAGACATTAGGGTCTACATTTTTACACTTTGCCCCTTTACAAGAATGTGATACAAATGGTACAGTTCATGTTCTCTAAATGTCTTTAGATACATACGCTTTGGACTTTAAAATATGGTTGCCATTGGGCCTGACAATACGAGCGTTATGGTTGGAATAAACAATGGGGTCTACAGAAAACTAAAAGAAGACGTTCCTGCATTAGTGCATATTCACAGTTGACTATTTCGTACGCAAGTTCTGATGCAATGCCCCGGAATCAAGAATTCTTAGTTAGTGAAGCCTATAACTGGGCTGCTTGATCTTCCTAAATAAGGCAGGCCTATGTAAATTTATTTAAACTAATAAATGATAGATATGAACCTTGGAAAATTATGCAAGCTAGCTAGAGAAGGTGGTTATTTATAGCATTCTCCTGTATATTAGTTTATGACTAATGGTTGGAGCTAAAAACTAATTTTAGTTATACCAAATCAACCAAAACGTGTTATACATCGGAAATGCTCCACTCTTTATACAGTTTGGCCTTGAAAAATTAGATTTGGCCTTTTTTTATATTTCATCTAAAATTTATCTAAATTTGTATTCAATAATTTTGTTTTATATACTCATTTTCATGAAATTTAACTTATTAGGTTCTGCGGTCAATTAAAATATTTCAAGTGGCAATGCAGCCTATTATATTAAAAGATTAGACATCCCTGATTTAGTACATTTTCATTAAAATTTATATTGTATTCAGACAATCAAACTATAGCTTGATTAGAAATTGTCACAAGAGACTCCATTATACCCGTCCGTGCAAAAGAATAAAGACTCTTTGGGGACAAATAATAAAAACATATAAGTCATTTAAATACATTTTTTCTCTCTCATATTTAAACGAAAGTGACTTAATATTTGATTTTCTATAAAATTATTGAATATGGCCGCCATCTGTTTGCAATACGTTCTACAGACGACCCCGGAAACCTTGAAATATCCTGATGAGATAGTTCTTGTACATTGCGATACAGACCTGGTCGAAAGTCCTCAATATTTGGATGGCGTACTTGAAAGGACCGACTCTCGATGTGCCATATATAGTAATCAAGAAGATTGAGATCTGGGCTCTGTGGTGGCCAAAAGCTCTTGTCCTAGAATTGCATGAAGTTGGTGTGTTTTTTTATGTTTTTTCAGGTGGGCTTCTGTGAGGAGAGGCAGCTCACGTGCATGCAGAGAGGTCCCATCCTCATTCCTGATGGTCCTGGACACTGTAGAGTGGCTGACAGCATTGTCATTGGCAAAGTCAGATATGGGCATCCTGGGATTGGCTTGAAAAGATTACTTGACCCCATTTGAGTACAATTTTTTAGCGTACCGCTCTTAAGCTTTGTGGTCAGATCGTGGCCACAATGTAGGCGCTTCTGGACTCGAAAATTGATGAAAAGTAGCATTGATGATTTCAGCGAAGCTTCCTCAATCCTTTTCCGCTCATCAGCAATGGGCGTTGACTTGATTAAAAATAAGTTTTTATCACAAATAAAATGGAGGGTTACGGTAGAGTTGCATAGTTTTTTTTGTTTATGTCTATTTTGAAGAAACTAATAAGATTTATATGAAATATACAGCCGTTTAGTTCGAATATTATCAAATAGGATCAACAATTCTAATGTAAATTTTTATTAAATCTTTATTTGTTGATGTATTCATCCTAATATATCCTAATTTTATCACGTTCATTCAAATTGATCACCTTTTTGGCTTACATTTTAATATTAAAAAAACACCTCTGTATCCTCCGGTTGCAGTAGAGTCGTATGACTGTAAAAACCAACACGAAAATTAAACATACCTCACAGAGCCTACTAAGTATATAGGAAAACAAATTTAATGCCATGAGTTTTGTAAATAACGAAGGTTCTTTATGCTCAATGAAGCGGTGGCGGTGGCTAATGAACCATCTTTTCTACCAGTGGTTCACTTGTACAACCTATAGGCTGGGGTATACTATTGGATATTGAAGGGGGTCATTGATGCTCAGGGAAGCAGTGGTAGTGAGTAATGATCCACTTCTTGAGCCTGTGGCTCTTTTGCAAAATCATATCATGGGATATTAGAAGGGGTCCTTGATGCTCAGGATAGCGGAGGTGATAGGTTATGATCCCTCTTGTGGACAAGCGTTTCACTTGCCCAACCCTTCGGTGTGGTCTAATATAATATATTAGAAGGGTTGCATGATACTCAGAATCGTGGTGGCAATAGGTTTTGACCCACTTAGGGACCAGCTGTCTATCTTCACAACCTCTTAGCCAAGGTATATTTTGCAAAACTATATTTGATTGTGTCAATACAACATAAATTTCTTGCAATTAATTGTTTAATAATTAAATTACCCACAAACATTTCACCTGACAATGTAAAGGAAATTTAACTGAACATTAGGTACTCCATTGGAAATTTTTTAAATTGCCTGGGTATTTTGCAAAATACAAAAATAAACCGAAGATCGTCATGGTGACCCAAACAATTTGAATAATGTTTTGGAGGAGAGAAAGACTAATACTCATGACGTTTCATTAGATCAGCTATAATCAGCTGTGACAAGAGAGGAAGGAAAAAATGATTTAAACAAGGACATTTGCTAGAATTACTCCAATGTCGATCCCCAATTCTACTTTGAGTCCAACAAGGACTTACAATTATATCTCTGCAAGAAATCCTCTGGGTCTTTTATTAGCACACACGAACGTTTAAACAGGTTTTGAATTTAATTTAATCTATTAAGGAAAGATAAGATAAGGAAAATAAAATTCGTTCTTTATACTATCAATTGCAAATTAAAGGGCCAGCTTAAAAACACACAGGATTTACATGTATGGCCATTAACATAAATCATGGACGTCTCGAGTAGCTCTAGATGTCTTCGCATATTTAAAGAACTAGAAGGACAACGTGTCCGCCGTATGAAAGGAGGGAGCAACTGCTTAGAAGACCTTAATGGAGTAGTAAAGTATTGAAATTTATGTATTAAACTTTTTTTTTTTTTTTCTCCATTGTCATTTCCTAAGGAGCATAAACACACGGCATCCTCTATGGGTCACGGAGACGGCAATTTAATGTAGCAACCTGTAAACATTTTATTATTTCGTTATAAGTTTTGAAATAGTACTCCTATAAACATTTTTATTAATTATTGTTTAGTAATCTATGATATTATTATTCAATAATTGTGTAATAAGTAATACTTATAATTTGTATGAAGTAAAAAAAAAGTTTTATCGAATAAAGACTTCATTCATAACAGGGGAAAAAAATGCTTAAATAAACGATATTTCACGATATGTAATTTGTTGCTAAAGTTAAAAGTTAAGTTACTTCTACAGCGAGATATACGTTGCGTTGGATTTAGTGGGAAATTAGACGAAAAAAGATAAAAATTACTTATCAAAAGGTGAAAATTCTGCCAATATCTTATTTTTTTTAAATTCTATTTAAGTTAGTATATCATAATGTGGATAACATAAATGCTAAATGTTTGAAAAGTAAATTTACTTTGGACATTTGAACTAAAAAATCAAAATTTAACATTCTTTATTATTACATCTTTGTATTTTGAGAAATAGACATATTTCTTTTATACAACAACTTCAAATCGAACCTTCAAGGAGTTCTTAATTATAAATGCGATGCATGTGATTTTTCACAAAGTAGTAATCCAGCAGAAAGAACAATGGCTACAAGAAGTTTAACTTTGCATTTCCTTTTTGGTCAGCCCCGTGATCTAAATCCAGTAATTCTTCCATCTATCAAGGATGTCTATAAATCCCTTTTAATTGTAAAGCAAGACTTAAATCAAATTCATCCAGAAAAATGGTTAAAAAAAAGAGGCTTATTTAACAACTGCTGATTTAGTATTGTCAATATGGGAGTAATTTGGCATTCCTGCAATGAACAATACTTTTTTGCTGGTAAAATTCAAAAAGTAGACGAAAAAGTTAAAAGGATTTCTAAAAATGGATTGAAAACTGATAATCCTTTGGTCAATAAGTTCGTACTCAATAGACGTAGGATACAAAGATTTTGTCGTGAGCTTATAAACAATTTTAATAGTCTTGCCCTTCTCCATTTCAAAAATATCAATAAGATGCTGGAAATTCGGTTTTGACAACTGAACATCCATAAAGTTAGGGCACATTAAAAAAAAATTTCTTTGAAAATAATTATAAATATTTTTTAAGTTATGTGTACTATCAAGAAGGAGGAATAGTTCCTATTCTGGCCTTGCAGGATTTGGGACACTAGCCTTCCAGGATCCTACACACATTGCCAAGAAACATTTTCGATTAGGACTTGCATTATCCATGGAGATAGTTACGACGTCAAATCCGATTTTAAAGAGTTTAGTATTAATTTGCAATAGTAGATCATGCAGTACAGACGAATTGAGGCATATAATAGGATACATCGCAACTCTTTCCTGATACTTTGAGCACACAAGCTTGATCATGAACACAAAAAGTGTCTTTTTTTATGCTTCCTCCTTCTTGACCAATCATCCTTCCTCCGAAATATTCCACTCTTTGGGCTGTATATACTTCATTAACCATTAGAATAACTTTCTTTAGATTGGGTGACAATAACTTGCGTCTTAAGGACAAGTAGTCAACGGACGAAGATGAAAAGCCAACATTCATGGTAAATGCAGATGACAATTTTCTTAAGTGACTTAGGGAAGGAAGAGTCAAACCATCCTGAGATAATTGACGATATAAAGCTGGCCTGGTGTTATGCCATAACAGAGAAGTAGCTAATAATACAGAAGAGTATCGCTTCTGTTTCGGTGTAGAGTTTATCAAAGCAAGTTGCTCTCTTATGAAAATAATCAACTTTTTCCGTTTGTGAGTCTATATCCGACGGATATAGATTTTCGACGATACTCTCAACTTCATTGATTAAGTGATTAATCATATCTTTCATTGGAGCAAAAGGAATACTCTTCATGTGAGCAAGGATGTTCTGAAGAAGGCATACCGAGGTGATATTTCTATTCGTTGTGAGGTGATTCACGCAGCTCCAATCTAGGTTGACGTTCTTCTGGTATAAATTGAATGTCAAATAACTATTTATCATCACTGAAAATTCGATTTCGACAAAATCAGAACATAGTTCAGGTAGACAGTATTACTGTATTGAATCCTCCGCCCTCCTCCAATGAACATTCGTCCGGAATTTTTCATCTCCACACTTGAAGACAAAAATTACTTAAGTTAATAAAAAAATCTTTAAGGAATAATAATCGTTGGTGTTCAACGATAGCTTCATTTTCCTTAGAAATCCTGGCTGATGTGGTAGCTCTCGATGTAGGCCGTTGACTTTTGACGGATGATAAGTATTTCGGAAGATTAGGGAAAATACTAGGCACTTCAGAGGGTTTCAAATGACGTTTTTGGAGCTTATTATCTTCAACTCCATAAGATCGATATTTCCTCTTGTGGTCTGCCTCTCACATACAAAGTCATCCTCGTGAAAATTGAGGGAACAGACCCTTGAATCCTTAGAAGGTGCCTAAGTCCCATTGCTGTCCCGTGGAATGGCTTTAAGCCAGGTACCTTTTGAGGATTCATCCAGTGGAAAAGAATGGAGCGATAACCTTGCTATAGCTAGTTTTCCATCATATCCGGAGGATCACTTAGAAACACAGGACTTATTAGGCATGATCTGAAATATATAGATAAATTATTAATCCCATATCCATTAGTGCTACAGGATATTTTCTTACTGTGCTCAAAAGTAGATCGTAGAAGGGATAGAAAAGCACACAATCACAAGTAATTCACTAGCTTTATTTAAATAAGCAAATATTATATTAATTAACTTAGACTATTGTCAGCAACGTACGTTTTAATTATGATGAACAAAGCTGTATTAAGAGTGAATACTAAATACGTTGTTGAGTATGAAAACACAAGGGAAAACAATAGCCTCATAACGGAAATTTTCTTTTCTTTTTTTCAATGCGTGAGTGTTGCGTCTTGATGAGGGAGAGACACAAACTTATTTATAAGGTGGAGAGATCCAGGATGACTGAGAGAAATGAGGAGAAGAATTCACGTGGAGGAATAATGTAACACTAGATCATGTGTATTCTAACTATACTCTGATATATTTACATAAGACGATACTATTTATAACACGTAAAACACAGTACTTATATAACAAGATAAAAACCAGAAAGGACATATTAAATACATAACAGTGAGCGTTCCAGTTATTCCAGATTTCCATGCCCTAATCTTACAATAATGGTGGATAAATTTCGGTTGTCAAATACAGCAATAGCTGCTATATGTAATTTTCTTTTCTTCAAAAGAAGAATCAGTGAAAATCAAATACATTGGCTTTGCTAGCAATATCGACCTTACCAAAATGGTTAAAAGTGTTGAATATCAAGAGAGAAGCAATGGCAGCTTCCTATCAAAAAATATATTTTGCACAGAAAAAGACAAAGACCAAGTATTTATAGGGGGCAATTGGAAAATCAATAAATGAAGATTTACTTAAAAACGTCAGTCGTCAATTTCAGGCCTGTTTTAGGAAAAGTTAAAAAAAAATTAAGGAAGATTTTTTGGCAAATTTAAGTAATGAATGTAGCTACATTTACGACATTGTGTTGGAAATTCAGCCTGGAAATTTTTTCCCTGGTTCCCACTTAACTCTTAAATCACCAGGAGGAACCTTGCACGAGGCTAGATGGCTTATCAAAGATTATCACATTTTTCGATATTATTTATCGAATAAAAAGCCTAGGAAAAACCTCTTAAAATTGGTAGCATTGATCTTAAACTATTACGCTCCAATGTGGTTTGCAATTAAATGTCAACGGAATTGCCATGATGGTTCGAAGCATTTTCAGCTTGCAATTTCACTATCAAGAGGTATTGATCAAGATCTGACACCTATAGTCAAAAAATTGTTAGCCCAAAATTCTTTCTTCGCTCATCATGAAAATATATTGTTAGCATCATTGGTAGATAAAGATTCAGAAGTTCGTAAATTTGCATTGAACAAAGTCTTGAATGCAAAAATTTCATATGACCCCCATAGGCAATTCATAATTATTAATAAAATAAACTATGAATCAAACCATGCTCTGGAGTTTTTAAGATTTATTCGAAAAGTCGGTTTAGAATACAGAGAATAAGCATATTTATCTATGATTTGGAGTCGCAAATTTTAAAATACCTGCAGATTTAGACCCGGCATCTCTAAATATTATAAATCCAACCTCAAGAAACTATTCGAATCATACTCTAGAAATTAAATTTAAATTTCAGTCCTTAAAATAATAAATCAATATAGACAATATTATTAAAATTATGCACTTCTAATAATCAATTATTCTTAATTTATAGCTAGTAATAATATTTTGTGATCTTGGCTATGAATCCAAACAATTGAATTATGTAACCCATTTGATTAATTGTACAAATATACTGACTTTATGAAATAATCACATTAGTATTAAAAAATCAATCGAAGAATAATATTTCACATTAATTAGTTATTTGAATGAAACTTACTACATATGATCTTCTACAAATACAAACTGAAGTTATTAAGTTACATTTTTTAAGGAAAAATTCATCAGTTTCAATAATCAATTCAATAATTTTTTTTCTGTACAAATAATATTTCATACTGAATACAGGAATGAAATGCACATTAACAGAGGAACTTTTTAATTATGAAATTAAACGTTTTCTAAGCTATTAATTCAATCAATTTAAAAATAATAGTATAATTTAACTACACACATAGCACTTAAAAACAAGTTCCATTGTATATATTAGTCTTCCTCCACCCTTATTGATGGTGTAGACACAAATTCGAAAATTTTAACGTATTTTTATACTAGACATTAGAAGAAATCAATTCCTCAATTTTCGTAATCATCTTTTTTGGATCCACATAATAGTCTTTCTACCTTTCAAATAAGCTATAACGTTATGAATTGCATTAACAATCTTAACTTTATTTGAACTAACAATATACACAAGCATTGAAATTGGAAGCTCCTTATGATTTAGATAAGGATAAAAAGGCAGTTTTTGCTCTAAAAACAATCTTAATTGGATATCTGACAAGTTATTCGGTTGATCAAATGATTAAATCGCGTCTATTAGTTCATTTAATCCTTCCAATGATTTCCTGTGTCTTGCTTCTGAAGATACTCAATTCGTATTTCACCTTTACAAATATTAAAGAGTTTGTTTCGGGTATGAATATTAATGGAACTACATATATTTTCAGTTTGCTTCGATACGATGAATTTAGGGATCGATTTTTGAAGGAATATAACATGATGTTATAATAAATGTATGACAAGGGATTTTCGGATGATTCCTTAGATACGGTGAAATGGAATCATGATTAGTAAAAATAAATATTTAAATAGGTTAATTACTTCTAATTTTTAATATAAGTATTATTTCAGCATTACAAAAGTCAAAGAGAATCATCAAAAATGTTCCCATGAAATATCATTAGCATATTCGTAATGGAAAGTTTCAAAATACATACATACTAGATGAATTCGTTATCAATTATCATTAATAGGGAGTGTGAATATTGTTAGAGGTTGCGTGGAAGATCAGCTGGAAGAAAAGTCCCGTAATGAAAGTAAACAAACAAAAAAATGTGGGTTATTTTACTTTTGAAAAAAAGAGTCTCCATCGACATTTATTAATTCATAGCTGAACTAATCTTCAATTAAATGTTCTGATACATTAAGAACACACCTTGTCAAGGATATTCATAGGTAAGTGTTGTTTAAGTAGAATTTTAATCCTTTAATTGATTATTACTTATTAGTGTACTAAATATAAATAAATAATGCGCCGCTTAATTACGAGTCCCATATTTTACACCAACGGGAGTCCTCACCTTGGACATTTGTATTGTCTCCTGATTTGTGACGCACGCTCCCGCTATGAACGACTCCTTGGTAAAGAATCCATTTTATCTACAGGAACGGATGAACATGGTTCCAAGGTCTTTAAAGCCTCTGGGTCATTGGATCCGCAGTGTTACGTTGATAAAATAAGCTCAGATTTCTCTAGGCTTTGGGATGTTGTTGGGGCAAACGTTGGAGTATTCACTCGAACAACGGACTCAAATCATACTAAAAGCGTGCAACAGTTTTGGAATAAAATATCCCATGAGTCCGTTAAAGAAAGTTACTCCGGTTGGTACTCGGAGATAGATGAAGCTTTTTATTCAGACTATCAAATTGAGGATGGTCCCAATAATAATAAAATCGCCAAAGAGACTTCAAATCCCTTAGAATGGGTTGAGGAAGAAAATTATGTTTTTCGTATTGGGCCATACTTACCACAAATAAGAAAATGGCTTCAAACCTCTGTGCATCCTAAAATGTTTCTGAGGTATAGTTAGATTTTACTTCATAACTAAATTATCATTCTCTTTTATTTATTATTAGTGCTTTTTCAGAGGAGTATCTTCACAACGAAGATTTACGTGTTTCCATTTCGCGGCCATCTTCTCGATTACAATGGGGCATTCCTGTCCCAAATGATCCTAGTCAAACCATATATGTTTGGGTGGATGCGCTAGCGAATTATTTGACTGCCTTAGGTACACATTAACTTTTTTTCTTTTAAATACATGTCAATAATAATTTATTTAGGTTTCCCTGACAATGATAATCGGGACATTCTCTCGAATACAACCCATGTTGTTGGAAAGGATATTATCAAATTTCATGGGGTGTATTGGCCAGCCTTCCTTCTGGCTGCAGGATTTGATCTTCCTAAAGAAATTGTTGTACATTCACATTGGACTATTGATAATTTTAAAATGTCTAAATCGCGTGGAAATGTCTTGAATCCTTCACAAGTTATTGATGAACATTTTGATGGTTTCGCAGAAGCCCTAAGATTTGCTTTATTACATGAAGGAATTTTAGAGCATAATAGCAACTATTCTCGTTCTAAAATGTTGGAAATTGCTAATGTAAAGTTAGGCAATGTTTGGGGAAATTTATTGAGTCGAGTCACTGCGCCGACTTTAAACAAATCGCAGACGTTTCCTATGTACGATAACTTTGATGAAATCGAGCATATTCGTAATTCTGAAGAGTTGATAACTGGCCTTGAAGACATAGGCTCTCATGTGACTAAAGATTTTGATAATTACCATTTTTCCAAAGGAATAAGACGAGTCATGGATATATTAAGAACTACTAATGCATTTATTGACGAAGCCAGGCCATGGTCCTTGGCTAAAGATGCTGAGCACACTCAAATGCTTTCGCAAGTAATTCATTTATGTATGGAATCCCTGAGAATATCTGGCATTCTTCTGCAACCTATAGTTCCTGGGATGGCATCTGCATCTCTACAAAAAATTGGAATCGATGAGACTGAAAGACTATATAGTTACGCAAGATTTCCGAGTTGGAAATTGAAAAATAAAAAACCCTCATTTCAAATTCATACAGACAAAATTAAATTGCTTCCAAAGTTGAAGTCATAGATTGAAATAATATTGTGCTTACTTATTTTAAAACTAGTCTTTTCGCTTTTAATTCTTAAACAATTATTTCCATTTTCTCAGGAGTTATGAATGTAGTCTTTCTTGATGTAGGAAGAAAACCATCTGATTATCAAAGGATATATTTACCCAAAAAGATAATCAAAGATGAAAAAATTCCGCTTTGTTCCGCTGTCAAATTAACACTCTCTGTTAATTATACTCTATTATGCAAAGTCTTTGTTGATGAAATTGAGAGTAGACGATTTTACAAAATGGGTACGGATGTGAGTAACGTTATAGATTTCGAACAATTCCAGAATGGGTATGATTTTTGAGTCTTTTTAAATCTTTCTTTTTAACCATTTATTTTGCTTCTTCTTGTAGAAATGGCATGTCAGTATTGAAGATTGAATCCCTTGAATATTCTCAATCCCCTCTAAACATTGTACTAAAACTGGTTTGTAGTGATTTGAAAACATATGCAAAGTTGACTCATGATTCGAATGAAAATAAAATGAGTGAAATTCTTGATGAAATACTTCACGGTATAAAATTTCTTCCTGGATATTTGATCAATTTGAAACATCATTTGATTGGTAATAATTTTTTTTGTTTTTGTATGTATATTAATCCCAGATTGAATTTGAATTTTGCTCCTTTTCAGGTGAATTATATGGTATATCTGGTATATTTGTTGAGTCTGTAAATAATGTTTTTCTCTATACGGATAAAAGCATATTTGAAATACGTCAAAAAGGGGCTACGAAATATACGGTATCTTCAATCATAACTAAAGAAAGATTTGTTCATATTGAAGAGTCCAAAAAGCTTCTTCCTACTAACATCGGAGGTATGACATCTCAAATATACGAGTTATCGAGAGTATTCCATGGAACATTGGGGATTAATAGAAGGAGAGGAATATTACTTTGTGGCCCGTCCGGATCCGGAAAGACTACATGTTTAAAACAGGTAATCAATTATACAATATATTGAAAGAAATGGAAATATGATGTATGTAATTAGTTAAAATTTAGTTTAATATTTTTTTATAATATATTATGAGGCTCTTAATTAAATTAAGAAATGACTGAAACAATTATTTTTTTATAATTTACGGTATATTTTTTAAGACCCTTCAAAATATGGTTTTAAATATATAGTTATAGTTATTTATTATATTGGTTGATATTTTAGGATTATAATAATTAAATTAAATTTTTATCAATTTAACAATATAATATCAAGGGATTTTAAAGAAGTAGTAATTATATTTGAATTTATTAAATAATATAAACTATTCAAAGGGTTTATTTATTTATGAGTATGGATAACCGATGATAGAGCTAAGATTTATGAACAGTATAGTTTTCTAGAATTTCATGAACAGTAAATGCTTGACTATTGGAAAAAAAAATATATGTTTTCTTTCCTTATGGAAATAATAACTCAATTTTACGCCCATAATTGAAACATTAAAAAACAATGGAGGATAATTATTTGAACCCTTTGTAAATTTGCCTACTGATACATATTATTTATGGGATTGAGGTCCGGAGACTGGCTAGGCCACTCCATGATCTTAATATGCTTTTTCTTGAGCAACTCTTTTGTTGATTTGGTCGTATGTTTTTGGTCATAGCCTTACTGGTAGACTTATTTTCAGTGCTCTGAGGGAAGGAGGATATCGTGCAAGATGTCTCGGAGGATTGACGTCCATCCTTCCTTCTTTCGTTACGGTGAGGTCGTCTTTCCCTCAAAACAGAATGTTTCCACCCCCATACTTGACGGTGGGGATTGTGTTCTTGAGGTTATACTCAGTATTTTTATTCCTCAAAATACTTATTTTGTTCATATAAGATATCTTACTTTTAAAATAAGACTACCATTAAAGTCGAAGTCCATTCCTTTCTTTGTTAGTGGCAAATTTACAAAATTGGCAAGGGATCAAATTCCTATTTTTTGTACAGTACATGCATATCTATGTTTATTTATGAAATATTATTACTGAATTTATTAAAGTAGGTTGAAACATATGGGATTATTTGTTTTTAATTATTTTCTAATTTTATGGTTCTTGTTAAATTGGTTCATACTTATTTCTACACATATAATAATTTGGAGCAAAAGGACAGTTAGACAAGTTCCAATATATGATCATATCCTGAAATTTTTAGTACATGAATTCATGAAAATTTCTAATTTGAGAACCCATATGATTTTTATTAATTTCATATTCAGTTTGTTTCATTTTTACAAATTTACAAAACATGGAAATCCAAAGTAAAAAACTTTGTAGATGAAATATATTTGGATATTTTTATCTATAAAAACAGGTGAAATCAAGAATTTTAAAATTTCATATGACACACTTCAAGATTCGGTGTTTATTTACTGGGCAAATTGGAGCGTATTGAGTTTCATACATATTTATTTTATTCAAAATTTAATAAGAGAGAATTTATACATCGTTGGTTGAGAGCCAAATTTTCGTATCTTAAAAATTACAAATATTAGTGTTATTGTGTATATGTCATTTTTGAAGTCTAATATTTCATGTTAATACTTAAAAACAGAGAAATTCAGACTGTTGAAATGAATTTTTCCATTGTTACTATTTTTTGGACTGAATCCTTTGGTTTATGTACTGATCATATTAATAAAAATAATTATAATAAATTCTTTAAGGGAATCCGTAAAATATTGTCAAATTTAAAATATCATGAATAATTTGATAATCAATAACAAAATATGGGAGTAAACATATGTTTAAATATTAACTAATAGTGTACCCTTTTCGTTGTTCCTTGGAAAATTACGCAAAACAATATTATTTATCATACCAATTAGTCAGAATGAGGAATTTTGTAAAATTTGGGGGGGAAACAAAAAAGTTGTGCAAGTGTAGTCATTTTTGACTATTTTCACCCTTGATTAATCTTTTAATAACTTTTCATGATTTATAAAGTAACTCTTAAGATAAGAATAATCCTTACACTTTTGCATAAAATATATGATATTTATAGACATTCAACACCACTGAGTGAAGCTAATGTAATTTATAATTTTCTGCAAACTTTTGCGCGGCACATAATAATAATATATTTTCTGATAACTTTAAAAAAAAAAAAACACTAAAGATATTTTTATAATCTATGTATATTAAGTTTCGAATAAATCGTTCAATATAATTTAATATTATATATTTTCATCATATCAACGACTTCAATATTTTATAGTGATAAGTTGAGCATATAATATTAATGTATGTAAATCCTTTAAATCTATATTTTTTAATTAACTATGATTTGCTAAATAATATTATACAGATATATGTATGAAAAATTGTTATTTTGGATATATAATTACTAGGTTTCGCGTAGTGCCAATGCCTTTTTAATAAATGTTAGTGCAAATGAATTTTTTGGATCAAGAGAAGGAGAAAGTGAAGGAATTATTCGTAGCATATTTGATCAAGCAAAACTCAATGCCACAGAAGGACTCACTGTTATTTATATTCAGAATATTGGTAAAATTTCACATAATATGTATATACTGTTTTGATTGACGGACATTATTTATAATTACAGAACTATTGAATGGTACAACCACAGATAAGAATCCAAAAAGTTCCATGGGTAGGAATTTACTCCAATTTACACACATACTTGATGATCTGGCTAAAAATCCTAATAATAATTTAGTGGTTGTAGCTAGTACACAGAACGTTGTTAATGTTCATCAGTCACTCCGAAGACCTGGACGACTGGATTCTGAAATTCACTTTGGGTAAGAATGAAACATATATATGTTATGATGTTTATTGTCATAGTTTTATTTGATTGTAGCGTACCAAAGTTCTCTCAAAGATTAGAAATGATTAATTACTTGATGCCCTCGTTGAAGGAAGCAGAATGGCTATCTGAAATGACGCTAGGATATTTACCGGCAGATTTGGAGCTTTTGATTTCACATGCTAAGATGGAAGCCTTACATCGAAATGCACCTTACCTCGGAAAGGAAGATTTGTCTACAGCCTTGAAGTTTGTTACTCCGTCATGTTTTAAAGGTGGTTTGGGTCATATATCCATAAATATAGATGATGGGGCTCCTGATTTGAATTCAATCAGAGGACTTGAAGATGTTAAGCTACAGTTAAGAAGATCCATTCAATGGCCTCTTGAACACCCTGAAGCGTTTATTCGTATGGGAATCAAATGCCCACGAGGCATTTTACTATACGGTCCTCCTGGGTGTGGAAAGACTTCACTGGCTCGTGCATTTGCTAAAGACAATAATGGGGGTAAAAATGTTTCTTTTCTTTCTGTATCAGGAGCATCTATTTTCTCCCCTTTCGTCGGGGATAGCGAAAAGAATATCGTCGAAATCTTTAGAAAAGCCCGACTTGGTGCTCCATGTGTTTTATTTATCGATGAAATAGGTAATTAAAACTTCCATTTATATTTTTATTCATTATTTAGTTTCTATGTCTATCCTTCAATAGATACATTAGTCTGTAAAAGAGGTCAGAAAAGCCAAGGAAATGTTCAGGAACGAATTTTATCTACTTTGTTGAATGAAATGGATGGTTTAGAAAACTTAATACAACCTCTCTCTTATAATGAGTATTTGAAATTGTTGAAAGAGGGAGACGGAGAAGTTCAGTGCAATGTATCAGCGAAGAACAAAGTGTATGATTCCTCAGATGTAATCGTTATTGGAGCAACAAATAGGCCAGAAGCTCTTGATTCGGCTTTGATTCGACCTGGTAGATTTGATGCGGCAATCTATGTTCCTTTACCAGATTTAAATGGAAGATTGGATATTCTTCGACATAAAACTTCTAAAATACCCCTAAGTTCGGGTATAGTCCCCCCCCTCCTCTCATATTCTCTTGTTAATATTTGAAATTGTTTAGATGTGGATTTGGTCGAACTGTCTTCTAAAACGGAGCATTTAAGTGGTGCAGACTTAGAAGGATTGTGCAGAGAGGCAGCTTTAGAGGCAGTTACGTCAGAAGGACTTGATGATTGCACCAACGTTGGAATGATACATTTCAGAAAGGCTTTAGAGAGC
Source organism: Lepeophtheirus salmonis (assembly GCF_016086655.4). Lineage (NCBI taxonomy): Eukaryota > Metazoa > Arthropoda > Copepoda > Siphonostomatoida > Caligidae > Lepeophtheirus > Lepeophtheirus salmonis. The sequence goes on from NC_052144.2 coordinate 21,023,752, forward strand.
ATGAGGCCATCAATAACAAATGAAATGCTCAAAAAGTTTGATGATTTAAATAGGGAGCTCCAATATCATAAGAAAGGGAGGGATCTTTGATCTTTCATTTGAAAGGAAAATGGGAATTATGATCATCATTGATATCTAATCTTGAGATATTAAGAGTTCCGGCCCATATGAATAATGGCATTGGTTAACAAGTTCCCTTTATTAGAGCAACGATAAGGTCATATTATTGTTCTTGACTGATTCTAAAGTGGTTATAATTAATATCCCCTATGATGTCTGTGTTAATAGATAGGTCACTCTTAATAAAAAAAAATTAAAGGTACTTTTTATCTTAGCTTTATTTTTTATTATATTTAAATAAATACCATAAATCCATGTCTTGAAGAGGGGGAAGGGAGTATAAAAATAAGAAATTTATCGACTTTTCCTTGTCGATAAAATCATCTTACTAAGAATTAAACAAAAGAAAGAAATTCCTTTTTCTCCCCTAAGAAAAGTATTTATTCATATATTTGTTTATAGGTATATCTTGAAACATATTATTCTAATATACATGCATATATTAATTTTTAATGTTCTGCAAGGGGAAAAGGTATGTTGTACATTTGGAAGAAGTAGAAAAATTGTACCTTAGGCAAAATTATTCATCAACATAATGTAATATTTAAAAAAAAAAAACTAATATATGATAATGTTATTATACTAATAGAAATATTTGTTGCGTAGGAATATTACGATAATGTCATAAAATATTATTAAATTGCAGAAGTTCTCAATTTTCCTTGTCTGCAATAGAGATCTTCATTCCATCTCTCAAACTTTTCTTTAAAAAATTTAAAAAAAAGGAAACCAATAACTTAATATTTTTTTAACTCAATATTAGGACTATGCTCATTTCTTGACAAGAAATCATTCAAGTTTCGATGTAACAAATAGCCGTTAAGTTGGATACTCAGTTTTTTTGATATTTTGTTCATTCTATTAGCTTTAACTATAATTAACGACTTATTTTATATTAAAGTTGAACAATGACCTTTGACATAACCTCACTTTTCTCTTGTATCGTGTAGTACCCAACAATTGAGGTATTCGATGCAAAGAAGTCCTTAAAATAATAGCTAAAAGGAAGATCAAAATCTCAAGACACTTTTTTATCAAGATGTCGCTATTCATATAGGTCAGTTTGTCATTTTTCTTACTACCGACGTAGCCTGGGATGTAAGAAATAGAGTGATTGATGAAGCACGTCTACCTCACTCTAAAATTGCTGTGGGGAAAGAAGAAATTATTTTATTGTTTGATTTTTCCTTTTTTGAGTTTCTAATTTAAGTGAAGAGGCCAGTGTTTTCAATTATACATGTATGATTGATAGATTGTTATTATTATAATAAATGTATAATTTAAGATACAATGGTCAATTATTGTCAGAGGTGAGAAATTGGACTCGAGACTTGACTTGACTCCATAGTTGAATATAATATATATATTTTTAAATAAATTAAATATGAAAAAATAATGCAGAATAAACCTCATAATCTTTGAGCTGGAATAAACAAATTATTGGGTTATCAAAACTTCATATTATAAAAATCTTCTCTAGTTAAGCTAAGTCTTTCTTCCAGACTCCGAATGAGCATCTTCTCAAAAGTAAAATACATTAGATAGCATAATAACTCCTAATTAAATCTCCAAATAATAACTAAACCGTACCGCTAGTGGAGAAAAAAAGTTTTCTGTGCACCAATACATTTTTGAGGCATAGATCACGTGGGTCCTCGTTTCACTACTTGGTTTAAAGCTTAAGAGTAGACAAATGTTAAAAAAAAAAAAAGAGTAAATTTTCATGATGATGCCAAGAAATTAAAAAAATTGTGTTGTTGCTACATGGAAAGGATTTTTTATATTTTCAAATGTTGTTTTCATTATTCTTGAAGAGATAACAAAGTGTATGAGGACAAAGAGTAACACTGAGGACTTGTTGAGGATTTTATTGGACACGAAGTGTAATTGTAGACCAATGCTAGTTATAGAGTGGGGGTTTCTGTTTGTTTCTTTCATCTATAGCTGCTCGCCATGACAACGAAGCTGCTTTCCTCCCAAATATTCTTCATACGTACATTTTCTTTTCTTTTTTAGTATACCCGCAGAACATAGGTATAAGTTATAACCCTCTGTGAAAAATAAACAGAAAAAGGCCTGAAATCATCTTGTAGTGAGCCAAATAAGTCGTTCACACCAACTGTTATTTATCTCTTAAGTGCTCCGAGACTATCATTGTCATATTATTTCTCCACAGTTGTTAAAATGAATTACATGTACGTACTTCATAATATTAAAATCTTACATATCTTAAAAAATGGTTGATGCATAAGCTCTTTTTTTCTTTTTTGTACATTGTTTAATCCATTGTGTTCTAACAGAAGAATTCTCACCTAACTTTGGTTTAAATTGATTTAAAAATGTATGATAAATAAATACGGATGAATTTAAATGTAATTATATTTTCTCTGCACTAATGCTATTTAAATGTAGAAGTTCTTTATAGCAGTAATTTATTTTCAGAAATATTTCTAATAATATGTCCTTTTTCTGGAAAAAAGTAAATTTTTTTTCGGAAATACCCTACATTTTTATTTTTTTAAAGTCAATGCGAAAATAATCAAACATGCAAAAGTGTCATCCTATTTTTTCCAACTCTGATACTCCATGGTGGCCCCTCGTCTGTCGCAACGCCCCTGCATTAGGAGAAATTGGGACAGCTGCAATTTTTTATTTTTCAATAACCCGGAGGTGGTTTGGTTCGGATAGGTCAAAATTAAAAACATCATACCATAACCATCATATGTCTGCTATGGTAAACACAATTTTTTTTTTGATTAATAAATTACTAGACCTTTTAAGATGTCTATCTACTATCCAGCGGTGGATCTATAGTGCTTTGTTTTTTGTTTTTTTTTTTCAAGTGTTGTACTTTGACTTTTGATAAAAAGTTTTGAAGTTTTTAAAATAAATAGTCTTTTTAACAAGATATTTTGTAGTATTTTTTGTGTGATTTTTTTGAAAATAATAGGCAATTTTTTTACTGTTTAAAATAATGAAATTTATTTTTGGGTAATTTGTTCGATAAAATATTTCTAAATTTGACAAAATAAATAAATGGAATCACGTTTCCTTACATAATTTTAATGTTTGACAAAATGATTTCAAATTTGGCAACAACAATTGTCTTTTACACAACATTTAATGAAATTTGGCAAAAATTATTTTATATACTTTTTGCGATGTGTCCAAAGGATTTTTGTTTGGAATAATGGGAGGGGCTTAGCTCAGACTTTTGAAGACGTCATAAAATACAATTTTAATTCCTCCTTTGTTTTTAAAACGACAATTTTCAAGGTCAGAAGGAGGGGTGGGGGGGGCACGTTAAGACGTAATACCACTAAATGGTTTGGTTCCAAAATCAATTTAGTACAATAGCTTTTTAAATGCGTCAGTTCGCTATACAGGACTACAATATGAGACAAGAATAGACAAATCAATAATTTTTAACCAATACATGGGAATGATTGACATTGTGGAAAATGTCCTGGCTGTCTTTTGCTTCAATATGTCACAGCAGCGCACCTGCATTATGCTTCTGAAAATTAGATAAGGTTGAAATCTTCTGTTGTTGACTCTATGGCGATGATGTTTTGCTTACTAAGTGCAATTTTTATATGAATATTTCCCTTTAAAAAAAAAAGGAATTGCACAATTTCCCCAAAATATGCCGGAAAAACTCGGAAATCTGAAGTTCCAGATTTCGGTGTTACTCCCTGTACTCTTCAATCTTCAGAGCACTTTAGGGATTGGAATTGTACCTACTTAGAATATATTTCCAACATGAACATTTCTTCACAAATTTTCTATTTTTTCATTGGACTTAACTCGAGGACTTGAACTGGACTTCTATAAAATAATCAAGGACTTAGACCTGACTTGTACTTTTGGGCAAAGACTGGAGACTTGTAATATAAGGACTCCCACCTCAGCTTTATACTTATATTTGGTGACGATTTCTCATTATGCCTTAATGATATTTTTTAAACACTGAACGTTGAACACTAAAAATGGTTTTTCAGCGTTCCAGTCCACTAATATTCGTGGCAATTACTCTTAAAATTAAAATCAAATTCACAATCCGATTTTTTACTCAAAAGTAGAAATAAATAGTGTGTTTCAAGGATACCTTGAGAGCTTCTTTTGAAATTTTCTCTAAAATTAAAAGTTGCCAAGAATCCAACATCTATTATACATACTTCTTTTTTTTACATTTAAATAAAATTTGTTAGGATAGTTCCAAATTCGTTCCAAGCTATGACTATTTCTAAAATAAAAACTTATTGTCAGCTGTATAATTTTATTTCATAAAGCTTTTGTAAGAGAGTGTACCATATAATTCAGTCTTACAAATAGCTTGTCACCCCAATAAAATTGAACAGAACGCTTATAAGCCTGAATATTGGAATAAGATCTTAATACTTCCCATGATATGAAACGCCACGTAAATAATAATGATAGTCAACGCTCCCGTTATTCTACTTAAATTAATAATATTTCGAGCTTAAAAAGATAACAAGGATGCATATTGCACAATGTAAATACACGGATATATGGGAAAAACAAACATTCAAATAACGTATACATACATGAGAAATAAGAAGAGTTTTATTTGTTTGAAAAAAAAGAAAAGGAAATACTATCTTCAACTTATTCACATTCAATAGAATAGTCTAGATATATGATATACTATGTGTGATAAAATCATTTCATTAACTTCAAACTGCAGTACCAGTGGATGAAGAACATTAAAAACACATTTATTGTAATAGTTCGTTGCTTAGATCGTAAATATACAGTGTTCCTTAAAAGGTTAAGGTTATACCTCTTAGTTACTGTAAATTAATTATCTGGTTTTTTAAATTATGAGCAATCAATTATGACAATCTGGGTTATTATAAGCTACTATAGTTGAAAAAAATATGTTTTAAATACAATTAGTATATTTTCCCTGTACACTAATGCTATTTTAAATATAGAATGTACTGTACTCCTTTCTATAGAAATAATTCATTTTCTGCCCCCCCCCTAAAAAAATCTAAGAGGCAGTTGATATTAACAAGGGTCTTAATTTAGTTGTGCCATATGTGTTATTCTAACTTTCTCTACCCGTTCTGTTTTACATTACAAACTACTCAACTCTAGATATGAGAGAAAGGAAAATAAACACAAATCCCACTCCGTATATAACAATGACCTATAGGCAGTAATTAATCAAATTTCGATCCTCGATTCTACTTTCTCTTATTACTCTGCGAGCAATAAGTAGTGTTATATCTCTCCATCACGTAAGAATGATAACTTTATATGTACTCTTTTCAAGAATAACAGCTTTGGAAAGTAAAACATCTATTCAGATAGTAACTACAAAAAGCCACTTCGCTCTCTTCCAATATTATCTTCATATTATTTTCATCTATGTAAATTACTGTCCCAGATCTTTAAGCCTACTTACAGTACTAATACAGCGGACATACACAGTTTCTTATATGATATGATCCCAAGCTGTGAAGTTGCACCGGGAAATGATTTGCTTAAAACAAGTCCAAAAAATTTTTATAACCGAGTAGAACCCTTACCCAAATTTATTGAATCGATTTGTTCTTTCCCAACTCTCAAGTTGATTACAGATATTCGTCCATATTTCACATTAGTTAACCAGGTGGACACATGGAAGCTATAATGGAACCATTTAAACCATTAGTTGGTCCTAAAAGAGTTTTTTTAATTTAAAATACTCTTAATGACGCTTTTTTTAGTGCAATGGAGCTCATCATCAAGAAAATAGAACATGGAGTGCGGAATTTTGACCAAAAAAAGCTACATGTGTAAGAACAGACGTGTTTAATGGAAGACTAGGATACTATCTGAGTCAAAACATTGTAAGTGTCAGTTTTAAATATCAGAATGTTGCCCTGATGGATGGAAGATTACCCTTTTGGGATCGAGATTTATATATGATACTGAAAAAGGATTTGCACCGGTATAGGTGATTTGACTGCAAATGAAGAAGAGAAGATGTCGATGGCGTTGATAAGGTATGAACTTGATCTGGGAAGAATCACCTGGAGAACAATAACGATGTAACGAGACAGAACACCGTTTCTCAGACACTGCTGAAAATGATGGAGGATGGAGTTCTGTAAGACGATCTGCCTAAGGAGATAGAGGACTACCAACCTATTTGTAAGTCTTTGTATAGCGTGGCGTTGTTATGTACCCGGACAAAGTGATGAGAGCTAGGGCAATAAGGGCTTATGTAGGCTTAGTGGCTGGATCTATGAGAAGTGAATCCTTGAGAATGCATGACTTTGGGATTATCCAGAACCAGCATGGACCTCGGCCATTTAGATGGGATAGGTCGGGTAAAGTATTAGAAGTTGCAAGGTATAATCAATATATAATAATGGTCGATGGTTCTCGAAGCTTGAATAAAAGGAACAGGCGTTTTCTGAAAAAACTTGACAATCCATTAATGAAGGTGCATAGATATATCTATTTTCTATTGTTTTCTGATGCAATATGAATTTCGGCAAATATAATTTTTTTTCCTTTGTTTATACCTTTATACTTCAACAAAAGAGATTGACTGGTTTTGCTTTTGTTTTAATGTATTCCTTCAGTTTTTAAGTCAGTTTGTAATTATGGCCAGAAGGAAAAAGTCTCTATCAAAAAGATAAATATAATTTATATATCTTTTTTTACACTTATAAGAGATTAGGAGATACTAAGGTTTCTACAATGAAATATTTTTATCTTTTTTTCTTGCATTTGTTTCCAAAATAATTTTTAACGTCGAAATATAATAGTATGTTAAAAAGTATATAAAATATTGCAATGGTGTTTTAAACAGGTAGGCTTAACACTGTTGAGCAAATTTGCAAAATTTAAAAAAACAAACATTTGAAATTTGCAAAATACCAAAATATGTCTCATCTGACGAAAGTATGATCCCATATACTTGAAAGCATACGATTTGGTTTCAAAATGTGGCCAATGTGTACGAGCGGTGTGTATCTCTATTCCTTTGAAATGTTTCATGCCATTGAGTTAAAAATGTGTTAAGCATATGTTGTCGAATTCTTTAAATTGTAACTTTATAATTGTTTCAATGAAAATAGAGAAATATATCAAATTTGATATTTACGGTAAGTTTCATCAACCTGTATATATAAATCCAGATTAAAGCAACTCTTTGGCTACAGCAAAAATGTTGCTCTGATCCAGAATTTCTTCTTTTCCGAAGTCCGATTCAAAGTTTTCCTTGATCTTCCAGAGTGGGTTTAGCTTCCATTTTTGCAACAAATAATGATAATTACGTACTTTTCAATTCCCTTTATTAAAAATAATAATAAATAATGAAACATTAACAGCAATATATAATAATTTACTTTAGCTCTGAGTTCCTAGAATTGAAAAGAAAAAAGGAAGAACTACGCTGTTGTCCTTTTAGATGTTCTTGATATATGTAGGCAATTAATACTTAAACTAAAAGGAAGAATAGGCGTACAAGATGAGATACGATTTAGGGTGTTGATATGTTTTTATTTCATTGATATGTTTATTATTGTAAATAGGAGTAGATTATAGTCAATTTATAAATTTATTCAATATTAATACTAATAGTGTACTAGACAATTAGAAAAGCGATTTTTTTGAAAATTTTAAATAAAAAAGCATACCCACAAAGAAAAGTAAGCACTACAATGATTTTGTTTATACTTCCATGCCTTGTAACTACTACGGCATTCTGTAACAAAAAAAATTGTTCACCATTTTGATGGATTTCAATGCAAGGCACTTATGAGTCGTCAACAAAAATCTTACGTTTTTGCAAAAAAAACAACACTTAGATATTTAGAAGTATATCATTGTAATAAGTGTACATCGTAGTAAATTAATCAATTATCAAATATATTATAAGGATTAACGATTAAGATCAAATAAAAATACAAACTTAAATCAATTAAACACATAAATAAGTATGTAGGTGCATTACACCATTATTTACAATTGATAAATAACAAAATAATGTAAAGTGTTAATGCCATATTAATAAACTCTACAATTTTGAAGGTACTTAATCAATCCTTTATTGTCAATGAATACTGAAACAATCGTTTATATATACAGCTTTGTCATATTGTCAGTGTTAGTGTAATTTGTTTATTGAATATTGATATGAAGCTCCGAAATCCTCACGACATTGATATTCAAATATGATGACGATTAGTAATTCAGAAAAGCACCCTTGACACACTTTGGAATAAATTTGAAAAAATTATTATTTTCCAATATAAGCCTACGTAAGTTATAAACTGATTTACAATTTATTTTCACTTTATAACGTAAGAGTTCACATGAACTATTAGTTCATTTACATGGTAGGAGAGTTTAATATGCTTTGCATCTTTGCTGATATAGATATATCTAAAAACAGGACTACATTATCAGTTGAGACTCATATGTAATAAGGAATTTCAAAGTATAGTTTTTTTTTTCTTGAGTAGCATTTATAATTCAGCCTTATAAATAGTTTCAGTGTTATATGTAGATATGATTTTTTTTTATATATATACATAAATCACACTTAAGGACTCTAATTAATGAAATAATTGTTTTAAAGATTAATAGGAGACGAAATAGAGTAAACTTTCGAAGGAGTTTCAATGGAAACACTGCAGATTAAGGAGGTTAGTCCTTTTGTTCCCCTAAGTACATTTCATTCAAGTATTATTAATCTTTATGCAATATATCCTCAGTTCTTATAGAAGTATGTATACAATTATTGAACATCGTGTTCCATTGTTTTGATTTGAATGTGATTGTTTTTAATCTCCAATAGTATTGAAAAGTTAGATTCACAAGTCCAAGTCCACGGAGAAAGAAGCAGTACTCGCCCGGAGGATTCCACAATTAAAGTGAACGATTTTAACCTTTAATCCAAAATTTATGTAATTATTCTCCAGAATAAGCTTTTTGCTTACCCAATCAAGGTGGCTATAACTTTGGATTTCATGCAAAGAAATTATGAAATATACAAGTTCGACATTACTTAGAGAAAATAAATAACCTTGGACTTCGTTTTCCAATTTTTCAGATGGTTAATTATTAACCATTTAATGACCCTTTTTTTTTTTTACAAAACCAAGTTTTGTATTTCTATTATGTCATATAGATGTAAAGTATACAAGAATAGTTTTATTTTTGTAAAGGTCATGCTCATACTAGAAATAAAGCACCTACTATATTAAGTATGTTGGGCAGATACGACGTATAAAAATAATTAAAGAAAATTGGATTTTTGATTTTTTATAACTCTTAAGCTTTTTATCCTGTAAACATATCACATAATTAAATAAATTGTTGGTGTGGTACTTTTTGAAGTAATTGATACGTAACACAATGCAACAGCATGTTTACCCGCAGGCTAAAACCCACATTTATTATTGTTATTTAAGCCGTAAAACACGAATATGACCATTAAAAATTTTAATTCTTGAAGGGTTGGCCTTTAAAGCCTTTTTCTAAAAAAAACAAGTTTTTAGAGTATACTAAGATTCAGTACCATATTTCGATATGAAAAAACGATATATATGGGAATCAAAGTTGATAAAAACATTTCTGTATTTAAAAAATGATTGTATTACCTTGATTATATTTAATAAAAAAAGTATATAACCAACAAAAAATCGAGTAAAATGAAGGACCTTACTTTGATACTTATGTCTTTTTTTTTCTTTTCTTCAAATGCTTTATATCATAGCTGAGTTGATCTTATATTTCAATTTAAAAAAAAAATGCTTTTAAAAAAGGTCGATTTTGATTGATTTATGGTCAATTAAGTATATAATATTTATTTAAAAAAATTAAATATGATAAGCTGGATAGGTTATGTGAATATAGATTTCAATAATATTCCGACAAAAAAATTAATTACATAATTTATATGTAAGGAGATTAAAACAAATTAATAGAGTCTTAATATTCAAATTAATTGATTAGTATTTACCCACTGAAAGTAATTATATATTGGTTAAATTTTTTCGTCAGAATATTATTATTTATACCCTGAAAACTTGATTAGAAAAAATGATTTAAAGGCCAAACCTTCACGGATTGAAAGTTTAGATGGTCATATTCGTGTTCTATGGCTTAAATAACATTAATAAATGTGGGTTTCAGTCTGCAGGCTTTCCAAAACCTTCATTTTGTTGCATAATGTAATATTACATTGCATTTGCGCTACTTTGATGAAGGCCTGGATTTGTAACTAGGTATTTTGAATGCTTACATCCACCATCCATGTAAAAATTAGCCATCACCACTTCTTTGATCGAATGTGAATTCTATAAGTATTGCTACTTTGGTCCATCCTATCTATGATTTGAAAATCTCAGAGATTCTTAGACTATAGTGTTAATATTAGTGTAAGACATGAAAAAATGGAATTTTTCATTAGGACTTAGTTCTGATATATTGATTTCAAGATGTTCAGTGTTTCATTTGTCTTACACAACGGCTGATTGAAATTGGGATGATTTTCTCCATAATAATTGAGAGATTTAACCTTTTTCGTATTAACTATGGATTTTATTCACCTCTATCACTAACTTTATCATTTTCAATATATATTCAGCTTCACTTTAAAGCTGACGTGGACTTAAATTATCAGTTAAATCCCCACTATCTTCATCCTCTGAATTACAATCCGATTCAGGATTATTATCAGAAGGAGTTATAAAAATTCAATCTCCTTCTTCTGTTCCTTCCTCTAGAATGTCTAATATTTCTTGTACTGTCAACCAAGAAAAAAATACATTTTCCAGAATACCTTCAGCATGTATAAAATACTCAATTTATGACGAGCTAATATTTTTAAAATGAGATGTCTAATTTAGACAAAAGTGTCGGAAAAAAATAAAAATAACACTAAAAGGTGTGTACTCTTCTTCTACCTCAACAACTATATTTAGTAGTTAAAAATAATTTAGCTATAAAATTGAGAATAATTTTTCGATTAATGAGTTATTTTCTAGGATAACTATTTTTGATCAAATTAACATGATTAAAAGTTAATTTTTTTTAAATATAACAAATCATAGTATTTATCCTTACTTTTTCTTAGAGCCCATTATGACAATTCCCAACACGGCGAAATAATGTCGAAAAATGTTATCATTAACACCCAATAGCAAAAACATTTTTAATCCAATTTGGTTAATACAATGTTGATATGTATCTGTAGACAAAAGAAAAAAAGGATATTTTGCATATATATTTGTTCACAACGTCAAAAATATATACTACTATATATAGTAGGTTGTGTAGATATAGGTTGATATTTTCAATTAATGTATCCACCTCTAGAAATTTCTCATCCCATTCAAAAAATTCTGACACTGTGCTGAACAGACCGATTGAATCATTTTTGGTAATTATTTTTTTGTGACAAATTTTGGCTAAGAAATCTTTCAGCTTGACCAAAAGTCACAAACTATTAAATTTGCTTCTTGAAAACTTTTGTTCAACAAATATATAGCTTCACATATGTCAACAAGATATGCAAGTATTCATTTTATTAATTAATTATCTTCCTATGAAGAATGTTACATGTTTATGCGAGGGAGGCATGATGCAAGTGCAAACCAAACTAGAGTATATGTAATACTCGATTGATCTAAAGCTAGGATTCAAGGGAAAGAGCGGACAGACAAAAATTAATAACAACGACATAAATATGAAGGAATAAATAAGTTTATCATCTACGTATTCAGGGTGCACTATAGACTTTAATATAAATACATGGAAAGTAGATGATTTTAAGGAATATCAATGAACAATTAATTGTATTTTTGGCTTGGGATTTTTTTTGTGATAAATTATAAAATTGTATGCAGGGTGAGGAAATCAAAAATAACCTCAACATAATCCCTAATCGGCTAGCACACTAATATTCAAAAAAGTGATTGAAGAAATTTGAAATTAGCCACAACCTGAAGATTCTAAAAATAATAATTACAATTATAACTAAATGAATACAATATAGGGTAAATTCCTGCGGAATATATAGATATTAGTAGCTGAATGTAAAAATAATCACAATCGTTTACAATGGTCGCCAATGAGAGAGATGAATAGTGTACCGATTAAAACTATAGGCTTAAAAGGCCCAATCAAAAGAAATTAGTTGATCACTATATATCTACCTAAAAAAGTAAAGAACTAATTTGTGGTTAGTCACAGTGGGAGATGTGTCAAGTGCTAAATGGGTTCATCCTTTATTGTTGATGCTGAAGAATCAACTCCAGCAATAGTATTCAATCCAAAAGAACCCCCATCAAAGTTGTCACATCGACCATGAGCGTCAACATCTATGGGCAAGACCACACAAACAAATTTCAGGAGGCTGTGAGGGGACAGAAAGAGTACAAGACTCCCTCAAGCGTGTTTGGGATTCTATTCTCACACCTAAGCAGATGTACATAAAATATCGTATCTCTGGTTTGGTATTTTTGACAGAGGGGCTCTTCAAGGACGAGCTGGTAATCTGCAAAGAATGTAATAAAAAAAAGTATTACATAAACTCAGGCACTGCAACTCCCTAAGCATATAGTACAAAAAATAAGTCAGTGTGTGTTGAGTAGGAAGTCATCGAACCATGAACTCTTGTATGTGTTGGAGCAAGTAGGGATCTCGAGAGAGTGGCTTCAAAATTTATTAGTAAATTACAATGTTTATTATCTAGAGCACAGTATAGCAATGTTTATTCCACGATAAGTTTTACTCTTGCTGTTCTAAACGAGTTTGTTTGAACAATGTTGGTTGAATGGAGAGAAGGAGATAGAGTGAGATGAAGAAAATGGAATAAACTTTCTTTACCGATGTGAAGCCTAGAGTTCTATGATGAAGAATTCATTATCTAAGCGTCGGATTAAAAAACTGGGGGAAAATATAGGCTAAATTAATAAGTCGAAACAGATCTTAATATATCCAAAATCAAATTTAAAATGACCATCTGGATATCCTCACATAAGTATTAAGCATTCATATTCTATGAAAAAAAAAGGTGGAATACATTGTGGAGCAGAATACTCAGATTATATTACTGACTCATTAAGAAACTATTGGGTGTACAAAAGTTATCAAATCACACTTAAGCCGTCGAAAGGGCAATCATTCTAATGGCTGAAGTATGGTTTGAAGTCCCCGGGTACAATAATAGAGATGGACTCATGAGGTAAATGATAATGTCTAGAAACATGAAGCCACGCTTTCGCACAAAGTGGGAAGTCAATATTATTTTATGTTGAAGTACACTTGGAATAAAAGTACATTTTGAAATATAGTTCCACAATACTGACTTTGGAGTTCGGGTGGACTGTTATTAAGAAAGTATTTATCGTGAGTGATATATATATAATCGGCGCAATATAATAATGGATGCAAGACCTTAAATAAAGTAAATATCTTGAGAATTGAGTAAGAGAGCAATGGCCCTGCCCTCTCCTATTGGCAAAAGTTAAACTCCCAGTGTCAAAAGTGGTGTCAAACATGGCGGAGCTGCAACTTATATAAAAGAATTGATTTATATAATACAAAATAAATTACATAAGTATTATATGTGGCTACGGCCATTCCTTCTATGGCTGAAAAAGTGTTAATGGAAGAGGAAACAGTGTTGAATCTTGGCACAGAGCATTGCACAAAGCAGGTTTATTCTAGGTTCAATTTTGGACACAGCAACTCCAAGATCATTTTCCACGTATAACCGCACTTTGTATTTATTTTTGATATAAGTTAATACAGAAAAGATATTCTTACATATATAAGATGAACCAAATGGTATAAGGAAATCTGAAGCTGCTTTAGCCAGGAGTGGGTACTCAATACTCTTTCATCAAATAAATCTAGAATTAATCTAGTGTTTTAAAATTAAAATATGTTTTTAGTGTTGAGTTACGTGAAAGTTCAATAACCGTATCTTCTATAACAGACAACAGAAGATTAGCTGTAGCAGTAGAAGGAATGTGTCCAGTTATGTATTTCTGGAGCACTATCTTCTGGGAAATCTTTTTAAAATTATTCAGGAGAGACTTATAATAATATGTACATTCATCATTATTTAAGTTTGGAAGTCATTGAAAGTAATGTCAATTTTAAGTATATTCGTCTTTTTTGAAAATATTGTCCCATAATCCCCACAGTGGCTGTGACCCCGACTTTGAAAACTACTGCTTTTGTAAACCCCAAAAATAAAACGTATTCAATTACATAATTAACAGTTGAACGATTAAAATAATTAGGTAATCTAAATATTATATGACTTTTTTAACTATTCCATATTACTCCACATGTAAATATCAATTAAAATTTCAACAAGATATAATTTAATATTTTTATAGTAAAAACATATGCGTAAAAGTATTTCTGATTTAGTTTAAATCCAAATACGCAAGTTCATAAGTCCATAGGGATTTGAAATGAATTAAAATGTGACATCGAAGAATGGGAAAGTATGTTTGAAGGAATACAAAATAATTGTATCTAAATAGGTACAGTTCATGTGTATTCGTTCCATCAAGAAATGGAATAAGGGAAATATCATTTTAATGGCCGAACCAGGTATATATAAAAAAATAAATTTTTCTCCCCACAGATGAAATGAGTTTTTATTAATAGGATAACCCCGTCTCCTTAATGGAGAACATTAATGTACTATATTATTTATTTCAAAAGAAATAAGCTACTTCTATGTAGAGGAAATCAATAACAGGTGCTGAAAAAGTACTGAGACCTGCCTCTATATACTAATTATAATAATCATAATTGATCAGAATGATGTTGTACATAAAAAAATTATTTTTAATATAACAAAGCACATTAATTATGAATTTGGCCACCATCAGCCTCAATGACAGCCTCCAACTGCCTCTGGAACCTATTGCACACATTGGCTGTGTAGTTCTTTTTCATTATCATTCACAGCTGGTTAATGGAGGTCTTTAGGGTATCAAAATTCGGTTGGCAGACTTTGAAGGCCTTCTTCTGATTTTACAGACAAATGGAAAAATCCAGTGGATTCAGATCTAGGCTCTGAGGGGCCCAAAGACTCTTGGACCAGAAGTTCATGTTGTTACTCATCCACTCTTGTAAAATATTAGCAGTATGTGCCGGAGCTCCTTTCTTCTGAAGTACGTACGTTGCCTTGTTGGACTACTTCATTCATTCTTCAGATCATTCCAGAGTTGTTGATATCGCTAAAGACTGAGTTCTTTTTGTCGTTGGGACAGGAGTGACCTCTCAATTCTTCCAAGCGACCTTCCTCAAGAATTTCGGACCTTCTTGGCGTAATCTGACATCTTCATCGTTGGATTACGCTTAAAACCATCCATGATGTCTTCAGGCTTCACTTTGGTGGGTCTTCCATTCTTAGGCTTGTCGTTAAGGTTGTCCCCATCAGCCAAAAAAAATTATGATCCGACAGACTGTGGTCTTGCTGACGTTTAAGGCCTTCATGATGTTCGAGCTCGTCCTCCTTGTGCGGATTAAATTGCCTATGATGACTCTTCTTGCCTCCATCACGACATATACAGAATTTTGTTTACAACAAGTACCTAAAAAAAAGGCTTAGAATCTAAGCTATTCAAAAATAATAGGAACTTTAAGATTTAATCAAAAACACCTATTCAAAACTTCATTACCTTTTCTACACACAGTATTGTTGTAACATAATGTCTACAAGTCCATTTATTTGTACGCAAAATGCATATATATGTAACACAGAGTTGAATTGCAATAAAACAATCATAAATCTCTTACATTGTTCTATAAATTACATTTACATACCCAATGTATAAAAAAGTTGCTGTTTTTTTGTTGTAAAAATACATAAATAAGAAAATTAAGTATTCAGACAACATAGTTGTAAAACAAATTAAAATCATAATCAGTCAAAATAGGGATAATATTTTAAAATAAATAGTTCTCAGGAGTAATATCTTACGAATTCCTCTGATGAACGCTCGATTTATATACACTTGTAGATCTTAAGGTAAATAAAAGTACACATATCTAAATTTATTCCAACTAAGGAATTGATCGAATTATACATTACTAAAAATATAATTTAAGCCATAATATTAATTATAATAGATTTAAAAATTGTTATGAGGTTAAATATGTAATTAATTAATATAGGTATTGAATGTGAGAATGTTGCTTTTTTTTAGCAGGAGAAATCAAAAACATTTTCTTTTTTTCTTCACCTTTTTATATGTAGGTAAGAAGAAGAGAGTCTTAACCTATTTCAGCCTAGCGGTACATATGTGGTACATTAGTGCATCTTTGAATATTGGGTCAAAATTCTTTGTTAGGTGTGGAAATTTCTCAGCTTATTTACATGTGAAAGTACTCAAATCATGTATAACTATTTAAGATTACTAACAATCCTCTAAAGTTTCCTTATTGGTTTTGATGCCACTTTGAAAAGACCACATTAATTTAATTGCTCAAAAGTAGCTTCCAAACTAAAGTAAGTTTATTTAAAATAGGTTAATAATGTTATATAATTTCATTTTTAACTTCATACATTGTTTGAATGATTCACTTGCCATATTAATCAGTTTTATTTATTTTTTATCAATTTCCATATCCATTTTTCAATTTTTTATATGTTGTACCATATATGGCTAGCTAGGCTATTTCACGTACATATTTTTGTGTCAAATTTTTTACAAAATATCAAAGTTTATCTTTTTTATTCAGACCCTTAAATGACATTGTAACAATATTAGAAGAAAGAGATTGTGATGCAGAAGTGTTTATTGCACCTAATGATCCTACCTTGCTAACTTATGAAGACCCTGCTGATAAGGATGAAAGTGGATTTATAGGAGAATTTATCTGTGAGGCAACTGACTGGTACTGCCGAATCTGTTTTCTCTGATGGAAGGCGAACCAATGACAACGTTGGTAAATTTCATAAAAATTCAATAGCTATTAGACTCCTTAATGGATTCATAAACCCAGAAGACTATGTATTTCTTGAGGCGAATTATTCAAAATACACAAAAAAATATAATTAACGTTGAATATCCAAAAGTAGTTCAACATATGGGAGGAACACATAGACAACAGGATCAAAACATCAAGAAATTTTGTATTGTTATTAGAAGGGAAAAGTAATATTGGTATATTCTCACATGGCTGCTAGATGCATCAATCCAAAATGCTTGGTTCTTACATGGAAAGGCATGCAGAGTTTTGTCTCAATTTGAATTTAAAGAAGAAATTGTCCTCACATTTGTTACAAGATATAGGACACCACTAAAAAGAGCTGGAAGATCACCATCCTCTTCATCAAAAGGCAACAAACAAGTCCTTCATGACATTCGATATGATATAATTGGGTACTATCTTGTGGAAACAAAATAAGATGTGCAGGAGAAGAGAAAACACCACATAGTTATCTTTTAAAATATGACATAGGTGTAGCATGTGATTTGGCGGTACACATATGCTACATAATGTTTTAGAAAAACTATTGCATATATTTTTGAGATAATCAACTTTCCTCGTCATTTGGGAAGATAGAATACCAGAAATAACATAAAAATGAGAATACTCCCACTTTCTAGGTCATATTTTATGCACTTATAATAAGCCAGATATTTTGAAAAAAAAAAAGAAGATATATGATAAAAAAAGATTGTTAACTTATGTATTTCCTTAATTTTTATATTTCGAGGAGATGATATAGGGTTTTTGTAATTGTTCGGGAACATAGTAAGCTATGCACATTTTGACAAGCTCTTTTGGCAAAAATATTTTAATAAAAAGTAAGTATTTATACTCAACCAGTCCAGTAACAAAACTTTATTGTCAAATTTCTAAATATTTTTTTGTGAAAGAAAATAATTTTTGGGAAACATTTAAAAAAAATTTCAAAGTGAAAAATAGACCAAACACTTAATAAATTTGTCAAAAAATGAAAATATGTTAATTGTAAACAAAAGGTTTTTCTCAAAATTCGACATAATAAATGTTAAATTCGAAATTAAAATTCTAAAAACATTTTTTAAATTATAATCCTTTGATTTTTTCAAAACAAATTTAGGATTTCCTTTTATCTGACTAATACGTTTGAAAAAATTATACATGTATTTCTTGTCATAAAATTCCAAGATATCATAACTATCCCATAAATTTAAATATAAGGCCATAGCACACGACAAATATTCTTGTACAATACAAAAATGAAAAAAACAACAACAGTTAAAACTATTATGCAGTGAAGGGTTAAGAACAATTGGATCACTTTATGAGGAAACGTATTATAACGATTGGCTGATTTAGTGAATGGTAAATCAAATTGGTTTTCATTTTATACAAAAATAAAATAATAAGGATATAAATAAACATACTTCAATAAAATTAATAGCTCTCTTATAGAAAAATTATTATGCATAAACAGGGGTTTAAAGTTTTATGTGATCTAATATGTATGTAAAAACTAAATAATTATTTAACTATGATTTTTTTTTATTTAATATGTTAATTTTTGAATTAACATGCAAATATATATTTAAAGGAGACTCTGGTAGAATATCGTACATATTATATATAATCCTTTAAAGTATGTTCATATAAATATCATGCATAAATTTGTATATGAGTAACCATCTACACTAAGGTGACCCAAAAGAACAAAATGAATACAAGACAGGAATCATGAAACCTATGCTATTTTGTTAAGAAATTTTTCAATCTATGACTAACATAACAAAAATCATATAGTAAACTTAAAAATTCAGCCAGCCCTTTAGTTGTAAAGATTTACTCAATTTTGAAGTGATAAATTCCTACAATTTTATACTTTCAGGACATTAAAACTTTATATTTCAGTGAATATATTTAATTATATTATTTTGTTATTAAGTTAAAAAATATATAACTCCTTGGCTTGATCCCTCATGATGCTCAAAACTAAATCTTCTTCAATATCCACAGTTTTCACAGATTCTTTATTTATTTCATCCTATTTTTTTAAGTTCCCAAACACTGGATATTGTGGACTTACCAAAAATAGACTGCCATGCAGATTTAATTATTAATTACCCATTATGAATCCTACAGGCTAAATGAAGAAGATATTTTTATAGAGGTCTTTCAATAAGAAGATATGCTCCTTTATAACTCCAGTATTCGATGTTGTTGTATCAAAAAACCTATAGCGATATTCCACTCATTTATAGCTTTACCTGCAGTATTAGCCTTTAGTTAGCTAGTTGCTCTTTCAATTACTGGGACAGCCAATATTTTTTCATTGAAAGAGGCTTAAGTTGCAACTACTGCCAATCTCTTTATATTTAATTTCATTATTGAATCCTAGTGAATTTTTATTCCCCATGGATACTTAGATGTGGCTTCTTATAAAGAGTCTTTCACTTCTTTGGATATATTTGAGTGTGTTTCCTCACGTGCTCGGGATGTTGATGACTTTCAAAGAATAAAAACCTATATTTCTGCTCCAGCAGCTTCAATTGTTGCTGCAATCAGCAGAATAACCATTCTATTCTAAATTTTTCATCTATATCTCATCTTATAACTCCCCAATAAATCATCATTGGTACTCTGTAGAATTTGTGAGCACACACAGTAGTGATTACTTTATCTATCCGTTTTTTAGAAAAATTATTTGGTTTTTATATTATACTTTTCATTTATTCTTTTCAACGGAGGAATGTTACTAATTAAGGTGCTCGGAGAATTTAAGTTTGAGATTTCGAGACTAGGGAAGCACATTTGATAATGTCATAAAATACAATTTTCATTCTTGTTTAGTTTCATAGGTGACAATTTGGGAAAGGGGTCTCCATTATTTACAGGATATTTTTTAAAGATATTTAAAGAATTTAAGGATATTTGATAGTATCTTTGTCTAATCACCTTCAGTATTTTTTTATAATTTTCAAGGTACTTAATGTATGCATAGAGAGTGAATATATAACAACTACTTTTTATACTGAAAGGTTTATACTGAAAGAGTAGCTTTATTCCACCTCCCTTCGAAATATTTTAAAATGACTATTTCATCCCCATAACTCTAGCACTCATTAAGTGAGTGTACCACATCCCCAGCGTACGGCACTCTCGATTTACAAAATATGGGAGGAAGTTCTGAAATGGATAAATAAAGTTTAAAAATATCTAATAATTTTATTATTCACAATTAGTGTTATTGTGAATAAAATAAAATTGGATGTACCTTAAGAGTCCTTTGAATTGGGTATATTTTGCTAAATTAGATAGTAACTTCAATGCGGATACTTTTAAACTGAAATGCTTGCCATTATTCGTACAGTTGTATAAAAAGTTTGATATAAAAATACATTAATTTTTAAGGTGCAGGCCTTGACTATAGTAAATTTTACATAGAGCAGGAGGTCCTACATCTTCTTAAGTTAAGGATGACTCATAAGACAAAAACGATTATCCTCATAACTCCATCAATGTTATCTAGTGTAATTATTGCTGTACATCAAAGTATCCACGGATACCTCAACATATGTTAAAGAATTCCTATTTGAGAGTCTTTAGTTTTAATACCTCTTCACGATACTGAATGCTGTTTCATCAAATGGAGAGAGGTTTTTGAACTCAAAGATTACTTAATGATATGAAAACCAATCGGGCACAATATATTTTTCTGCATAATCAAGAATTGGAGCAAATTAACTTATTCTAATAAGTAGGACGCA
The DNA here is from genome assembly GCF_016086655.4 of Lepeophtheirus salmonis. Lineage (NCBI taxonomy): Eukaryota > Metazoa > Arthropoda > Copepoda > Siphonostomatoida > Caligidae > Lepeophtheirus > Lepeophtheirus salmonis. The sequence goes on from NC_052144.2 coordinate 21,044,613, forward strand.
ACTCTCACCCACAAAACTCAAAATAACAAAAAATATGTTATTTTGACACAAAACAATGTGACCTACATAAAGCTCTAACCTCAATAGAATAGATTTCAACACATAGTGTCAAATTGAGTACAAGGGCTCCTTTAATTGTCATAGTGATTTTCAGTCTCGGAAAAAGATCTGCTGATAATAATTAATTACTGAAGAACCATAAAAGAGCTCAAATCACTATAATATAAAACAAATTATCGTATTAATAAGACTGAAGGTTCTGAAAATACTAAAAACATGTATATATTTCATAATTAATATTATCTGTAAAATAAACTTTCAGAGATTAAAATTTATTTTTTTCAAATAAACTGATTATTAAATTTAGAAGCAAAATTCTGAGAAGCACCAACTTGGTGGAACACCACATTCATGTCCAGTTAGTAGGTTTGGACCCATGAACAATCAACATTTCCTCTCTTAGTTTCTTACCAGCGTCCAAAATTACATGGACTGAAATTCGTTGGTCACGTTCATATCGGATTTTCTCGGCTTCTTAGATACTGAGGGAGATCTAGATTTTTATTTTATTTTATTTTTAGTATTCGACCGGAACAATTTTACCACATTCACAAAAGCCTTGATTTACATATGTAGCTGAAAGATGTGTAAACCCGGCATAGGGGAAAATAAGACAATTTGGACTTAACTTGTTTATTCTTTGTTATGATATTTTTAGAGACATTTGGTATAGTAATGTAGTCTATTTATATATTATCGAAGTATAGCAAAATTAAGTCAAAGTTGTGTAAAAAATATTCAATATGTCAAAGAAAAGTACAACTAAATAAATGATTAAGAATTGAGTACAAATCAAAAATATTTATATCAATTTCATCATCCTATATCGGAAGGGTATGTTTAAGATGATATTTATTTCAAAAATCCAGGTAATATGAATTATTCAAGATGGTTTACTTATATAATTATATGTATGTCAGTATGTTTCTGATTACTTGTCTGGTAAATTTTTTAATGTTTATTTATACTCCTGTATGGTTCACCATGAAGAAGAATTCAAACTAAACATTTGGGCAAGTGATATATTTTAAGCTATAAAATTGGTTTACCAGTTATACAAGAAAATGCCTATTTTTCTCGCCTTGAAAATGTTTTATAAGTCTTATTTGTGAAAATAAATCTGAAATTCTAAAAATGGCATTGGAGATAGTTCTATTTTCCCAAGCTAGTCTTTCCTATCTTACCGTAGATTACCTTGGCTAAATTTCACTTGGTCCTAATATTATAAAGTTTTAAAAGTATCGATGGCTGAACTCCCCCACCACCCATCCAACCCATTACAAAATCTTTATCGGATAAGTAAATTGATAACAATATAAAAAATTAATATAGTCTTTCAAGACAATATTAATTGTACACTCAAGCTGTCAAAAGAGCAGTTAAAAATAAAGCACCATTAAAATATTACAACGATAGGGCAAGAAACGATTATATAATTGCAAAACTTAAATACCGGGAGTTTGTTTGAGTGCAGAAAAAACTTTTCTTTTCAATAGACGATGTTTATAGAGATGTGTGTAATAATCTAAATGTGTATCTATGTCAACAACAAGGAATCATATTTTAAACTATTGTTATTTGAATTGAACATATATATATATATATATTATTGGAATTAAAGAAACTTCAAAATAAAGAGTAATTTATACAAATCGGTTTTTGTTATTCTTCATATTGACAAAATTTCTTCCTTTTGATTTTCATAAAAAAGAATAAGTCTTCTGGGCTGGCTTTACCGGGGTTGAGACAAAAAATAAAGATAAAAAGCAGGGCCTTTATTTTTTACGTACAAAAGCGAAAACTAAGGCAAGTGCTCCTTTAAAACATGCGCTAACTTAAGTAATTCTTATTGAAAAAACCCTCCAATGTTGCTTGTCAAAACGTTCCATAATTTAATATCCAAAAAAGGAGATTTACAATCCCAAAACGGTCTATTTTATGGATCTTTTTAGATTGATTGTATATATTGTATTTAAATTTATGGGATAAGTTAAGAGCTTTCATTCAATTTATGAAATTTAATTTGGTCCCAATATGCCTTTCAAATAAAACTATCAAATTCGAAATATTTCATTGTGACAATGAATTAAAAGGAATTTGCATTCCCTCCAACGAATAATTAATAATAATTTGTTCATCAGTAGGATAAATGCTACATACCATTTGTTGATTTTAATTTATACCAATAGCTTTTATAAAATCTCAACTTGTACACATCAAATAAATAAATATATGTCATGAATAATAATAAATTTTGTACTATCTTACATGATCAAGTTGTACAAGTTGTTACAAAAAATAAGATTAAGAAATTACACAACATGTGGGAAGATAATGCAAAAATGGAAACTTATAAAGACAATTGTGGCCAAATGTTGATATCTGGGGTCCTCTGATCCTTTTCTAAACTGTACAGTGCCCTTCTTTTTATTAAGACAAATTGTTCTTAATTTTTGTTAGTAATTTAATAATTCCATAATAACAAAAGTTAACTTGCTCATTGTTTTGTCACACAGAGCCAGGTAAGTGAGCGTGTAACGTCAGTTAATACCCTCTATATAAAATATGTTAATTAATCGTTTTTTGAAAATATGTTTAAATAAATGGGAAGTTGTTAAAGAAAAGTATAACAAACCATAAATATTTAAACAGATTGCCACACTAACGTATGATGCTCTAGTGTTTATTTTCTGTGTAACTTTACTTATTAATCACTTAATGCAATGATTAATAGTGTTAAACAAGTTTAACTTCTGCATTTGCACTTCATTACTGAAGCAATTAGTGAATAAAATGTGTTCTCCATCATTTGAATCATAAGTCTTAAGTATATAAAAAACACATAAGAGTACAATTATATAATAGTTGTATATAATATTATTAAAGAGCAAAGTTAATTTACGAGATGGGTTTTAATTTATAAAAAAAGTCAATTGAGCTGAAGAAACATAAATAAATAGATATTTGTACAGGGTCATATATTCATGAATGTACATTAGGGTGACTCTTAAAAACCAATGTTTGTCTTTTACTTGTCTCACGCTTTCATTTGGTTCCCGTCCTAATAAAACTTCCGCTGTATTTTTTGTCCCACCCCTTTTTTTCATAAAATCTTTGATTTAATGTACAAAATATATATTTATTACATATTTATCGAATAAAATAATTTTTTATCATAATTTAATATATGAACAAAAGAAATGATTCAAATAGATTTTTCACCTTTATATAATATGTATAAGTACGTACATTCTCAATCATAAAATGATCCTGTGTGTTATGGGCATGTTAAAAAACAAAAACAATATGGCAACCCTGACAATTGAAGGAATGTTTGGTCAATTACAATCAGCTATGGCAAAGGAGGAGGGGTGAATGAAATAAACAAATACATTGGCAAGAACTACTCCGATGTCGACCCCGAATTCTACTCTTAGCTCAACTAGGGCTGACAATTATAACTCTGCAATAAATCTTCAGGGTTGACCTCCGTCTTTTATGAGCACAAACGAATGTTCAAACAGGGGTTGAATATAATTGAATCTATTTAGGAAAGGATGTTCCTTACTCAGGAATTAAATAATAATGACAACTGCTTAGGAAAGAAAATTTATTCTTCAGATTAACAATTCCAAAAAAATGGGCCACCTAAAAAACTCATAGGATTTAAATTACAGTATATTCTTCTCTTCCACACACTGTCCCTCCTTAGGGAACGCAACACCCTGCATAATATGATCAATTATCATCATCCTCCCCGACCCTCGTAGGTGACGAGCAGAATAGTACAGAATTATTCAAACAGACAATTTAAAACCCATATAAAATAAACTGACTAAGGCAGAGTTCTTCTCTCCTTCTTTCTTAGATACGATAAACTGGCTATAGAGCCCTATAGTTTGTTAACAATGGATCCATTATTTAAAAAAAAGTCAAGCTCTATTAGCAATTTCTTTACTAACCCCTTTTTAATCGATTACACTATATTGAAAAATTAGCAAGAAAGTAAAATACTATATCTCCAACTTTTTTATGTTATAATTCCAACTTTGTTCGTATCCTTATATACATTTTACGGCAGTACCAATACCATACTTGTGTAGTAGTTTTTAGGTTAAAATATTTAATGGTACTTAACATCAATTGGATTATTTAATACTAATAAAATATAATAGGCCACAGTTATTAAGCGCTGACGAACAGACAAACCTTGCTCAAGAATGTAATTATAATTATGGTAGATTGAGAAAAAAACAACAACATTGTTTGAGGTTGCCAACAACAAAAAATTCACACACTTAACCATGCTTAGGATTTAAAATTTATGTATCTACTCTCTTTAATGTGAGCCGTTGAGCAAACACAAGTTTGTTGCTAAACTTAATCTAAAGTCACTTTGATTTTTTTATATGTACATGTTTCATTTTTTTTTAATATAACGCGCTGAGTGATAGCTGCACACCTTCGTTGTTCAAAAAGAGTTCTCACGAGACAATCAAACACACCGACCGACAAACTTTGCTTCATTAATACAGATTTATTGTATTACAAAGAACTTGTTCTACAAAACAACCTTTATTTGGTGCACTCTTATCCTCGCACAAGTCGTAAAGTTTTAATTTATTCTACATTTAGTTTGTATTTCAAAATAAACACGTCTTTAAATATTAATAAATTTACAATTTTAGTTAAAATTTTAAGAGCCAGGGGCCACCACCTATGTAGTCTACTCAAATGTTACAATTTTGTCTGCAGGATATATATATTTACCATTAAAACCGTTTCAGAGGGTGAAAGATCGAAAAATCAGACATTGATTTTTTAGGTCCATCCTAATCCTAAATGTTCATACTACATAATGTATATTAGGATGAATGAAATAGTGTTATTTAAAGAATAAAAATAAGGAAATCTATATCAATAAATCTGTAGCTTAATGGCTTGAAAACTCATTAATTCATCAATTTATACATATATATGGGATTTTTTGCATAAACGATAATTCCTATCTCATTAAGCAATAAAGTTTGGGAGTAACCCTAAGAATTGAATATATTTCTATTATTATAAAAACCTTTAAAAACCAATGTTAATATTATATATGTATATAAAACATTAAGCTAATAATATATTAATTATTTATTTACATGTTATGATTGCCATATGAGATTTGACGATCCATCGGCAACAATATATATACATTGGACTCTACCGTAACGACAAAAGTTCGGACTTTGGTATCGCAGGATATATATTTTTTTGTATTTTATTCATCTAAATAAGAAAATAAATTTTAATCCTCAAAATAAAAGTCCTTCCTTGAGGCGTTTTTATTTGGAATTAATGAACTAAAACATTATATTTGACAATATTATTTTAGACACTTGGTATAAAAAAACGAGATTAAGTAGTAAAAACGAAGAAATAAATAAAAATATATCAGCGTGATACGCATTACCAAAAGAGTAAATTTATTTACTTGTGACATCTTTAGGACTAAAGTACATATAATTTGAGGCATGTTAGAGAAATGCTTTTGAAATATTGTGGAAAATATACCGTATGCGTCATAATGGTTTGTGAGTGAATTCAATAGCCTTGTGCTTTGTAATGATTGATTCCAATGTTATAAAATTTTCAAAAAGGTTTCATGATATATTTCTTAATGATACGTATTATTCATAAAAAATTAAGGGCCTTTGAACTACGTTCAAAAATATGTACTGATTTGTGATGGAGACATATTTTTTGAAATTCAAATGTTAAATATTTAAAACAACAGAAACGAGTTGGAAAAATGCCGCTGGATTTTAAACTTTCTCAAAAATCAGCAAACACTAAAGTACTTTGTGATGAGAAGATTTTTTTCGTTGATAAGTTCTTCAATTATCGTACGAACGGATAATTATACGCCTCGGCCAAGGGTACTCCATCATAATTCAGATATGTGGCAATGTCCAAATAACCGACCAGAGTCATGATGATAGATTTTACTAAAAACCTCTCTCAAGAACAATATATTTCTTTTTATTGACGTATGGTATATGCCAATCTACCATTTTTAAAGCTACATAGTTTTTTCCATTCTATTAATTCAAAAAAATTCCACTAATTATCCATTACCTAGTTCATTTTTTTTTTCTTCATAATTTGCTATGTCTTTAGTCATTTGTATAAGTCTGCGTGATCCGTTGCCTCTCTCTCCCTCTAACTATGAATGTTCTAGTACTTTCATCCTAAATGTAACCCATTTACCTTTTAAATGAGAATAATTACTAAAATCAGCCAGTATCTGTTTATTTTTTTTAATCTTTAATCCATGTTTTTCTAGTTGTCCTCTAAAATTTGTAATGTCTACATAAAAGAGGTATGAATTAATTTTTAGCTTCCTTAATTAATCTGAGTAATGTTATTTGCGAAAGCTTCAACTTTATTTTTCCTCTCCCATACTTTTATACCCTTTACATATTTTGATTCATTGATTTCCTCTTATAATGGATTTAAGGCAATAATAAATGGATTTGGAGAGATGGGATTTCCTTGATGACATCCTCTATTCAAATTGAAATAATAATTCTCTCTTTTATAAAAGGTAATTAGGTCACAGAGACTAGTGCCATAATTCTTATTAATATATATCCCAGGCCGTGCGTCTTTATACTTTCTATTATATATTCGTCTGATTTTCTGTCGATTGCTTTCATAAAACCAATCGCCAACACTACTACATTTGAATTGTCTTTCTTTTTTTGTGCAATCAACTCTTTAATTTCTCTGACCACATCCTCCATGACTCTACCTTGAACAATCCCTTTTTGCGACAAGTCTAAAATATTAGGCAAAAACTTTTTAATCTAATTGCTAAGATTCCATTATGATTTTAGACGACAAGTTGAGTGTAGTTAAATGCCGAAGGTTCTCTATAGACTTTGTATTATTATCTTTTTTGGTATTCAAATTAGTTTTCCTATTTAAATGTGACTGTTCAAAAAACCTTAAATCTTTTTCCAATTACAGAGCTACAATATATTAACTAATAATTGTAAATCAATTCAAAAAATTAAGTTTTTCATTTTTTTATTATAATCTTATGTTCTTTAAGCACTTAAATAATGATTGGATTTCCTAAAGCTTTACTTTACTTTCAAGTCCAATTCTGTATCACGAGATTGACTACAAAAAAAAATGCTGAATAAATGATTTGAATGGACCACATGGGATTATCCTTTTGTAATGAAAGAAACAGAGTATATATTTTACAAAACTAGGTAGGTTTTTAAAATAGTTGTATTTTGATAAAGTAATATTATTCCAAAGTTTCATTAATATTACACCACTTAACTTGTATTTATTTTTAACAATGGAACATCAATTATAACAAAAAAAAAAAACTTTTTCTTTTAAAAAAGATGTATAATTACACAAAACAATAGAAAAACAGTATTGCTTTTCATATCATGGAGAAAAAGAGAATTTTAAATTCTATATGAAATCATTTTGAGATGCACAATTCTTATTAAAAGTTTTTGCAACCAGCCATGCTTAGATTACAAAAAGTTTTTTTTTTTCGCACATCCAACACCATAAATTATCCGCAAATTTTGTATGATTTATTAATACACTTTTTTCTATGATGAGACTCAAAAAAATAATGTAAACTGAGCCATAGATACAGATTTGTTTTTAAAAAAAATAAAAAATACATGCAAAAATTACTTGTCTATATGTTAACTTATTTATATTCGTATAATGTTAAAAAAAGAATATAAATATTGTGTACTTGGCTAAAATATTTATAGAATTAAACAAATAGTATTAAAAAGTTTAAAAAAATACGGTAATTTTAAATGAGTATTGTCAATTACATACATTATTTAGATCCTCGCTGATTAAAGGTATAATTGTGCCAAGTTAAATGTAGAAAAAAGTGAAACAGGGGCAGTGTATTCTAATGATTTATATTATTGCTAATGATGTATTTATTATTGTTATTTTTAATGTTAAAATGTAGGTATTCAAAATAAATACAGGATGTTCCGATTTAATTTTCGTCTTCGCAATGACAGTATTAATCCAATGTTTATTAAGTAGTGTAAATAATATTAGGATACATAGTAGACATACTTATGATCCGTCCAAGTTTTTGTAGATTGGAGGTTAGATAGGCAATGGAGGTAAAATCGTTTCAATGCAATGAGGGAGAGCCTAGGTACGCCGTAGAGATGCACATTAATCTTAATGCTGATTTGCACTATCCTCCTAACGACAATCAAAAATATCAGAAATGCATTCTTCCCCACCAAGGATTCTCTTGGGATTATTGAAAAGAAGCCAAAGTACCAGAATAACCTTAGAAAGATCCTGTTCCCTAAGCTTCCCCGATCGTTGCCTATGTGATCAATTATTTTTTCTGTGGAAATATTAAGTAACTTACCAGCAGAATCTCTTATTTAAAAAAAAAAAAAAAAAAACCATCTCTTATCGCCACCATCAACGAGTAGTCTCCCCGTTTTCTAAAGAGGTTGTTGTGAAGGCCTCTTAAATTTTAAATGAAACTATATAGAACAATGGATAACCTATAACATACTTGTGTTATGGTACAAATATATACTTTTTTAAATTTCATATAACAACATTAAAAAAAGACATAGCATATGTTTAACATGTAATTAAAGAAAAGTTGATTAATTATGATCTATGTTAATATAACAATTTTTTTTGTATACTTGGATGTTTAAAAAGGCATCATTTTCAATAGTGCAAACGTACGTAGCTTAAGCTCAGTGTGTCATATTTTTTTTTAAATATTTGAAAAAAGGGGAGTACAAATCTTCTTGAATAATAAATCAAAGGTTATCTGTCTTTCTTATGTGATTGCCTAATAAATCCGAAGAATGTCGGAATATTAAAAATTTAAGAGTTTTTGTACACACTAACACAAAAATTTACTCTGTATGTTTTGTCAGCTGTCGATTTCTCTGCTTTCGTCCCTAATCAGTAATCTAAACGTTGATTGGTTGAATTTGAATTTGTTCTTAGTAAACTGTGAACAATTCTGAATGACTATTGAGTTGGGAATAATTAGCTACTAAATACTAACTGATTTTGTGATAGAAAGCTTGGGAGATAAAATAAAAGTAAAGACATGTATGTATGGTAAAATGGTAACTCATTACTTTCTTTGTCAAATAAATAAAATTATTTGTAATTTTTTTTTTTCGTTAAGTGAATAATATGTATATACTGTACAAAACCTTTGTATACTGCACTCAAATATCCTTTGTCTGGCTAAGTGCTCTCATTACGTTTTAATAGATATCATAAGATATCTTATTGAGAACTGAATATACAGTTTGATAGGTAGATACTTAGTCTTAGAGAGTTATATCAACCCATTATTTTATGTAAAATGTACTCATCGAAATATTATCATTTTACTTGCATAATAAAAAGTAATGAAACTTAATGCTCTATAATTGTAAGTGCATATACTTATCTGTCTACCTATAATATATATGCAATAATTAGTCATGCAATCCAAGAAATAGTCATTAATTTTATTACATCATGATTAATAGTATAACTTAATTCTTCCAAATTGAACAAAAAGTGTGGGGAATAATAACCTATTTATAAAAATGAATCTGATGGGCAAAAACAAAACAAAACATAGAAACAAAATGCATTTGCTTGCATAATTATTTTTATTGGGCTTAGAAACAAACAAAAAAAAAAAACGTTTTACATCATCTGCCTGCTTATTATTTATTTGCCCCTTGTTAAAAATAATTCCTGCTAAGAATAGACAATAATTGTATATACGAAGAAAAAAAAAAAACTTTTTGAATCCAACATTATATTATTAATGTATTGATCGGTGATGCATAAAATATATTCTGCCGGTATGTCAAAGTAAAATAAACCTAGTATGACAGCTTGATAAATATTTTGGGAGGAGAGCAGCTTAGCTGTCATGACGTTTTATTACATCATCTGCAAGCAACCAATCTAAATCTTTATATAACAAGGAAATATAGGCTCCCAATTACTCTTATATTGATCATTCATTCTACTCCAAGTCCAATAAAGACTTATACTTAAACTCCAAAGCAAACACCATTGTTACTCTCGGTGTTTCATGAGCACACGTACTAGTTATTACTTTATACTTAATTGTTACCTTCCCAAAAATGAACTAATAATAATAAGAGCGTTAGAAAATAAAAAATCCATCTCAAGCTGCAACGACAAAAAGTGACAACCGCATTATAGGACATATTTTATTCATCTCTAGATTTCTTTAAGGATTTACATATACCATGATTTGTAAATTCTAATTATTATTTTTGTAGTTTGTAATCATTATTCTTTAATTAGGAAGTAGATAACATTTAAGTATAGAATAAATACGTGTCTACTTGCCAACCCAACCTTAGCTATTGGGTTTAGTTTGGGGTTTGCAACAGGTTATAATTTATTATTCTTATTGTAAAAACATTAAAAATTCAATTTTTTATTATATTTATAGGAATTATTCAGTATTTTATGCCAATTTTGGGAATTAAATTAGTACCCACAGTTCTTGATGAGGTTACACGTATTGTATAACTAATAATACAATATCATTTGTGTCCGTCCTCACATAAAAAAAAAAAAAAAAAAAATCAAAGAAATGAGAAGGAACGACTTTTAAGCAAACAAGTGAATTAAATTCACTAAACCTCAATTTACAATGGCTAAATATATCATTAAATTATAAACAATACACTATCGCCAAAAATAAACAATTGCATATTTTCTGATTTAATTTTTCAGGAGCATTATAAGAAGTATTGGTGATATAATGTAGATTTAAATGAATTTTTATAAGCATTGGGGTGTATTATACATACCTCAGTTCACAATGGAGGTTTAATTATGAATACCCTTTTTTGATATATTTCATTCTCATTTTGAAATTTTTGTAATAAAATTAAAGTTGAGTCTTGCTCAAGACGAATTTTACTGACTAGGTTGTTGGGTGGCATAGCTGTAGATGTATTTGAAAAGCATTCTGCTATCCCTCTTTTTGTCCGTTCTACGTTTTATACATTTGTACCTTAACGTTTTTTCTTTCTCCTTTTGTTTTTCGACATTTTGTCGTTCTATGTTTTGTCCTCTTACGTTTTGTCTTTCGTCCTTTTGTCGTTCGACGTTTTCCCCTATTACCACATATATAAAAATAGGAAGGTTCTTGCACCCGGATCCAAAGTACTCTGATATAGTATAAATAAACTTGTATTACACTATAAGATCCATGATCCAAAACAGCTTCGTGTACTCGGACTTTTACGAATCATATAAGAGATCTGAGGAATTTTCCAGATATTAAAAACTTATAGTATTACTTAATACTGAAACCAATTATGAAATATTTATATCTACCTACATACATCAAAAGTAGCATCTTTATTTGGTTACTGGAAATTACGCCCTATGCAGCTTAGCCCTGCGGAAGATAGGACTTCATACATATATTATATCATAAATGTATCTTCCACATATAATTTAAGGCCTTCCTTTTTTTTCTTGAAGTCCTTTGTAATTAATTATGAAAATATGACATTTTAATTCAATTTGGATAATGTAATTTGTTTTACTGAGGAGGGTGACAAGAATTACTACTCCCTTAGGGGTTTAATAGTTATAGCAGGACTATTCCTCATATTAATATACGAGTTAGGAGTGAGGTTAGTTCAGAGTATTGTTTCTATGTGTTATTAAGGTCCATATACGTATTTTTAACTTATGCTAATTGAGTAGTTTAAGAAAAAACATGAAATTGTAAATATAATTTATCTTAATTATTTTGGTAATTTGCAGTCTGACCTAGGCTTGGGGTTAAGACGATGAAACAAAAGGTTAACATAAAATATTATTGTGGAAATGGCAAGGATTAATAAGAGGTAAGTGAAAAAATGAAATACCCTTGATACAATTATTGCAACATTTATGTTTGATATTTTCTATTTAATTATTTTTAAATTGAATTAAATGCGCTCATTTTAGACTAATAAATACAGAAATGCATGACAAATGACTTTTAGTAGGGGGAAGACTCATTTTCAGCCTTAAATTATTTGTGAAAGATACATTTATGCTATAATAAATGTACGAGGATGAAACTTCCATAGGGCAAAACTTCCCAGTGCAGAAATTCCCAGTGCTAAACTGCCTGGAACGTAACATCCTAGAACCTCCCTATTTATCTTAATTTTTACTTGGAGTGAGATCGACATGAACAGTTGCATCAAGTGATTATTCCACACGGATTTACTCACCTCACAAGCACAAAAATGTATACTGTATTTAGTTGTGAGGTGTCCATGTTTCTTCTTTCTATCATTGATTGATTTGTAAAGAATTAGTTCTTATCAAACTGTAAACAATTATTAAGTATATGTGAAATATAATTTCGTAGTTTGAAGAAGAAAATAACTAATAAAACATTTTGGAGCTTTTTAAGTTTCTTTTTGAAGGAGAGGTTGCGAGATGAAGTATAGCTTACGATTTATCCAACTTTATTATAGAAATAATTATATACTAATAGTCATAACATTGGGTTATTCATTGTTTCGGCATCAGTATCCCGTAAAAATGTAATCTTATTATGCTTATAAAATTCAAAACAATTATCGGTTAAATTCAGGTTTAAGATCGGGATTTGAAAGTTTGGATACCCAAAATTTACTCAAATATTTAGGTCTAAAGATCTGAACCGACCCAAATCCGAGAAATCTTTACAAATACATATAGTACATCTACTTAAATTGAACCCATAGATAAAAACATAGACGGGAGGCATAATATTAAGACATTACCTATATAATTATAAAGGTAATGTCGTCTCATTATTTGTATAAATTTTTGCTAAAAAGTTTTTATGCTATTTTCTAAAGTATGGAAACGTGAGTAATCGGAAAAGTGTTATCATCATGATTTATTGAAACTTTTTGTCTTTTTGTTTTTGATCAAAAATAATTTAACTTCTTGAAATTCCTATGTATCTAAGTATTTCAAACCCATTACAATTTATCAGATAGTAATAATGGTGTTTTCAATAACTAGCGCATAAATACAATTGGAAAGCATTTATTTTTGGCTAAATTGTTCTACTATTTGTTAAATATTTATCTGAATTAAAAAATATTGAGTTTTTATCAATTGGTTAATCCATCATTAATTAAATTTATTTCTATTAAGATTATAATTGCTCGAATATTGTTTGTACACTATCTGGATATTTTATTTATAATTGATTATTTGTAAATTATTAATACAGGAAAATTATATAGCAAAGAAGAAAAAAAAAAGGAAAAATAACTAAATATTGCTAAGCTAGAAAGGGCGCTCTGTAGAGTACAAACCTCTATTTAAAATATTTTTACCTGTAAAGTAACATTCATATGAGTGATCAGTCTCAATTTTTTTAATAGTAATGATCAATTGTGCGTTTTTAAATTTTTGTGTAACCTTGGCCTCTCAAAATTTAAATTGAGTTATTTATCTAAATTCGTTCAAAAATGATGATGAATTTTACGTTTTTAATATTTTGTCTGACATTGACTTCCCAAAATTTAATGGATTCTTCCTTTTAACTGGTATCTTTTTCTGTAATCATACTTATAAACATTCAAAAAGAAAATTCATAAATTTACAAAATGGGGCAATACTTCCTTGTTGCATGTAACAACTAATTTTACAAATATGTGACTCCTCAATAAGTCTGACCTTTTTAAATTCAAACAGAATTAGCTTTTAAAAATATATATTTTGTACAATTTGCAATTTTGTACAAGCTATTGTATAACACTTTATTTAATAACAACATCCACCATTTTAATTATTAAGTACTAAATGATGGCTTTATTTCATTTTGACCTATAAAAATTATTTTGAGAAGTTTAAATGACATGTAATTACACTTTTAGAGGTCAAAGTCAGGGTCACAAAAAACAAATTGAGATATATAACTAAAATTAGTGTCACCTGTTGTTATTTTTATGGAAAATAATTTTACAGAATACAACTAATCAAAAAAAAAACCCACATGTATTCTGTGACTGCAAGGTTCTAAATAAAATAATGGAATTCGTCAGGATTGTGATTAGGGAGAGGATGGCGAGGAGTCTCTCTTCATACAAACTTCTATACGGGTTTGAGGCAGCATGTGAAACATTTAATTTCGCCTCTAAGGATTTATTAGACTCCAAGCATTGATCTGCATGGCACGGCATAACAATTTTAAAGTTTTTCATAAAATAGTAAAGGTAGTGAGTTTGGATTACAATCAATAACAGGCAATCTAAATTTTTCCAAATTTTACCTATTTCACTATGATAGCATTTTTTTTATTTCAAAGGACCATTTAATTGTTTTTAGGTAAATATATTATTAAGTTTGCTCTGTGATGTATGTATATATATGTGTGTGCATGTATACAGAGTTTGCGTAAGCAAAAGATATGTTTTTGTTTGTAAGATTTAACAACACCATTGTACATACTATTAACATAATTATAACTTATGATTTCAACAATCATTTCTCAAAATGTCCTCCTTCTGAGGTCATCATGACTGCCTCCAGTCTGGGCCTGAAGGCCTTGTACACTTTGTCGACACATTCATCCTTCACATCCTCACTCCTTCCCAACAGAGGCCTTCAGGGAATCAAAATTGCAGAGGGTAACTTTGATGCCTCGCTTTACAAATCCTGTTATTCCATAGTCCAGTGGCGAGCAGTCCGATAATGAATAAGCCTCAAGCTTAGAGGCCATAGATCGTTGAGGTTTTCCTTGTAAGAAGCTTAAGTTGTTATGGTCTTATTGCCAGTTGCTGAGTTTCGTTGCATACAGTAATCCCCTTCCGGGTAGTTGATATCCAACCAGGGCTTCACAAGCTCTTCTGTTACCTCCTGGTACTAATTGGCAATTTTTGTGTGTTCTCCGCTTCCTGGAGAGGCTCTCACCCCTTTTCAAAAAGCCTTCTGGTTTGAAAGACAAACAATATCCCACAAACCTTATTTGGGTGTAAAAATATCTAAAATCCGTTGCTTCTTTTCTTCCATTGTCGTTCTTTGTTGACGTATCGCAACCAATAACACATTGTATGATAGCTGATAATTTTTGCAACAAATAATTTCAAACCTATTACAAATAATAATGACTCTATTGAGCTGTAATTGGCGGAGTACGATTTGCTCACGCCAAAAAAAGAATATATAGGTATATATATATATAACTCAAACCAGTGTCAAAAATTACAAATTTTTAGGCAAAATGATTCCGAATTGAAGTTAGCATTCTCCAGAGTGGCTATTCTAGATTTATAGTAAACTTAAAATATATTTTAGACATGCATGCAATTCCTTGAGAAATTCATTACATAAATAGTAAAGAGTTAAAAGTTACCTTTATTTGGTCAATAAAAATAAAGAAAAGAAGATACCATCTATAATATATTCTATGTTTTGATTAGAATATTGATAAATTTTTCTAATACTTTCGAATATTCTAACAATCTACTCCGAAGTATTAGAGTAATTGTTGAAACTTTATAAGTAGTCCAAATTATAGGACATTTATTACTTATATTTCAAAACAAATAAATTATATGTGTAAAAATAAAGGAATTAAGTCCATATTTAAAGGTATTATTTTTATATTGCCCTTAAGAAATGATCCATGACATTACATAAATCAGTTACTATTTTCTTAAATAATTTATAGATAAAACCATGTTGGAAAATATTTATTATTTTCAAAATAGATATATTTGGCTTTCTAAAGATAAAAGCTACATTAGATTGTGACAGAAATAAATGAGTAAAAAATGTAAACCAAAGGATGCCTTTATAAATCACAAAAGAATAAAATTATTATTAAAAACCACAAACCACATATTTATACGTACATAAATATATTATATTTCTATAAAATGCTTAGTATCCCTCTTTTTTTTTTAAGAATCCATTATTCAAGAAAAACTTGTCTGCATAAATGTATGAATACTTGACTTCATTTAGTTCGTGCATCAACAATTCAAAATCAGAGGAATATTTTTGTCTTTTATTTTGCTCGAAGCAATTTCAACAAGTATAATTTTTTTTCGTAACTTTATGGTAATAATATTTCAAACATTTTATTCACTTAGTATAAAATAAATTGAAATAATTCACTTTATAAATACCTTTAGGCATTATAGCTACAAACAATATTAATCTTCTCTTAGAAAGCTTTAAATGTTTATTGACATATTTTTAGATCATTTTACAAAATATATGTAACCTTTATATAAAGTAAATATGTATTTTTATAATAGAATGTTTCTTATTTACTTGAAATGTCCGGATCCCTTGGTCGAAATCCATTCTTTTTGATAAAAAATACATTTGGCAAAGTTTCAGAACAACTTAACAATGTTAAGAGGTAGCTCAACTATCTCAATGTTTTGAATTGACCAATTTCTTCAATAAAAGTGACTTTTTTTCTCAATTATCATAATACAGTTCACTATACAACTTATATTTTATAATTTTTTCAAGATTACTTAATTAACTCAAAGAATTATTAATGTCGTTTTGCGAAAAAAATATTTTTAATTGGAATTACAATGCAAAATAATTGAAGATAAAACTAATTTTTCTAGAAAGTGTTGCGTGTAATGATTTTGTATTTTCTCCATTTTCCTCATGCAAAACAAGACTCTTTGTTTGGATTGTGTTGGTAATTAATTTGGAATGTAAAATCAGTTTCATTTATGATACTTCAAAGGTGTCCCAAATTTCAAATCCTCTTCTGCGAAGCATCATTGCTCATAAGCACATCTGGAGTACTTTTTTCCTCAATTTCAATCAATTTTGTATACAACTATCCCCGTATTACAATTATTAGATATAATAGTTGAATACTATTTAGTAACAAATAATACTATGCAATACTTTGTAGTTTCCTTAAAAGTTAATTAATACAGATGCTAATTTGAACAAAGATAAAAAGAAGATGTATTACTGAAATATTTTTAATAAAGGAAAAGGTAAGTAGGCTCATAGTTTATTCAACCAAAGTAGTGTAAATATCAAAGTGCAAAGACAGACCCTTTGGAAACATTAACACTACCTCAAACTAAGTTTTATCTTAATGGCGTATATATTACCAAATTAACTAGAAATAAATTGCCTTCTTCACGAATGCCCTACTGACTTTTTCCATCACATCATTTTGAATTAAAAAAGACTATTCGGGAACCATCAAAAATTACTATTTAAGAAACATCAAGTTTTCGTTAAAAAAATATGCGAGGAAGATATCTCTTTTCCCAAAGTTCTACTCTTTAAAAGAGTTAAAAAAAGGTGGCAAACGATAAACAGATCTAAGTATGAGCCTGGAATCGTAAATAATGAAATAACATGTTACACTGTAGATAAACGACAATAAATTATCAATTTTGCCAACAAACACCTTCAATGGAGTGAATATATATAATTTTATAACACGCAATAATATTTCTTGGTAGTTTTATCAACCGTGGAATTAAATTTATGTCCCCCAGTGAATGGACTACGATTGTTGGTCGTCTAGAGTGTTGTATATCTAAAAAAAATTGGTTATTAAAGTAGTAGATTAAATTAACTTCTAAAAAGGAAGGATGATTGCAGAATTTTTTATCTTTATCCTTTCTTCGTTCCTACAGCCTCAGATGCTCCATTTAATTATTTGAATTTAATGAAATAACTACATAATTATTTCAAAGTCTATAGTCTAATCTCAAAAACTTTCAATGCATTTATTTGAAGAGTATGTTGATATGACTCTATTTTATAGTTGAGTGAGTTTGTCATTTAAAAAAATATATTATTTGAAATACAAAATAAAGAAAAGAAAGACCATATTCAAAGGAAAAATTTATCCAAAAAATCATCAGGTTTTGCATTGAAAAAAAGGGAAAATATATAAACATTGCGCGCAACACGTTATATATGTATTAGCTTTCTCTTCAACTAATATGCATGATAATTTACATTATATGTTTTTTTTTTCTCCGAAAAACATTCATAATTCTTAGAGTAAATTAAAACATCTTAAACATAAAAGGCTGTATCGTGAACTGTTTCCGCAATAATCAAGAAATAAATCACTTTTTATGAAAAAATTGGTAATTTTCTAAACTTGAAGGTCGTTCAATTACCTCTAGACCTCCGTCTTTCATGAGCACACACACCCGTTATTACTTTTTACTTTGATTTTCTGGCTTCAACTAATATAAACTCTGGTATATACTGTGTGTAAACTAAAGGTGTGTCTGTTCGTTTGAGTGCACTTTTTTGTGTGTACATATTTTCAGTAGGACCATTTTTGGCTCAGATCATTACAGCTTACTTATTTCAGGGTGGGTATCATTTTGACCTCATTTGAATATATTTTCATTTGAAATGCTGGTAATTCTTGTCAGATATAAATATCATAAGACTGCTTTATTTGATTTTTTCTAGAAACCAATTCCAGGGAGAACAAATATACAAAGTGGATCCCAAAAAAGGTAGTCGCATCTATTTATGTTTTTATACCCATTATTTTTTATTAAAAGGTTTCATTATGCAATCAAACGACAGCTGAAACAAAAATTAGCATGCTTTGTTATTATCCTATGTATCTAAAAGTAAAAAATGTTGGAGCAAAAAAAAAAAGGCCTCGTGTTTTCAACCTCATCCATCCTTGTGGCTGAGAAGGCTGCAGATATCGTTGGCATCTCTATCTAGACTGTCCATAATAGGGGTCGACAACTTTTTGGAGAGTAGGGGCCAAAAAACTATGTAAAGTCATAGTAGAAAACCATGTTATTGAATATATAATTGATTTTCTGGCTATTTAGAAAAAACAAGGACTCAATATAATTTTATTTAAGTAATACCCTTATTTTTATTACAGGAATTATAAAAAAGAAATGAAATATAAACACAATTTAAAAGAAAAATCTATTTTTTACTCTTATATAAAGAAAAGTAGAAAAAATAATAATTATTTAATGAGACTTTTGTTTCTGCTTTTTTTGTGATATTTTTTGTATATCAGGTGAAATATTTGTCGATAACAGGAGCAAAACTTTTAAAATGATTATGTCGAGTTTCATAGTGCCGTTTACTGTTAGAAATTTTCATTTAGGATTAGTATGCCTATATTTAGATAAATGTTCGTGATAAGATGGCGGGCCGGTCAAAATTCACTTGGGGGTAGATATGGACCGCGGGGCTGGGGGTTGTCAACCTCTGATTTATAACATTAAAAAGTCTATTACATCCCCCTACAGCGTAAAAGAAGGACCAAAACTTCAACAGTAACAATATAGGTGACTTCTGGCCTACTCATCTAGTCCTGACCTTAACTCCCAGGACTTTAAAGTTTCAAGGTGTCTTAAAGAAAAATATCAGCCTCATCTATCATCAAAATTTGGGTTTTCTCCGAGCTGCCATCGTGACAACGTGGTAAATCATGGTTACGGCATTCATCGTCAAGAGCTCCCAATCTGTGTCGAGGCTGTTATTGCTTGTGAAGGGTAATATATTGAATAAATATAGATTCCTCAGTATTAATTTAAACCTATTACAAATTGGTTATGAGTTGCCTTTTCTTGATTCCATAAAAATCACGTTTTTTGTAATTTAGTCAGGTTACTGTATGTTTTGGGTCCCCACTCTCTAGTAGGGATTACTATTATTAAAAAACAAAAAACAAAAAAAAACACTAAAACTATCATTAATTGATTTAATCCAACATTTAACTTGGAATCAATTTCGATCAAAAGTAATTACACAATATAGGATCATATCATTACTTAGTAATTCAATAACATGACTTGTCTTAAATAAATAGGAACAATAATGAATGTAAACATGTTGACACATAAGTTCGGACTTTTCAGGTGAGGAATATTCTATTTACTCCCTTTTTTCGCGTATGCCTGCCTCATGTCTTGAAATAGACTCATCTTTAATGCCGAAAGAGTTTGAATCCTCAAGCAATGCAATGAGTGCTTGCCAACAGAAATTTTAATAAAAAAAAGTTAGGTACAAGCGTATGTTTTGTATCACATTATTATTTTAACTGAAAACATAGGGTCTTTTTTCTGTAATAATGTCAAAAAGGCTGGACTATAAAAAAAGCTATTTATTTATTACTCTGCACCTTTTTTTTCTAGGTAGTATGCTAAATGTTCTTTTTTGATAAATTTATGCAGCATTTCGACTATGTAAGTGAGGAATTAACGAGCTTTAAAGAACAGTATGTTTTACATGTCACCTTCTGTTAAGTTGATGATCTAAAAAAAAGTTAAGCAACATGCTTTGAGATAATACTCTAATAAGAAAGAAAAATTATATATATTAATCGTCTTTATTTTGTATCATTATTTAATGGAAAATTGAGCTTTGTTTTGAATTTTCGTACAATGAAGGTTTTTTAAAATAATTATAATTGACCATATCAAATTCAATTATTCTCCAAATATACAAGGGATTAAATAATAATAGTTGTTACTATATCATTTATTGTTAAAATAAATAACTTTAATTCTATAAACAAGTTGTAATAATATATCCATCTTGTTAATATAATATTACAACTTAAAACCTCAAACTGTGAATATATTAAATTATTAAACTCGAGAATACTACAATTTGAGGCAGTGGGGGTCATCGAAATCTTTTCCTTGATAAGCATTTGGATAAGTGACCATGACAAATTAACCATACCCATATGATTATAAATAACTCTATCACAAGCCAAATAATCAAGATTCACGATCAACTTGAATAGTCTGTCATTATGAAGCCGAATCAAGATCACTCGTCAAAATTACCTCCAAAAGCAGTTAAGATACAGGATGGGGTAGCAAAACATGGACAGATAATTTATGTTCATTTTCTCATTACTATGAAAAGGTTATGTAATTATTTTTTAATATTCTATTTCCGTCGTCCTTATTACATAAACAAACTATACTAATCATTTAGTCATTTCATCATCATGAGCGAGCGACAAACAAAAAGACAGCGCATTTCAAATCTCCTAGATGCTGGAGTTGATGTGTTGAAGATTAAGGACATTTTTAAGTGTTCTAGGAGGCTGGCTTTTAAGTTGGCCAAGATGGAAAAAAAGGAAAAGACCTCCCAGGATGTCAGGAAGTGGAGGGCATAATTTAAAGGGGGGTGCGTATTAGTGTTGGAGACGAATACAAATGAGGATCCCTCTAAGTTAATGAATCCTCTCGCCAACAACTTCTCTATGGCTCCTAGGACCATCAGTAGGGCTATGAAGCAAAACTTGGGATTCGTTTCTTTTACTATGACCCCACACCACTTCTGACAGAGTCTATGAAAGCCAGGAGGCTTTAGAGGTGCAAGAAGATCCTCACATGGATCAAGGCAAATGGGTCAATTGAGAAAAATTTTCACTGTCCAAGAAAATTTTAGGATAGCTAGGTTGGAGAAACAAAATAAAATGTCCCAAGGGTTTACTACACCAAATCTGTCCTTAACAATGGTCCTCGGTGTTGTGGCCTCTGATGGAAGGAAGATGCCTCCGTTCTTTTTCAAGGCTAGACAGAAAATAGGCTAGGATACCTTCATATGATGCTTAATTACACAATCTTACCATAGCTGAATACCAACTACCTGGAGAGACTCAGGACGGCACCCTCTATCCCACGTACGCCACGGGCCAAAAGTTCTGCGCAGATAACATGGCTCGATACTGCTCCAAAGAGATATGGCGCCCTTCATCACCAGATTGGAACCCACTAGACTTTTTTATATTGGAAACTTTGGAGAGGGAAGCAAAGGATCCTTACACCCAAATGGGGACTCACTGAAGTTCTCTATAGTAGCTGCATGGTACAACTTGTCAGTGGAATTTGTCATCAGCTCCTGCATAGCCTTCAGGTGATATGTAAAAGCTGTGATTGATAATGAAGGTGGCCATATTGAGTGAAAAAAGTTTTACAAAAACCTTTTCTACATGTTTTGCTATTATTATTTTTCTTTATATTATTGAAAATATAAAATTATTCATATATTTCTAAATCCATGTTAAAGTTCCATGTATTGCTGCCCTATCCTGTACAATCGATTTTTATTTTATTTTGTGAATAGCCGTGAGAGAAGGCTCTTTAACTTCTTTGCTAGAATAGCAGATGAGAAGTAATCCGTAGATATTTTAGGAGGGAAGTTGTCTGGAGTG
This sequence comes from Lepeophtheirus salmonis, assembly GCF_016086655.4. Classification (NCBI taxonomy): domain Eukaryota; kingdom Metazoa; phylum Arthropoda; class Copepoda; order Siphonostomatoida; family Caligidae; genus Lepeophtheirus; species Lepeophtheirus salmonis. The sequence continues at coordinate 21,066,943 of NC_052144.2, forward strand.
ATTGCGATGATAGTATTCAAATTTTCCATTAAATTTATATTCCTGCTACGAAGTAAGGAGAGTTTTACAAGCAAAAATATATATTATTCTCCATTTAAAGAATCTCATCCAAAAGATCATGCAATAAACAAGTTACAGCCTTCTCTCAATCCTACATATATTTAAAATCTTTTTCATCTGGATCAAGTTATTACTTTAAAACTACCTATAATTTGAAGCTAATTTTTTCTGGACCAGCAAAAGTTATACAAAGTAATCTGAAATTTTTTTCTGTTAAACTTCCAATATTTATAAAATACCTTTATTGTATAACACAAAGAAAAAAAAGGCCAAAAATCATTGGATAGTTCAAATAAGTCAATCATACTAACTGCTTTTGATTTCTTATGTTGTAACAGACTACCAGTGATATATTATTTCTCCACAACTTTTAAAATGAATTACATTTATGCATATATATATATTTCCTAACTATATATGTATCATAATATTGCCTAGTAATATTTTATTCAATGCGTAGTTAAACAATTCCCTTTGAGTATAATAGACAAAATTTATTTGTAAATATAATGAAATGCCCAATATATATATTACTAGCAAGAGGGTTACCCGGTGTTGCTCGGCCAAGGAGGGAGCGGTATATCACCTTGGAAATGGTCAAAATAATTGAAAAATTATTTAGAAAATAATTTTTTATACGGTATTATACTAATTAATTTTAATATGAATGTTTTGTTGTTGTCCAGAAAGATGCTGATAATTCGAACTTTAATTCTTTGCTATAATAATAATGATAGAGCGGAATATATTGACTATATTTTAAACAACATATACTAATAACACTATATAAATCCAGTTAACTAAGGTAATCCACAAAGTCTCATCATAGTACCAACACCCCCATCCCCTATCCCCCAAATACCCTTACTATTGCCTCTTGTAACCTTAATATTATTATTAGGAATTTAATTTAAAAAAAATATTGCTTTATAAAATCCAAATAATATAATGAGAAATCCATTTTTATTATTGTCAAAAATTTGCAAAATCAAAATTCGTGAATAAAATTACGAATAACTTTTTTTGATAATTTTAATTCTCTTACACTGATAATAACTATGCAGACAAAATTGTATTAAGTTTATATTACATATACTGAGACACCTGTTATCAGATTCAATGAAGCTCACCAGAGAGGCTAGATACAAGAATATCATGTCTTCCGTGAAGAACACTAGAGGACTTTTTCAATTCTTCTCAGATGATGAAAGGATATTCATTGTTGACAAGAAGAGAAACAATCAGAATAACAGATGGATATTTAAAGAACCTTCTGAAGTTACCATGGTGCTAAGAACGAAGAACTCCGACTCTGTGATGTCCTGGGAGTAACTAGCAGTAAGGATCACGTCATGCAACCCTACTTCTTCAAGCCCAAGCTAAAGTTGAATAAAGTGGTCTACTTGGACGTGCACAAGAACGTGGTCAAGCTATGAATGAACAAAGTGGCTGGAGACAGAAGTTAAACCTTACAGCAGTACATCACCCCTGCCCATAAGGTCAAAATTGTTTTGGAATAGCTGAATGACAATGTGCCTCATTTTTAAGACTTCTAGACATGCTCTCTAACTCTCCTCATCTTAATCCTTGTGATTTTTATTTGTAAAGAAAGTTGGAGCAGGAGTCTTGTGTAACCTACCATCACTCTCTGGAGACCCTGAATACATCCATCAGGCCCATGGCCAGCTTTATGGACGCTGCAGAAGTCTCAAAGTCCGTTAAGTCCCGTGTGTAGGGTGTCCTTGAAGAAGGAAGAGGACATATATAATATTTGAAATTATCTCATGTTCATTTTTTTTTTAAAATAAAGTATTCTCCAGAACCATTCATAATGAATCGTGGTGACCTTCAACTTGGTCCAAATTTATTTGCAAGACCCTGTACAATTTTTTCTATGCAACAAGAAAAACATTTAAAAAAATCATCTTGTCGAAAATAAACTTTTTATTTCGTAAAGCCTATTTTCTATACTCACCAATATCAAAGCCAAGCAGTATTGTATACGACCTCAGATTAATACGAATTCATTTTTTCGTGAATGTAATATTATTAACTCATAAGTTTTTATACCTGAGTCTTTTTGATATAAATAAATATAAAATGAAAATCGAAGGAAGATTGCCTTATGAAAAAAATCAGAAGAAAATGTTGTTTTAAAGTATTAAAATCACTCAGATCAGGCTAATTCCTTCTAAAACAGTGTTGCAAATATAATCAAAGCCTTGTCTGCAAGAGAGCGTACAAAACAAAAAGAACTAAACCAGAGAAATTGATTCTTTGAGTGAGATCTTCATTGTAGTGAAGGAGATATATTCTAAAGATATTTTGGAAAGAAGAAGAATATTAAAAAATATCCCATTTAAAAATAGAGAAAATGTTATATTCCGAAAAATTATTATGGTAATTGTAATATAAAAAGTATTGATTGTGATTCTGACATTATTTATAGCCTGAACACTCGTAATATGGAAATAGAAATTAATAACTATTATTTTTAGTCTGCTCCTAAAAGAAAATAATGTATATTTGCGAGAAAGACTGTTTATGAAATTATGTATTAGTTTGAAAACAATTGATAACTAGACTGTGCACACGGTAGAGTAAAAATCTCTACCTCTTTTCTCTAAAAATTAACATTCCTTTATGACTGTATGTTATTAGACAAATGTTTGCAATATTGAACATTTTTCGACCTTTTGCGTAACCTTGAGCAGGTTAGTATTAAAATATATATTTTATTATACGCTTTTAACTGAAAACCCTTTCTGGACACCAATATAACCTTCCAAAAAAAGTTTTATCAAAAACGATTGGTAACTTTTGATGTAATCTTGCAATGCAAACATACTAAATGAGACGAAAACATAGAACTTTGTTGCTGCAAGTACATAATATTTTTTCCCATTATATCTTTTATATGTATGTTGGAAACAAAAGTGACTCCATAAGGACTAATAATGCTCAATTTAATGAATCATCATGTGCATCATATACATACTGCATAGGCTGGAACAGAACTGTGGGAGACGAAGTTGTCATTTTGTTAATTATACAATTATTATTTTTCGGATTTCTTTCTTTGCCCTTTTTGAAATATAATATGAATGAAAAGTTGCCAGATTATGGTGTCATCAATATGTGACATTTTATAAAAAGGTTCCCTACTTATGAATGGGTTCTACCCACTTGGTTCATTGTCCTTAGGAACTACTTATGTATTTAGAGATGTGTATATATTATGTTTAAAGGTGTATAAAATATCTCCTAAAAAGCGGTAGCGACTTTATGTAGTGACAAATTGAAAATCATTTTTTATTATATAAAGCTGTAATTATTACTATTCAATTTGATAGAAGAAGCTAAAAGTATACTGCAATATCATGTACTCACGAAAGACAAGGAGTAACAATTAGGAATTGCTTGGGAGTTAAAATTGCAAACTGTTGTTGAGCTCGGAGTAGAACTAAATATTGGTACCGGAATAATATCCTTGCTTGATAAGGGATAGGTTTTTTGTTTATTTTTTATTTCTTACGACTGCTAGTAGTTAATTAAATAAAACGTCTTGACCGTTCAGCTGCTCTCCAACTAAAGATTTTCCAAACTGGTAGGATTACCGCGTTCTTTTTTAGTTTTTTATATTTTTACATACATATTAATGTATTTTGATTGTAAAAACTCATCGAAACAGGATGATCTCAAGACTTAAAATTAATTAAACATGTGTACATATCATTATTTATTGGAGATCCTTTTTCCATGCTGCGCTAACACAGGGATATCGAAATATTAAAAGATTTTCATGGATCCAACACGAATATCCTGCAGGAAAACTGTTTGGAGTGCTAGTGATTTGCACTTCAACAGGAGAATGCTAAGCCAATGCACAAATAAATCTACTACAGACATAAAAATTCATGGGTAAGATTACTGCCCTAGTTTTTGAAACCGCCTTCAGGAACAGTGGAATTTACAAGGGAGCCGCTAAGCTTATATAAAACCAATCAAGCTATTTTATCCAACATGTAGATAGTATATGCTGAAGGTAGATTTAGTTTGTGAAAAGTTGTTCAAGAAATTTCTGTCTCTAGAAAATCCCTGGTTGAAAGACTACAAGAACAAATGTGTTTACTTGAATAAAGAACATACAAAACTAATAAAAAATTATGCCTTAAACGAAAAAGAGCAAATGGTTTAAACAAGATGGATAAAATTTGGAAATCATACACAACTCCAAGAGCTGATTATCAAAAAATGGCAGATTTCACCATAAAAAACCTGGAGCAATTCATCAAAGATGATAGGTTGCCATAAATATATGCTCCCAAAATATGGTTTTATTCATTGAAGAAATGAAATATGATAAAGGTACTATGAAAAAGCTGGATCGAATGAACAAATTCCTATCTTTTTTTATACACCAATGTAGACTACTTCAGAAGAATAAATATGACAACTGATTATGCAAACATAATAACTAAAAATCCCAATTAGAGAGAGTATCTTCTTCCAGCCGTAGAATATAATAGCAATGATTTGATTGTTTGAAAAATAATGTCTTCAATAAATAAATGGATAATAAAAATAATCACTTTTTTGTGATTTTTACGTTTTTATTTATAGAAGTCTAAGAAAATATATAAAATAATATAAATGTATATCATTATGATTTTTAACTAGGTATTATAAAAATTATTCTTAAATAAGAAATTGAGGTATGCATATAATTTTAAGAAAATATTAATATTTTTTCTGCAAAAATGGGTAGATATAAGAGAAAATAATATTGATAGATTGGAGTATACAATTTTAGTTTTGCGGTCTGCACACCCAGATGTTTTTCTTTACCTTCATTTCATTGGATAATCTTGATACTTATAAAATATATAAAATCCTTATTCAAAAATGGTTATATTTTAGTTTAATGCCATTTTTGGCATTCAATTGTGTGTTTTATCTATACTTTTTGTCCAAAAACTACACAAAATCAAAAAAATACATTTTAGAAAAACTTTAAGGGCTATGAGGCAGGATATAGCAAGGTGAATAGAAATACAAGTTTATAACATAACGCGTGTACGACTGATGTTTGACTTCGACTACGCTTTTAATATTGACGTCATCGTAGATGAGTGTTTGCTTGTTTTGTCAAAATCTGTTTTTCTTTTGCAGCAGTTGGTACGAAAGATTAAATTAAAAATTCTAGCAAAAGTGATGGCCTAGACTATAAGTGGTTGCGTATTTTGTCAAAATCTGTCTGTCTTGTCTAGAAGTCGGTACAATACATCAGACTAAAAATTCTAGCAAGCTCGATTACATGATGGTCTAACTTTGTATTTCTATTAACCTTGGGGTATAGGACATACCTAAAATCCCTAAAAATATTATTTTCGAGCTTCTCATATCTTAAAGCATTGGAAAAAATGCGGAAACATATCAAAATTCAAAAAAGTATATTTTTGCATAGTTCTAATGTACTGTGTCTTAAAACTATGTTTAACTGGAACAAAGATCTGTAAAAATCTTTTATTCTTATTGGCTCTATATATTTTTAAATCGAGCCTTCTCCATTTAAACCAATAAATCCGATACAAATCCCAAGCCATTCATATTAAAGTAAAAGTTGAGTCTTATATGCCTTAACATTAGATATTAGCAAACCTATATAAGAGATTGATGAAATGTGCCTGTTAGCTCGAGGAGATTTCCTTGCCTATGTGACAACTTTTCCATCCCACCCACCAAGATACCTTTAGTTTTTCTTTTGTACGAAGCATTCACCTTGTGAATTCAATTTAAAAGGTGGAGGTTGCATAATTTGTTATAGAGTAACTCAGCATCCCCAGCGGAGAAAAAAGTAATATCATTTTAAATCATTCATTGATCTAGGTGTCATCGTTTCACCATTTGGTTTATAGATTTGAGTGTAACAAATCACGGCCTCAAATTAAATATAGTCATAATCAAATTCGCACCTCTGATACGAATATCAATATCTTCACAATTGTTAGGTAGTAGAAAGTTACTATCTAAAGATTTTAAGAGGATAGAGACTATTTTTTTAAAATAATATTCTTTCTCTTAAAAATAATTCACCTTTCCTCTGAAATTTTATATATGAGAATAAAACCCGATTCCCTCTACGTAAGAAAGTTTCCTAACAAATTTATTTAAGTTGAACAAAGTGCTCCCCGTATAAAAAGTTATATTAAATCTTTTTTTATTTTTTATAGCATGGATGTACTATATAATAATGTATCAACATTACATTGGTTTATAAAGAGAAAAAACCTACATGCTTAGAATTTTATTCTTAGATTGAAACATGAAACAATGCTTCCAGATATTTGTTATACTTTACATGTTTATTCACAAACAAAATTACATTATTTATCTTTCAAGTTTATCATAATTTAAAATAGAAATGTAAACTCAAATAAAATGTGTATATACGTAAATGAACTCTTTATACATATCTATAATTTAAGTTGTTGAGTAAAAATAAAAGAAGAAAGTCAATTATCAAAATAAATATCAAACACTTTTTGGTCCATTAAAAAGTTTTGTAAACTATAAAATATTTATATTATTGAATTCCTAAGATATTGTAGATTTTGAGCTAATATATTGGGAAGTCTTTGTTTTATTCCGTATTCTGACTAATAGGACGATAGAAGGAGTGTCACTATCAATAACTCTAGAGCATGTATTGCTTATTATATCACAGAATCATATGATATCTTATGACTATCTTCATATCGAATGCTGCTATATTCGCCCTATTTAACCATGAGGATTTGATAGAAAAGTATGATATAAATTCAAATGAAGCCATGCTAAAGATGAATGAATTATAAATAAATGAAAAAATCGCTGGTATATTAACAGAAGAAACTACGAAGGAATATGTAGATCATGAAGGTAGTATTTTGAATCTTATTAAAGGCAATATTAATGAGAAGTCTCAGAAAAGCCATCACCAGATGGTGAGAATAGTCCGCTCAAAATACTCGTCGATGAGGGAAGTAACTTCATAAATCATTCAAATGCAGTAAATGATGTTACTGGAGAGGTTAACAATCTAATTTATCCAAGTCATAATTGGAGGTAAATAATCTTTTAGAATTCCGAACTTGTGCGGCTTCCACTCGAAAAAGGAATATCTGATGTCGTTCATTTTCCAGGAAGGGAGATGAAACAATTCAAAGGTTTAGAAAAGATTTAATTTGTTAATTGAGGATTAGGTATACTTAAATTTTATTATTCGGCCACAATCTATGACAAAATTCCATTTGTAAGTTTAAATTGTCATTTGTTACTTTTCCAAAATTAAGATAATGCTCCTAAATTCGTATTAATCAGTAAAGTAATAATAAAACCCATTATGGCTTAAGAATTAATCGAATAATTTCTTTTAATATCATAGGAGGAAGATATAGACTATTCCGAAAAGCCCTGATTAAATGCCTGTTCTCTTTGAAAACTGACATTATATACCTACAAGACGTTAGATCTAGAGTATGTTCTTTGTATAATTATTATTGTGCCGTGTGTTTGCTTACTACAACCTTTTTTCTGGTTCTGGGTCTTCTAGAGTTGTATTAACTTTTATTTTAAGAAAGTTGAGACTCCTGTATTTCTAAAAGAGTGTATAGGTTTAGGGGAGTGGTAGAGAGTTTTAAGGCAGACTGCTATTTTTTATTTTCTTCTAAATAATGCTTATGGTCCAAATCAAAAGACATTTCAGTTTTTCAAGCAATTGTGAATGACCAAGAAACAGATTTAATCCTACTTTTATAAATTGGAGATCTCTATGTCGATCTTGGTATATCAAGATAATATCCAACTAAACATATTGTGTAAAACTCGAATCGTTTATTATAATTTATTACAAAATAATTGTAATTTAGATTCAAACAAATTTATAGATGCTTCATTTTCAACTGGTGTCCCATATTTTCATTCATTCTTCATTGCATTATTTTTCATTTTTCACAAAAAAAATGACTAAATTTAATTTTTGCAATTTTTTTCCGAAAAATTTATTTTTTTCAGAACAGTTCGGGAGTTTGAATATTTCTCCAAAAAAAAATTAGATATCAAATGGTATATTAGATATTTCTTTGGCATAAACAATCTAATTTTTTGATTTTTATTTCTACAAAAATTCCATAAAACAATAAACCTCTCTGAAAAAAATTAAACTTTTGGACGCCCCTAATAGAAAATTGATTTTTTAAAACATTGTTTAAAATATTACAGAATCAGAATTGGAAATGTCATCTGTGACTTTTACTAGAATTACATTGGAATCGGAATTTGGATTTTTTGGAATATGGTACTACTTTTTTATAATCCATTGCAATCAGGCTATATAAATAGTAGGAGAGCGGGCGTGGTTTCATTTTAGAGGCGATATTGTAAGTTTTTTTACTTAATACAGTCGGTTGGTATCATATATTGGAGTAGTGAGGAGCATGTATTTGCCGTCAAAAATAAATATCGCCAAAAAATGGATTGACATAATATTTAAATTTTTTAAATTAATTGTAATTTAGCTTTTTAGCTTTTAATAGTGCGATTTATGAAAATCAGATAATTGCATAATAAAAATACAAAAAAAAAAATCAATTTATTTTCATGCTTTGAAATTTCCAAGATTCTTTAAACACAAATAACTAAAAGGATAATAATTTTAGACTGCTAAAATTTGTATTATAAGATTTATTGTCAAGTAATAATTTTAAATTGGGGTGGTTTGTTCAAATCGGGTATTTTAAATAGGATTTAATTTGGAAAAAAGTAACATTTTTAAGATCTTTGCAAAATTGCCACTAACTAATTATTTAATCAACTAATCATTCACAACTATCATATAAGAAAAGTTGCCAATCAATTGTGTATCTTTTTGTATAAAAATAACTATAGCACGAAAACCTCTTAATGAAAAGTTAGTTAGAGAATAATGAAGAAATAACTTCAGTGGTACAAATACTGAAGTTTGGTATACAGAAATATGAGGGAGTCAATATTTTCTTTGATTTTCAAAAATCTGTAAAACAAAATTTAAAATATGTTATCATGATGAAACAAAAAAAAAAAAAAAAAAAAAGATTTATAAAACTTGTTTTATTGCCTCTTGGAATAAGGAACATATTTGCCCGCACATATAATACAATACGAACACATGATGAATTAAACCTTGACATTAGTAATGATTCATACTTAATTCTACAACAATATACATATATTTAAAAAATACATCCTTGTATTATTAGAATGACATACATATATACAAACACTAGAATCCTTATTATAAAAAATAATTATACATAATAATGTTAATTTAATGATTCCCACTACAACAATTTCTTTATGCCAATGAAATATTTCCTGGTTTTTAAAGTTTCTGTGAAAGCAATACAAACAGACATTATTTTACGAATTTTCTTACATAATTTGTTAATGGACTTGAAAAATATGAACAATCTTTGTGTCCTAAGAAATGAGTTGTTATTTTTGTCATATAAAGATTTTATCCAATTTACTTTATACCACTTTTAAAAACTTTATTATTATACATTTTCTGAGAATGTATGTACATTTTACATGTGTAGAATATTTCAAAGGAACCACTGAGATATAAGGTGTACCCGATTATGATGATTGTCATTTTGAATAAAACTTTTATCAAAGGGAATTTATTAAAATTAAAGCAACTGAATTTTCTTTAAATAAAACAATTTCCTTTCCCCACCAAATTCCTTATAACGATAAATTTTTTTTTCAAATGATTTACATACAACTTTGATATTATATTTATATATTTAAATGCATATAAAATTCTAAAATACTTTTTTATTTCGATAACAAAAAATCTGTAAACCTAGATTTTTTTGTTTTAAAACTATATATTCAGAGGTAATATCTACATACGTATATGCAAAATAAATAAACCATTCTTTTAGTGTGATTTATATCAGTAATTCATTCTAAAGGGAGAATTAATCAAAATTATCTTTTTTTTTTCTTTTCTAATGTTCATTTAATTGGTCAGATGGAGTTGCATTGATTAAGTATGAGTAAACATGTTAGTATCACATGATCTCCATCTGACATAGGAATCTTCTTTTAAGTCTATATACATAGAAGTCTATTTCCTTCTCTAGGAACGACCCGAGCAAAAAGGAATGCACATTGAGTTCAAGAGAATAATTTCTCCCTAGCACGTTGTGAATTGAGCAATGTTGTTCCATTGAATCTAAATTTTTTAAAGTTGCTAATATAAAAACGTCTAATTAATATTATAATCTTTATATATTAAAGCATAGACTAAAGGAAAGACAAAAACTAAGAAAGAGTAGAAATAAGGGCTATGAATTTACCTCTTGATGCTCGTAATGAGTCAAATGTACATGAAAAATGATTTAATCCGATGATAAATTTCCTATCAGTTCCAAAAAAATATTATTATATTTATGTTACAATATATTTAGAGAAAATCAGGGAACATTTCCTCAGACATTTTTTTTCCAAATTTGAAGGGTACATTTTTTAATAATAATGCTTCAAATATTTAATTGAGGTTATTACAAAAACTAAGCATGATGCCTATGCTATTATTTGTTATTAATTAATTAAGTGATTATTATCCATATAATCCAGCAAAAATAAACATAGGATAAAAAATGTGTAAACTATAGAAAACATGGCAACAGGTAATACTTTGCAGAAGCAAAAAAAAAGGGATGATGTCTTATTGGCGTCAGTCTAATAACTGTGGAACGTCTGTAAAGGCAAGAAACGGACGGAGTAAGCCTCAATAAGCAGTTAGAATCAAGGAAAACTCAATCTGGTCTAAAGGACGGTTTTATGGATGAGTTATTCAACAGAATCACGGGAGGCCAAACAAAGTCAATCAAATACTATGTACAAGAGCTTAAAAATTAAAAACATTGAAAAAAATGGAATATATTTTTCTTTGACTCAACTCATTTGAAAATAAATAAAGCTTAGAAGTTATAGCTCTATATTTAGAAAAATAAATATATCGACGGAAGTATATGGGTATTAATCAGAAAACAATTAACAGTGTGTATGGAAAAAATATATTTCCAATTTGTATTTTGTTCCCACTTAAACAAATATAAATATACATCAATACAATATCAAATAGCTCTTTCTAGATTATTTGAATTAATTTTTTTTCTCAAGGTCTTTATTCATCCACATTACACGTATACATACAGTATACAAATAAGTAAATAAAACAAAAAATAAATTTGGATTTTTTTTGCTATATTTGTTGAATGATAATTTGAAAAAAAAGTTCAAGGTTTATATATTAAATATATTATATTTAATATGAACCTCTCTTCACGCATCTTTAAACACTAACATGAATACTTCATGACATGAGTAACATGAGTCACCCCAACGTTGAAAATAATACTTAAAAAATATATTTTTTATTTGTACATAGCAGTTATGGTCAGTGGTGCATAAAATATGTCCTGCCGGCACGTAAACAGAGAGAAATCGAAAATGAACTTCGTAATTCTGCCAATTTAGAGAATATTTGGGATGAAAACAGACTATCTCTGATGATATTTTAAATAAGCTAAAAACAGCCTTGAGATGTAGGAAATGTATAGAAATACTACTCCTTACATAGAAAGGCCATACCGTTTGTTGAAAAAGTAATGGGACCTTCTAAAAATATAGGTTGGAATAGTTTTTCTTGATTAAATATTAAAGTTCTGAGGATTTTTTAATAGCTTAGATATTGATGTACATGTTTTAAACAAAAACTCTGTATACATATGTTGCGATGGAGGCAAGAAGAGCCATTTTAAACAATTAAATCCACACCTGGAGGACCACCCTAGACATCGGGAAGGCCTTAAACGTCAGCAAGGACACAGTCTGTGTATTCGGGTCAAGGAGACAAGCTTAAGGACAACCCCAAGAGTGGAAGAGCCACCAAAGTGAAGAGTGAAGACATTATGGGGATCTTTAAAGTCAACCCAACGATAAAGATGTCAGAGTACGCTAACAGGAAGAAGTTTTAACGGTTTACTGTGGGCAAGGCAATCCAACAGGCTGGAAGAATTAAGAGGCCACTCTTTTCCCAACGTTAAAAAGAACTCCGGCTTCAGCAATGTCAACAAGTCTTGAATGATCTGAAGCACAACAGCAACAGGGAATTTTTTTCTCTGATGAAAAGATATGTACCGTTGACCCCATCAACAACAAGTAAAATGATCAAGTGGTATGCTGTAGTAAATCTGACAAAAACATTAGGACAGTCGCCAAGACCAAAAATCCAGCCTCTATGACGATGTTGGGGATTGTAGCATCAACTGAAGTAAAAAGACCTTCAATTTGGTTTCCTATAGATCCCATAGATCCAAAGACCACGAAGAAGTCCAACAGTGCTATATATGTATTTCAGTAGGATGGGGATCCGGTACACATTGCTAATATTGTATAAGAGTGGATGGGTAACAACCTGAACTTCTGGTGCAAGAACATTTGGTTCCATAGATCACAAAGACCATGAAGAATTCCAACAATGCCATATATGTATTTCAGTAGGATGGGGATCCGGCACATATTACTAATACTGTACAAGAGTGGATGGGTAACAACCTGAACTTCTGCTCCAAAAACCTTTGACCCCCCTCAGAGCCCAGATCTGAATCCACTGGATTACTCAATTTGGTGGCAAATTGAGGAAGAAGGCCTGCAAAATCCGCCACCCGAATATTAATGTCCTGAAGACCTTTGTTAACCAGCAGTGGAGGATGATGAAAAAGTAATACGTTGCCAATATGCAAGGGGTTCTGGAGGCGTTTGGAGGCTGTCATTGAGGCTGATGGTGGCCAGATTCATAATAAATATGCATTGTTATAGTAAAAAATATTAGAAAATAAAATTTTGTATGTAGAATATCATCCTGATCAATTATGAGTATTTTAATGACTAATTAGAGGTTGGTGACAATACTTTTATCTGGCTATAATTACTCCAATGTTGATCCTGACTTCTACTCTGAGTCCAAAAAATTACACTTATAACACCTTAGCAATCTGCCAATGTTACTTTCAGTCTTTTACGAGGTCCTGCACAACTTATTAATGTACATTTAGATTTCTCTGCTCAAGAATTAAATAATAATGATAACAGCTCTATAATTTTACAAAATTATTTTCAGGATAAAATTACAAAAAGTTTATCCCATTTGCGTGGATCTATTTTATACACCTCTAGTTGCAATAACTGTGCTGCCTCATTGGTCGGATATAAATAATTTTGAATAAGAAAAAAAAGTAGCAGATTCATAGTCGATATTTTCAATTTATTGTCTTCTTTAGTATATATATCATTGCACCTTCATTTATTTTTAAATCGAGTGGTATAATGTGTTTTTCTATCCAAATCATCAAAATTTAAAGTTAAAATAACAACATTTTCATTTAAAATAGATAATTAGAATGATTGTCTCGGCCTATATAATCTTGAATAAAGATATATAATCCTGTAAAAAAAAAAGAGTTTTAATAGACTACTTTAAAAAATGAATTTAAGGATCGATTTTCGAATGAATATGTACAAGATGTTATTAAAAATACATCAGAAATAATTTGGGGATTACTCTTAAGCTCAAATGGGGGTAAAATAGAGTCATAAAATCAAAATCAAATCTTTGAATATTTTATAATTAACTCCAGTGAAATACGTTGGTCAATTAAATACTCCATTACTTATCCTCAAAGGACCGTCTAGTAAGAGTCGAGAGTAAGATAAACTCTTAATTTGTATTTATGGCTGGGGAAAAAGTAATTTCGTCCCTTTTCTTATCTAAGTATATCTTGTTTATTATTGGTCCCATCGGATCATAGGATAAGGCGTTGTAAAGGTGTAAGTGTATACTTCAAATACTTTTTGACAGTATTGTGCTTGGCCAGTTTGTCATAAATTATCATGTGTTGAGTATGGAGGTCTCAAAGGAAGATATTCACCATATTTTACATTTTCACTACGTGAAAGGGAAAACATGTCGAAATTGACCTAGAAGCTTTATGCTGTATACGGGGAGATGTGAGTAACTCTACTTTTTGAAGCTGGTGATCGAACAGAAGAAGTTAGTATTGCTGAATAGGAGATAACAACACATCATCAAGACAAAGCTAGTCCGCACACATCTTTGATGACGCGGTAGAAGCTAAGATGGGAAACTCTTATGCATCCAGCCTAAAGTCCAGACCTGCTCTCATGTGACGATCACCTTCTCCTGTCTATGGCCAATGCACTTGAGGTTTTAAATTTTCCTTCTAAAGAGGAGGATAAAAATTGGTTGTCGGATTTTTTTGCCAATAGGGAAAGGCTTCTACGAGAATGGTATTATGAATTGAGTTTTCGTTCACAACAAATTATTAAATCAGATGATTGTCCCACTTCTTACACAGTATTTTAAAAAAAAGCAAAAATACGATATACTTTTTTCCCCAACTATTCTACATCGAAAGAGAACACTTATTACATACAATTTGAGCAGTATTTCATCGTTGGTCAGGGCAAAAAAGAATTTCAGTTTTGTAAAATTAGTTACGGTGCCAGAAGTTTTGATCCCTGTTAATAAAAAGTTAGAAAATATCGGTATATCGATAAATAAGAAATCCCTTAAGCCCACGAGAAAGAGCTACTGACCTTGAAGAAAATTTTGTAGTGGTTGATTTAGAATTTCTGGGAAAAGTACAATATTATAGCTATATACGGCCCAAACTTTGATTATTACGCTAGGTTCTCAAAATTGGTATACAAATCCACTCACTATTTCAAAATGATATTATTTTTACTGGAGATCTCAATATCACACTTAAACCTTGTAGAAATGGTCGTGGATATGAAGGATAAAAAAAATGCAAAATATATCGAAGAGTTATTAATAAATTGAGCTTCAAATCTATAACTAGAGCTGGAAATAAAATAAGAGGAAGGCTTATTACATATTATTATTTACATATAATAAAATCTCTAGTACGGTGATGGAATTGAAAGCAGTATCCACCTATACTCGTATATCAGATCTGAAATGATCAGGTTAATAGGGAAGTGTAGCAGTAGTACCTCCTTCAGTTCCTCTTCTTTAGTCCTACTCTATTTGTTGTACAAGACAGTCTAATATAATATAATATAGTGGTTTACTATTCAATACTTTGATATTTCTTTATTTAAACATACAATTATACCAAGATCACTGTCCTGCCTCGGCATCTTTTAAAAATCCTACAAACCAATAGCAATCTTTTTGTAAGCTTAATGTTTTCCTGTTAGACTCTAAAGTTGCATTTGGGTATCTATAAAATATAAAATATTATTCTGTAGAGTCATGGTTGTGTTAATCTGATGTCGAAACTAGAAGAAATTATCGAATACAAGCGAAAGGAAGCTATAATTTGTACTAAAATGAAATTGGTGGAGCTAAATTAGAAGGGAAAATCCTCATTTAAAATCTTAGAGGGCATAACAAAGTCTATTAAACTTTCGAGTATACATTTAACAACAAATGAAATAAGTAATAACACCATTAAAATATCAAGGGAAGTCAGTAATTTTTACATCAAAATTATATAGGTGCATTGACTGTGCTTACAGAACGGTATATAAATTTTGCTATCATTGATACCTCATTAAGGACACTCATGGAGATATTTCAGAAAATGATGGAAGCTATTTAAGGAAGCAAGCCGTGTGTACCGAAGTTAGAGATGTCTTATAAGAGTTGGACACATCGTTTTGGCAAAAATATTTTTAATATATCATAAGGGGTTATGACAAGAAATATAAAAAACCTGGTCCCTGGGTGCTTCCATTTGAATTGACATCATTCGATACGCAACTATCTCCTGTGGTTGTAATGTTTCAACCATATGTAATAAATTTATCTTAATCACTAAGAGCAGACTGGTCCTTTTATTTAGGATAGTAATATATATTTATAGGTATATCACAAAAATTATTTGTCCTTCTTTTTACAATTGAGTCATATTAGTTTTTCCAATCTGTATTACTTCATCTCTGTGGTGAACAGAGATGATGATTTTTTCCAAAAAAATCAGGAAATTGTTTATTTTTTATCTAAAGCGATTTTTTTAATTTATTTAAGATTTTTTGAATCATAATTACAAATAACATAAGATCAAGGTGTAATGAATTTCCATATTTTCAAATAATCATTAAGTTTTATAACAAAAATAACTTCTAAATGAAAACAATTACAATGGTGAGAAGATTATTTTTGAATATTTTATATAATAATATTTCAGGGTTGCGAAGTAACAAGATAATATATAAACTAAATCACATAGTTAAAAATAGTTGAATTTAGAAATCAATTCATATATGAACATAATCCCAAAATTCAATTTAATTTAAAAATATTTATGTATAAATTTTGTATTTTTTTATTGAACATTGAAATTGTGAATAAAATAAAAGGTTTGCAAAATTGTAAGTAATTTATAAAGCCTATTGTTGGGATTGGAGTAAAAGTAGTAAAACTAAGAATTCTGCATAAAAGTGGGAAGACGATATCTAAATGTATGCTTTTCAATTGAAAGTCAATCAAGGGTGAAATGAAGAAGAAGAGTAAGAAGTCTCGAAAAAAATAAGAATGGACATAAAGTGAGCTTATATTTATAAGCAACTAATATTATGCTTATATTGCATAAATTTTTCTTTTTTGTTGACAGCTAAATCCATGTACACGAGACATCATTAGGATCCAATATGCAGTGTAGTTTTTATCGTACGTACAACGTATGTAGTATATATTTTCTTTTGTTTTGTGAAGTATTTTTTCGTTGAATATTGTATTCAATTTGTATTGACTTATAAAAGATGTCTTCTGGTTCTGCAGCTGATAAAATAATTACCCTGTTTGACTAATTGCCCAAAAACATCCTTGCTATATAAAAGGACTCTAACCAAGAACTACAGGGTATAGAATCTTATTTTTGAAAAAGTCAGAGCTTATCTCAGGTAACAGAAAAATGTCACGATGCAAGTTAGAAAATTCATTCACAATATTTAATTCCATATATTATTATTTTTATTTGGAACTATGCAATTATGCATATACGTAGTTGGAGAAAAACCACTAAGTCCATGCTCATCTTTTTTCTTTATCTTACTATAATTCAAAAAGCTGAAAACTCTATAATTAAAAAAAAAAAAAAAAAAAAAAAAAGCACCCTTTTATTTGTGATCCACCTCTTTGGCAATAATATAAATTTTTCTCCATTTTTCATTATCTGTATTTACACTCTACAGATTCTGTCGCTCAATCATCGACTCTCTGGGAATATAATAGAAGCTTGATTTACTCAACTTTGAAAAGTTACTAGCAAACTCCTCTACACGCACCACTTCTTTAATGCTATTTACATGTAGGAGCACAGTAACTTATGATAAATTTGTTATAAAATCTACAGATAATAAAAAATTTAAAATTAACAAATAAATTGCAAGAATGATATTTGCAACTAATTTACCTTTTTGCCTTGTGGAGTACCACCAGTTTTGCAAAATGGTTAAAATCCTCAAACCAAGCTATAATTCTCTGTCAAGAAAATATATTTCTGATCATTATTTGGAGTGTATATATGTTCTGAATAATAAAACAGTATGTCTTTCCATGGATGATTGGTCAAACGTTAATAAAGAGCCTATAATATGCGTTAGTCTAACAAAATCCACTGGTTGTTTTTTCTTACTTGAGAGGATAGACACATCAGGAAAACAATACACTGCTGGACATCTTCTACATTTGGTTCAAAATTAAATAGCAAAGGCTAAACATTACTTCAATTCTTACGTAGGAAGTGTTGTAACAGATAATGCAGCTAATGTAAATGAGAGAATAAATTTACTAAGAAAATCAAAAGAGCCTGATAGCTTTGTACTTACATATGGATGCACAGCTCACTTATTAAATCCTTTGACCTCTAAATTGAAGGTGTAAAAAGTAAGCATTTATTCTTGATGAATCCATTTCAAGTTGGTTTTCGAGTCTTGGGTAGAACAGTGCTAATGTTGGTGATGAATTTAAAATTTCTTTAATTTGTTTCATTGCCAAAGAAGGATATTTTTTTCCAAACATACTTGTATTCTAATTTGGACGATTAAAGCTTTCTCAATGGACATACGATTTCACTCATTCTTGGTGAGAACTGCTCGAATTAATTTAATGATTTTATGAAACTTTTCAATTTCTTTCTAGTTGATGGCTCTAGGAAATGTTTAATAGCGCACAATTTATTTGAATCTGCTTCAATACTCTTCTTGGATATAATATAATCTCAATATTCTAATTTAGGTTGTGTGAATACAAATTCGGATGGGTTTGGTACAATTTTTTGTTTTCTTTACATCTTTGTAGGATTCTAAGAACGTTCTTTATATGGTCTTTGAAATTGTCGGATACAGTGAGAATGTTATTTACTACTTTTAAAGTGTTAGATTATCCTTCCAATGCCTCATCTTCATGAAGATAATGTGCGTCTCTCGTTGCTATTAATTCCATCAAAGCTCTATTAGGGAAATACATATCCCAATGAGTCATGAAGTACGTTATTTCTCTTGATTTTTATTTAAGTTCCATGATAACAATCTACTGATTTATCACTGACTTTACTTATTATTTTCATTCTTAACATTCTGTTAATTTTTCTTTTCACCCAATCTCTATAGGTAATAGTAGGTGTCTTGCAGTATGAATTGCGTATGGCTGATAATTTTCTTTAAGACTTATCTTCATTGGTTACCCTTCCATAATTTTCCATTCTTCCTCCTCTCAAAACAAATCTCTAAATTCATCCACCAATTATTTTCTTTTAGCCTTTATCTCTTGTTTCTTTACAGATTGAACCACAACTACACCAATTTGTTTTGGTAAATCCTTTGATATGACTCGTCCACACAAAAATATTTTGACATATGATTATATTTTCTTTACTTTTTATTGAACTTAATTCAAAGGTAATTTCTAACTTTCCAATGATTTCAAACTGCTTCCCATGAAATCCTATTATTTTACAATTCTTTTTTTTACTAATTACATTCAGTAATACAATTTTATTATTCTTATTCTCCTTAATATCATTTATTATAACCGTTTAACGTCTCTTTTAGACTAACAAACTCTTTCATAATGTTCTATTCTTTTACATCGATTCCACTTCGAACAATTCCCTCCCTTTCCATGATTGTTACCTCCATAATAAGTGCATCTACTATATTTTCGACTTTGTATCTCCTTAATGTTTTGTTTTGTTACATTACATTAGATAATAACCCTTATGATTTTTCAGCCAATGTCTCTTCCTGGACTTTCCCCTTCTCTTCACGGCAACAGATCAGAATTAATTGTGCAAGTGATAATTTAAGGGATTTTGATAATAATAATTTATGTATATCTTCGCTTCTGATCCCCAGTATAATTAAATTTATCATCCAAGCATCAAACGTCATCTCTTGTAGTCTAGCGGTTTTGCTTGACAATATAATGAAGTCTACAATGAATCGAACTTTTCATTCTCTTTTTCTTTTCTTTCTGCTAATTTTATTCGTTGTAATGCAAGGTTTATTTGTTTCCTTAGAAAAATTCTCTAAAATCCTATAATTTATTTTATTGAATTTTCATTTTCAATTTTCAATTTCCATAGCGTGATTTATTTAATTTACTATGTCTGGACTACATTATGCTTTAAAAATTGATTTTTTTCTTATCTTATGTTTGGTCATTCATTCCCATCAACATTACTTAATTTCCCAAGAGTGCTCTCCAATTTATAAATTCATTGATTTCTATATCCTCTTCAATCTGAAGTGGTGGGTGTATGTGAATTTTTCTACTCAAACACTTGCAAATGTCTTCCTTCTATGATCTTCTCATCATCTTTACTTCTAAACTAACATTAATATTGTTTTCTTGTAATTGCCTCACTAATTTGGCCGTTAAGCTAGGCTTTACAACAATAGCATATGGATATTTACGGAATGGAAATTTTAAAACTATTCATTTAGACTAAGCAAATTTTTGCTTCTTCAAAATCGGTAAACATTATTTTTATTATTTTTCGAATGAAACTCTTAACTTTTTGCTAGTGCCTTTTCTAAACGCAGAAATTACAAAAATGAAACGTATTTTATTATATGAGAAATGTTTGAACCATTTCCATAATTATGTCATTTCAATTTTGTATCAATTCTAACTATTCCATCAATTTTGCACACGTAAAATAAATGAAAATGCTATAAATACTTGTACCAATGTAAAACACAAGGAATAGATAATTTTTTTAATTAAAATAATCCATAGAGCAAGAGATTGGGCTTCAACAAGACATACGATATTATTATTATATAAGAAGAATCCCAGAAATCAAACGCAAAAAAAAAGAAAAAGAAAGACCGGCTTTTGAGAAAAATAGTTCAATACATTCACTAGATCCTGATTAACGGTTGGTAGATTAGGTACATCCGCAGGGAATGGGCTGAAGGGTCCACTCCCCAAACTAAGGAATTTTTGCTTTTTCCTGGAAAATGTAATATTTAATTTTTTTTTTCAATATTTTTTTGTGAATAGGTGTAGATTTTTGATCTTTTTTTTCCCAAAAAATTATTTTTTGAAGAATATCTGTTGATTCTGTGGATTTTTGATTTTTTTTTTAATAAATAGGAATTTTTGAAATTTTTTCATAAAAAACTTAATTGTTTGTAAATTCCAAAAAACTTAATATTGGAAATTTAATCTTTGATATTTTTTTCCAGAAAACTAATTTTTAAATTTTTATCGCAAAAATTTAAATTTTATCGTTTTTTGTACAAAAAAAAATCTAAAAACTAAGCTTGCTCCTCCCCCACTCCCTTCACGAAAAAAATATATACATAATTTTGCAGACACCCCTTTAGATATACGAATAAATACTATACTAGACATTGTAAAGATAAATATAGAATTGCATATAATCCGATTGAATATTTCAAAAGTATACTTTAAAGTATTAACGATAAAATTTATCTTTAAAAGAATATTATGGTTTTTTTTTAAATCTTAGGGAGTAAATTATCCCTGTTCACTAGTGAAGGGTTATAAAAGAGATTCATATTGATTTTACTTTTTTAAATTAACGTCAAATTTATGTGATTTCAAGTGTTTTTTTTTAATAATGTACCTTTAATTGAGTTGCACTGATAAAAATTTTAATATTACATTTACTCCATACGACATAGAAATTATTATCGAATTCCATATACATCAAGTATATTTCCTTTCCTAGAAAAGACAAGGCACACACCTATAAAGGTGTATTTCCTTGTTTTTATATACAGTAATACATTAAAAAAATAATATTCAGCAGAAAATTTTTAATTTCGTGTTTTGGTTCTTCAAAAAGTACTAGTGTTTGTTCATTATTAGTTTTTTGAGTAAGATAATAATTTCCTATATTTAATAGTTTTACTAGAAAAAAGTGTTTTTAAAGATAAGAAAGGATTGGTCAAAAACCCTCTGAAAAGATTTAAAAGTAATAAGATTTTACAGTCTAATTCAGATTATCTTTATATTTTAACAAAAACTAATCTGTACTTAGATGTAAAAGGAACAAACGATTGTCTTTTGTTAAGTTGAAGATAAAATCACAAAAAAACACTTTCAATATACTTAGATTCAATATTCTGATAATATATGATATTTACATTGTGATTAAATTACTTGTATACATGGATATATTTTATTCAAAATTGAATATAGTATTTATTTATGTGCAGTGAGAAGAAAGAAGAAGATATTCAATTACAGATAATATTGAACATTGCTTTCTTCAAAGTATATTTAATATATATTTAAATTGATCGGAAATGGTAGTTCAAAAACATAAATTTTTCATTGATGATAAAGACTCAATACTTTTATTTGATTTATTAAAAATATATACTACAATATTTTCGTAATAATAGGATAGTTTAGCAATAATCCAAATTTGGTCATAATTCCATTTATGATGCACAAATTTATTTGAAAACTTGTATGAATATAATTTATTCAGAAAATAGGAATTTTTATTTTAAAATAACCTTAAGAAAAATATTTTTGGGCTTCAAAAATATATAATTTGTTATTTTCATAGTAAAAACATAAATTTTAATTTTGATAAAAATCATGAGTTTTTCATACGGTTATATGTATTATATAATATAATAACTAAAATATCATACGTTTTTGTCCTCTCATTAAAAAAAAAAAATATGGCAAGAAATCAAAAGGAAGGACTTTTAAGCAAAACAATTAATTAAATTATATAAATCTCTCACAAAAAAACAACTGAATATCTCAATTAATTTTAAATAAGGCATCAATAATGATAATAAATACATAATTTAATGTTTAAGGAGAATTCTGAAATGTATTGCCCATAAAATGTTGATTCAAAGGCATTAAAAGCATTGTATAAATTTCGGTTCGTATACTATCTCAGCTCACTACGACAAGGTTAGTAATAAAGCGTTGAAAAAACATACATACATAAAAAGATTTCTTTATTAATTTAAATATATGTTTCATCCTATTTACATACTTACATTTTTGTAACAATCCCTATATAAAGTGTCAGATTATAGTCAAAGTAACTGTCAAAACCTAATTTGCAATGAAACTATTTTTTTATATCCCAAAATCATCACATGCTTATGTAATTTATTTGTTGCTGGATGGCAAAACATTCAAAAAAAAAAAAGTTAAATAAGTTAGTTATCTTATTAGTATCCTATTTAATTAAAATAATTTATGTTTGTTCGTGTGATGTATGTCCCACTTAGGAACAGAAAAAGGAAGAACGGATAATAAATACAAATAAAAAAAGGAATTATGATGAGGATGAGCAAGTTAATTTTAGTATGTATCTTCAATCTTCATTATATTTATGGTTGAAGAAGGAACTTGGCAAGTTAGCAATGTCAATGACAATAAATAAATCAGAGTCAAACATTTGAAAAATTACTTTATACTTACTAAAATCAGTATTTTACCATGGTCAATTATATATTGCATTTTAAAAGTGTCAAAAATAGTTCAGGTTTCATTATATTTACATCAAAGGGATAGAATCAACAAAAAAAATTGTATGCAAGGAGGTTTTACAATAGAATTTAATCATTTTTATAATTATATTTTATAGTAAATTGTTTTTTTTATTTTTATTTTAATATAAAAAAGCAATTTTTTTTTTGCTATCTTTAAGATAGCGTGTTCGTGCTTGTGTTTTTAAACCTAATTCATTTTCATAAAATTGCATAAGCAGTTATCCATGAAATATGCCCACCCGTATTTAAAAATAAAAAGAACTGAAAATAAACCTGATAGTTTGAAAAATGTTTGGTAGGATAGCAATTCAGCTGTTATGACATTTGATTAAATTAGCTGCAAGTTGCTGTTAGAGGAATAAAATTAACACAAATCCCACTCCGTATATAGCAAGGACATGGATTATAGAATTACTCCGATGTCGATACTCAATTTTACTCTAAGTGCAACATGACCTAACACTTATAAATCCTGGCATACCCTCATTGTCCTTCTCCGTCATTCAGGAGCACAAGCACAAATAATTACTTTATACTTTGATATTGTGTCTTTAAGAATTAAATAATAATGATTAAATATTAGAGTAATGAAAAACCTTCCCGGGATTGCCAACAAGAAAAGCTTACTAAAACATCCTTTTTACTCCTCTGTTAATTAATGTTATTAATTATTAATGTTGTCCCGATTTTAATATTTTCGTTTGGGTTCTGCTACAAAAATTGGTATCAATATATATGGAAATCGTGAGTATTCTTTAGCTTGCCCGTTTTTATGGAATTGGTAGTCTAAAGAATGAATTTTATTTTCCTTAGTTTATTTTTTATGATTATTTAACTCCTAAGTAGTGAACTTCCTTTCCCACTACATTCAATTATATTAAAAACTTGATGGAACATTCGTATGGGCTCATAAAAACGGATAGTACCCCTGAGGATTTGTTGCAGCGATATAACATTTAGTCCTTGTTAGACGCAGAGTAAAATTAAGGGTCGACATCGGAGTATTTCTTGCCAATGTCCTTGTTTATTTCCTTCCCTCCCCCCTCCATTGTCACAATTGATTATACCTATAGCTTATCTAATTAAATGTCAAGACAGATAAGCTGTTCTCCTCAAAAGCATTCTTCAAGTTGTCAAAGTTACCAGGGTTACATTTTTTTTTTTTTTGGATATACCAAAAATTAATACAATATTCTTCACTCGATATCAGTAATTGATAATTTTTCAACTACGTACGAGTGCGTCAATAAGTTTTTTGTTTGCTGTAAGGAATTGATGATGTTTTCTTTTATAAAAAACAATTCTAAATTTTGCTTCTTTACATTAAGTACAACTTTGTTTGGCCTAGCTCAGAAATTTGAGAGGTTACATAATCAGTGGATACATTTTTTGAATAACGTAATGATGTTGCCAATGTGTATGCACTCCAGCACCACTTAAGTATCACTCTACCGAACAATACTAAATTTTATATTAAAAAAGTAAATAAGAAAAATAGTAATGCTCAAATTAACCAAGTTGTAGTTTCCTTTAGATTAATTATTTATATGTTAACCACCTAGGAATTTCATTAGAATAAACTTAATATACTTTATCTTTTGAAACAATAGCGGTACAAATAAGCTCATATTTATTGAGTACACAGTAGAAAATCCACTCAATCATGGGTTCATTCTAAATTAATATCCTCTAATGCAAATAAAACCAATATGTCACTGAGAGCTATTATTTTTATAGCTTATTGAATAAATATTTGAACATAAGGCCAATTGATTTATGACATGTGGAATAATAAGGAAGACATTTAAATTTGCAAATAAAGAAAAACCAGAGAGAAAAAGAGCATTAATCTTCCATGACAATATAAATTATACATCAAATAAATCTTTGACGCTAAATGCTCATTTGAGAATATTTTTTCCTATTGACCGCAAAATTCCTCATTTATTGAATGGATAAAAATTTCATATCCTGTTTATTTTAAAAACCTTCTTGCAAAAGAACATTATAAACTTAATTTCGGTTCATTCCACGCCAAATGATATCATGGCTTTAACTCAACCCTTTTAGAATTTGATGAAATTTAATATGCAAGTAATTTTTTATTTGTAAATAGCAAATCTTATATTTTTATAAATTTAATAATCACACGATATATAGAGCGTCCATGAGGTACGTCGATGCCATATTGATTTTATAATGCTATTATTTAACTCTTGATCAAATAAAATTTCATGATAAAGATATCACGTGTTAATGTGATTATGAAATACTGAGGGTAAGACTGTGAATTTGTAGAGAATTATATGGTATTTGTAAGTCTTTTGTTGACTCAGAGTAGAATTGAGGATTGAAATGAGAGTAATTTCTGCATTTGTCATTGCGGGATATGGAGTGGGATTTGTGTTTATTTCCTTGTTGTCATATCTGTTTCTAGCTCATTTCATTAAACGTCATGACAGCGAAACTGCTCTCCTTCTAAGGTTTCTTCAACCTACCGGAATCATTTTTTTACGTAATGGTAGGTGATATACAACTTTACTAATGCTTCGTCCACACTGCAATGCTTTCTGAAGAAAAAAATGTACAATATTTATCCGTTTTGTGTTTGTATCCACACAAAACTGGTAGTTTTATTTCATTATTATTATGTTCCGAAATGTTAATTCGGAACAATACATTTATAAAACAATAGAAACATTATTATCATGTTCCGGTTAAAAAAATATAAAAAGTAAAGTTGAAACAGTACTTGCATATTTAATTAAAATTAGGTGAACGTCACAACTACAAGGATAAAAACCAAATAGAAGAACTGGGAAATGTTTTTCTTTATCATGAAGAGAGGATCTTTTTCTAGTTCTAACAAATAACTATTAGTAAACATTATATAAATATTGTGTATTAGTATTTCCCATTGTTGGAGAGGAAGTTGAGGATTATAATTGGATGGGAGATCTAATCATGAAGCCACGAAGGGAGCTCTTGGTTCTTGTGCTTGAATGCCTATATTATGAATTGTAAATTGGAAATGAGCCATTCAATCTTCCACCTATCCTTATATTGTGAGGATGTTACAATGAGCCAATCTGAGGAACTCAGTCTTCCCTAATAAATCATACAGATCTCTTCTTCCACCATCTTAAGGATTGGGATAATTTTTCACATTCGTAGAATAGATAAAACGAGGTCTATTGCAAAAATATCAATATATACTACTTCTATGTATATTTGAAAACAACATGTAAGGCCAAACCTAATTTGATTCTCGAATTTAATTTTATTTATATTGCTACACATGTAAAAAACGAACCATAACATTATCACCCATTTTGCATCCTTAACTTGTTTTGGACAAATAAAAAGATTGGACATCTTTTGGTAATCCTTGGTATTTTCCCATTGAAAAATGGGTCAAAAATCAGTTTAGGGGGAAAAAATTAAAAACTTTTAAAAATGTTTTTTTCTTATAAATAGATTATTTTACAAATTGCTAAATTATATTGCTGGCTATATTTTAACCTAAATTTGAATAATAAGAATATATAGGCCGCCAATTTTTATACCGTTGTATAAAGGAAATCTTTAAAAATATATTCATCACAGCCAAGAAGCGATTTTGCAACCTTATTAAAACTCAAAAATTTAATGATTTAAAAAATACAACCAAAATTCTACAAGATCTAATTAAAAAAGGAGCAACAAATATATTCCTACCTGATTTTCATTATATTAAGCCAAAAAATGTTCAAAATATTTGCACAGCTCGTGTTAAGATGCTCACAAAACCTTCTCGAGAGAGACGAATAGAGAAGGGATGAGAAACAATTTTCTGGCTAGTAAAAGGTCAGGTATGCATGAAGTTGTACAACACATGTCTTGATCATTGTCCACATTTAATTATAAATAAATATTTAAATGTATTATTATAATATTATTAAAGTTTATAATGTAAAATACACTGAAGTACTAAATATTTAAAAAGTAAATTTGGTTCTTTTTTAACTTTGTATTTATTTTTAAAAATTAATTTTTTTATTGATTTTTCTAATAAAGATAATAACATAAAATTGTAACAGCTATTGTATAAAAAGTAACTTCTTTAATAATGAATCATGAGAGAATAACAACTATATATCAGTTGGAGCAATAGTTGTAGATGAAACCTTACTTTTTTCCTTTATATTTTGGTTGGTGTTGTAGAGTTTTTGTCCGTCTACTCTTTTCTTTGAGTTTTTGATGTGTAGCTATTTCTCAGCAGGTCATATTAGTACTAATAATAAGTGAACTACATTTATTTAGTATTGTGTATCTCAAGCAATGTTAAGCATGCGAGTTTTGTTGTTGTAGGCAATCTAAATGTTTTTTATTTCTTTGATCAAAGTCTTATCATTATGCTTTTATTCTTGAGGAGAGAACATCCAAATACTGAGTTACTATGTGTTAGTGTGCTCATGAAAAACGGAGAGTGAGACTGATAATGAGTTGGGGGAGTTATCTTCTATATTGATATAACAAACATTTTATGTTCGTCAACCCCTTATAACTTCGGGTAATTCTCGGTACTACCGATAGTTTTTTCTAAACTGTAGGAGTTTTTATTTATTTATTATTATTAGTTGGTTGGAGCTATTATATGTAAATATACTAAATCATTAAAGAAGGGATC
Source organism: Lepeophtheirus salmonis (assembly GCF_016086655.4). NCBI lineage: Eukaryota > Metazoa > Arthropoda > Copepoda > Siphonostomatoida > Caligidae > Lepeophtheirus > Lepeophtheirus salmonis. Next base: position 21,094,820 of record NC_052144.2, read on the forward strand.
TTTGAAAAGAAAAAGTAAGCTTAACAATTAGAAAGGAAAAATTGTATGTACTCTTTCTTACTTTTGTTTATTATATAATAGGTTTTAGTAGTGTTAAATTCTACCTCTGAAGTAAGAGTTATCGGCTGTAATTGGTGTAAATTGTTTTAAAATGCATAATATAATAAATATAAATGAATTTAATTTTTTTATAACATTTTACTCTATCTTTTTATCACCTCTCGGCTAACTTTGTGAACACAAACTCGTTTAGAACAGTTTGAGCAAACATCCTCGTTGGATAAATATTATTATATTGTGCTTCAGATAATAAACACTGCAATTTAATAATAACCTATGAGGCCACTCTCTAGAGATTGCTAGCTCCCCCAAGACCATACAAAAGTTTGTAGTTCTATTTGTTCCTACTCAATTTGGACTCCACCACCTGGCTAATTTCTTACAGTTTCACGGAGCTGCAGTCCCTGAAATTATGCAATATTGTTTTTTTTCTGATAACATTCATTGCAGATTGTCCACTCGTCCTTGAAGATTCCCTCTGTGAAAAGGACTCAAGTCGAGAAACGATATTTTATGTTCATCTGCTTTGGTGTGAGGATAGAAGCCCAAACTCGTTTGATGAAGTGCTGTGCTCATTCTGCTTCGCTTGCAGCCTCCTTAATTTTGTCTGTGTGGTCTTACTGATAGATGTTGTCCTTGATAGTCAATGTCGCAACTTTGAAGGGAAGTTGGTTTAGAGGAGATAAGATAAAAGAAACTATCTTTACCAGTGTGAAGGCTATATTTCAAGGATTTATTGACGAAGCTTTATCATCTCATTCCCCTTCTTCGTTCTCCTCTCTTATGCAAGCAAATTTATTGAGACAAAATGTTGAATCAAAATATAGCAATAATTTTTTTAATATTTCATATTTCTCATGTTTTTGCTTCAATAATAATCTAATAATTCTAATAGTTATTTTGTTATATTTTATCGTTTTAAATTAACTATGATTGTTAATTGTTTATTTTTATTTTATTTTTTAAAAGATGAAATGTATTTTTTGTCATATTTTGATAGCGTAGTAATTAAGAAAAAACACTTTTCTTGTAATATTGTAAATTTAAATTAGAAGGTTTTTTCTCTTAAAAGTAGTAATTTATTTTCTTTTCCACCCAAAAAAAAAAAAAAATTACGATTGTTTAACAGTAATCCAGTAATACCATAAGTATAACTTCAGCCTTTTCCTTATTTTTTTCCAAAAATCCCATCAATATATGTTTATAAATCATATCTCACGTACAAATAGGGTTTCTTAAATATCCGTTCATAAAATGTGCTTAACTATACAATAATACAAATTAACTATAAGCAATTAATAATAACTATAACTTTTTGAATATTAAAAAAAAATTAATATTCAATTTTTAAGTATCGTCAGTTGTTAAAAAAGTTGAGCTTCTGAACACTCTAAAGCCTTTAAAGGTATATTCATGCCCTCATCTCAATATGTGGCTGTAAACAGAGTCAATTTTAAATGTTTTTTTAATCATAAAATATTATTAATATTTCAGCTGCTGTAGAATTAAGATTATTTAAAGGTCCTTTGCAATATTAAAAGGGGTTTATTTCATGCTATTTATGTTAAAAATTAGTGAGGACTTACTCCCAAGTTTTGTAACTTATAATTGACTGCAGACTGAGGTACTCCAAAATATTTAGCAAGATTGTGCATATACTTGGTTGGGTCATCCCAATTATATTCTTGAATTTACCTGTATTGAAAATGTGTTTTCTGCCGATGCAAATTCCCATCATTTAACAAGTTATTTTTTATATTATAATTAGTATTCATGTCTACTCTAATATCCTTTGAAATTCCGGGTGGAATTTGACCTGAACAAATAATATTTGCAATCTTGAGTCTTATGACCCACTTAAATGTAAACATAGTAAATGTTTGCTGACATTTGAAATGACATAAATACTATATAGCTCTATAGATTAAGTAGACTGTTCATAGTATGATATATGATAAATTTCTGATAAACCATGTTACTTTTGAGGAAAAAGTTTTTTCATAGCCACAACAGCAAAAAATAGTAGGATTTTCAAAAAAATGACATATATCAAAATTTTATTGCATAATACTTTTTGTTTATGTAATTCTATTACATAATTATGTTTTGTCTGAAAAAATGCTTCCTTAATAGATTTTTCATGAAAAGTATTATTATCAACTTCAGAATGGGGACCCAAAACTTGCAGTGACATGAATAAATTATAAAAGTGTGATTCTAATGGAATCAAGAAAGTACATCTGCAAACCAATTTCTGACATAACAAAATACTTTATTCAGCTAATTTTTCATTTATTTCATATTTCCTACTTCTCAGGCAATAAAAGCGCCTCGACACTCTGGCAAACTGATTGGAAGCTCTTGACAATGAAGGCTATATACATGGTGACATGATAGCAGCTCGGAGCGAATCCAAATTGGCATGAGAGTTTTTACGGTCATTTTTCTCCAAGACAACCTAAATTACAACGTCTATAGGCTGAGATCAGTTTAGGAGAAAGACAGCTTAGAGGAAGGATAGAAGCTGCTGCAGAAGTTGTGGTTTCTCCTTGGCTGTATGGGGGTGTAATGGAATTCTTGATGTTGTAGGCAGTCCGGCTAGAGATGCTAAACATCTCTGCAAGTGACGACACTGGCGATGAAGAAATTGTACCCGTGTTGTCATTTTTGTAGATGCTCCGACATTTTTACATTGAGAGATATGGGATAAAAACAAAACTTGTTTATTTTTGTTTCAGGTGTCATTTTGTTGCATAATAAGACTTCCTTTTAGTAACAACTCTGTAATTAGCAATATAATCTTGTAAATTTTGATTTCCGAAACATTAAATTTTTTTGGTTACATTTGTTTAAATTATTTCAAAGAATAGTTACGACTATTTCCATGCTTCATTATCAAATTTTAGTTTATAATTATAACTATTTTAATAAAAGTATAACCAAAATGTAACTAATGTTAAAGCAATCAAATGTTGTTGTTTTTCTTTATTCATCATTATAGATTGGATAATATTAATTAAATGTGGGATGTCTTTCCAGAAAAATTTTCTCGTCATATAACCACTCAAATTTCACAATATATCTTATTGTTTTGTTAAAGTGGCTCCATATATACTTTAGCATTGATATAGTCAAAATCAGAGAGTTCCTTTTTATTAAATGATGTCTTGTAATGTGACATCCGGCTACTTGTTCTAATTTTTACAATTTTAATATTTGCTAAAAATGATCCATGTAGATTTTTTAAATTTTGATACTTTTTGAGTAGCTTAAAATAGAAATAGTTAGACATGATTACTCTGGCTTTCACAAAAATACAATTTTTCACACAAGAGCAGGGTTTCCTTTATGAATAATTGCAACGTTGGTCATTATATTTTTTCTTATTTGCTGTTTTATCAATTGATGACATGTTGCCATCATTTTATGAATAAAATTGTAAGCTAAGAGATAACATTTTAGTAATCTTTGTATATTTTTCCATTATTCAAAAAAATTTATGTGTCAAAGTTATAATGTGGCTAAGTAAAACATTATTTTTTTTTTTTGCAGATATAACATGTTTTATCTGAAAACGGCAGGATAGGTATAAACAAAACTGTAAAATATTATATATTATAATATTAAAAATGTAACTTTTATACCTAAAAAATTAGTTACATAGTCTAAGTAAGGAAATTCTAATAAGAAGCTGTTATATGAATTTAGCAAAGATCATTAATGCCAATGTATGCTGTAGATTTTTCTTTAATAACCCAGATTTACCAACATGTGTTGCTGAATAAGAACTTGACAATATTCAAGTAGGCTTATTCATGTACATATATAATTTATCACATAGGTGTTTTGTATGTTGCCTTGTTTTCTATTCATGTCAAGACTCTTTTCAAATTATTATACATGAATGATACTCAAATAAATAAGACATATTATCAATGTATTGTTCTTTTTTTAGGCATATGAATGCTTATAAAAATACTACAAAAGTGTTGCATTACAGGCAATTATTAGTAGAATTTTGTTATTTCAGAATATCTTTATTTATTTCAAATTTAATATTATATTTATTTTTCTCTGTGAACAGTAATAGTTACAAATATATTTCTTTTCTTTGTTCAAAGTACACATCTGGTTTAACATTTTGGATCTTATTTGTATAAATACACATATCGAATACCAATATGGATATTGTATCGATATGAGAAAATTTCAAACTTAGAACTAACCAAGAAATTGATATTCCAATCGGCAAATAACAATAATGTACAATACATATGTATATTTATTGAGTCATATTGTCAGAATATTCTATTTACATATAGAATGAATGAAAGGGCAATTTGTTTATGCTCTTTCCAAATTTACATAAAACTCAATTCTTCGTAATGACTTGTTGAAAAAGTTTATATTGAACTTATATATTACATGCACAACTAAAGTTCATCAAATATAAACGTATATTTATGTATTAATTGAAGGGAAATAAATTTGCATTATAATGCTTGATTGCAAATATCTTTATAGTATTCGATATGGATATGGGAATGGTATGTATATTACTATTATCTAATATTTGTGAGTGTCAAAATTTAGAGTATATTCGTAGTTTCCACGAAATGCAAAGTTTGTATTGAATTAAATGTTAACAAACCTATTTTTCCTGTTAATATTCTTTGTAATTATAATTTTCATTTGATGTAATCATGAATATAAGATCTTTATTTTTTATATTTTGTTGAAAAACTATTCTTTTGCCACACAAAACATAAAATGTGATCTAATATTTCCATTATAAATATTCGTAAGTAAAAAAACACAAAGAAAAAAAATAGATGTGGGCAACAGGGTGATTAATTGTCTTACAAATAGACATATTATCAGAAAAATATATATCTTACAAACTATTTTGATCTCATTCCTAACTTTTGTAAAACTTGATGTTTTAATTTAAATTATGTCTGTTTTTTTTTGCTGCAAATTAGGCTTTTGATTGTTATATATGTTTTTTTTAAGTTATTTTCTTTCTATTTGTAAGTTAAGAAACACTAATTATTACTATTGTAAATAATAGTATTTTTTTTATATTATTTTTAAATAATAATATTATTTATTTCACTACAATAACAATCTACACATTTATATACTTAAATATTTCCTCTCAAAAAATTTCATTAATTTATGATGTATTTATTATTAACTACCTCTAATCAAATCATTACCATTACTCATCTAATCATCAAAAATGAACAATGAAATAATTGAGAGAAAAAACAACAACAACAAAAATGCGGAAAAAAAATCAACTGTATATCCAGAGAGGAACTCAAGCATGTCCTTAAAAAAAGATGCTGATAAATAATGATGTAAATCCGGTGTATATAAAAGGAATTTTTTTTCCTTAGCAGTTGTCTTTATTATTTAACTCCTGAGTAGTCAACATCCTTTCTTAAGTAGATTCAATTATTTTCAAAACCGGATTGAACATTTGTGTGTGCCCATAAAAGACGAAAAGTATCACTGAGAATTTGTTGCGAAGTTATAACTGTAAATCCTTAGAATTGGGGATCGACATCGGAGTAATTCCAGCAAATGTCCTTGTTTATATTCTTTTCTACTTACTCTTTATTATTAATTCTCTACTCCATAACATTCTTCAAATTTTCAGGATTACCATGTTCATTTTCGGTTTATTATTTTTCAAATGCCCATTCTACGCTTGATTTTCATCTTTGCTGATAAACATTATTATTCTTTTATAATTCCAAACCCACTGTTACTCCTCTCATGTCAAAAACACAAAAAACATTTCTTGTGAATCTTCACTAGCTCTTTCAAACCTATCGCTCATTCGGAACATATTGCGCCATATTATAAAGAACACCTTCGAGATTATTACTTCGTTCTTAAATTCATCCTTGGACTGGAGGCCATATCAACCAATTAGCGATTCTAAACGCAGGTAAAATGAAGTTGGCGGTGGTCCATAAACTGTATCAAAGGAAATTTTGAGGTGTGGTAGATGTTATAGCAATCTGGACATGTCCAATTGTAGTCAAGTGATATTTTTTTAATGGTAATTCCCTCGAACATATCCTGCAAATGAAATTTATTGGCCCATCCGGTCCTAGTAAAGGAAGTACATTTTCTCTTTACATTTAGAGAGAAAGCCCATGATGTTGACATTTTTCACCCTATAAATATTCAGCGTTTTTCATACATTTCAATAGTTTGGCTGGTCCCAAAGCTGTTCTATTTTCAATCAAGTATCTGTTTATCCGATTGAAAACGGATTTTAATCAAAGATTTTTACAACTATCTGAATTGCTCATGGGACAGTTTTATGGGACAGTTTTCTTAACAGAATTATAGATTAAAATACAATTTACTTTTAGTGTAATTCCGAAGGATTTTCCTCAGAAAAATTGTTATCAGCGGCAAAATTGATAAATAAAAAAAATTGCCCTCAGTTTTACTACATACATACTTCAGAGGGGTTTCCAATTTATGAAAAAAAGCACTCTCTCAAATTAAGGAATTTTTGCTTGTTACAAAAAAGTTTAATATTTGAAATTTTTTCAATTTTTTCCCAAATTCAACTTTTAGTGAAAAATTTCTGTGAATAATGTTTATAATTTATTTTTTTATTTTATATTAGAAATTTAATTTTGGAAATTTTTTCCGTTTTTTTTTTTTGAGAACAGCTGTGAATTTTAAAATATTTTTCCAGAAAGTTATATTTTTTCTCAACAATTGTGGATTTTTGAAATTTTTTTCCAAAAAAAGTAATTTTTGGGGAATAGTTTTAGATTTTTGAAAATATTTTAGATATCAAATTGTTTTTTTGAAACTTTTTTCAAAAAATTTAATATTTGTATGTTTAATTTTTCAATTTTTGTATTTTTATTTCTAAATAAATTCCAAAAACCAAGCCCCTCTCCCTACAATATAGTCCTTTGGACGCCTACGATAGCAAAATTGTAGTTTTTAACTATTATTTAAAATATTAAGTAATTGTAATCGGCATGGGTAATTTTTACAAGAATCGATTGGGATTATTGTTTGGAATAGTCGCATCACTACTTAATATAGAAACAATATTGATAAAAATAGTTTGAATTTAAAATTATTCAAACTTTCAAGTAAGACGACTAATGGAGACAAGAAAAAATTTGTGATAGTTGAAACAGACTCTTTGTTTAAAGGATAAAAATGCAGCATTCTTTGAAATTAAGGATCCTGGCACAAAAAAAGGAAAAATAAATTAGAGGATGTGGTACATTATATATGATTTACATCTCCTTTAGATTTGATCAGTATGCAAGGATGGACTAGAGGGGCTGGAGCCCTAACCAAATTCAGGAATATTTGCTTTTTACTACGAATGTTTTTTTTTTAAATCAAAAAATCTAATTCCTCCCCCCCTTCCCCCCAATAAAATATAATTCTGCAGACGCCCCTGGTATTTGGGGTTGAGTACCTCACTAATAATTTTATTCAGGCTTAAGACCCGCTATGGACATTGGTATCTGATTACATTTCCAATATTTCCAATGTCCGATTCCAGGGAAAACTTTATCTTTGGACTCACTGCAAAGTATCTTATGTAGTCTACTGGAGTCCAAGACGCTTCAACTCATATTATTACAAGGAAACACAGTTCCTTTTATCAACATTACTGAGAAAGTTGTTGTTTGGATTTTTCTTTTTCCATTCTGAGGAGTAATATATTTTTGATAATGAAGTTAGTTTTCCATTAGTTTGCTGTAACTTATATAATTTGTATTGTGCATTGCTTTTATATCGGTCGATATTATTTCTCTAAGTTCATAATACCCTACTTTGGTAATGTCTCACTCAGAGCAAATGTAAAAGCTTTATGAAAGTTCTGAGATGGAAGGGGAAAAAAGAAGCCTTATTCCGTATCAAGCAGAAACATAAATATGAATTACTCTGTTTTCGATCCTTAATTCTAGTAGGAGTCCAGCAAGGACTTACACTTATAACTTATCAGTGTTACTCTCTGTGAGCAATTACAATGGTGGTTAGACTTTATGGTAATATGATCTCTCCAGAAGAATGAAAGAATAATTATAACAACTTAAGAAAATCAAAATACTATTGTCATTGTCAACATCACCATCAAAACTCGGACGCTAAAATATAGCTCGGATTTACAACACTGTTTATGATGGATTTGAACCTTACTATGCTACAAAATGAATTCATTTATTAGCAAATAATTATTCACTTTGAAAGGTATACTCCTTTAAAATAATAATTTCCTTGATTTCTTAATCAAGCTGGATATTTTAGCAAATGAAACTATTCGTGACTACGGGACAATTGCCAAACATACTATACGTCGCATTCAAATGTAATTATGTGTACACAAAGGTATAACTTCTAAATATATTCTAAAGATTGAAGACATATACAGAATGGGGGCTCAAAATTGCTCATTTACAACCAAAAACAGCCTTGACACGCCGGCGAACAGATTTGCAGCTTTTGACGATGAAGGGAGTATATATGGCGAACCACCCTGTTGTGATGATAAATTTGGGTGAGAAGTGCAGCAGACACTCTTCTCCAAGACAGACCAAATCCTAAAGTCTAGGAGGTTGAGGTAAGGGCTGAAGGAGATCCACATAGAGGTGGGTCAGAAGTCAGCCATATTATTGCTGCAGAAGTTTTGGTTCTACTTGGCTGTAATTAACTTTTTGATTTTGTAGGTAGTCCGTATGGAGAAGCCAACAGTCTTTGCAACATTTTTATCACTAATGTCGGTCTTTTTTCTTATTTCTCCGACATTCTTACACTTAGAGAAATGGGATAAAAACAACTCTTCTTTTGTTTCCGCTGTCGTTTAGTTGCGTAATGAAACCTCGTAATTAAAATAACGCGTAAAAAATGTAATTAAATGTTACAATAATTTTTGAGTTCCAATCTTGTAAAATATGTTTTATTAAATTTTGGGATGTCTAAAACAAACTAAATTCTGAGAAAATTAGCTAACAACAAAAAGTGTAAACATGAGCTCCTTTACTTTCTTTGCGATTACGTTATCTATATTTAGCTATAATCTATCTTCAGAGACGTCAAGGACTCATAACGAGTTGCCAACATTAATAGATTAAAGAAAGTATACCAGTTCAAAAATTTAAAGATACATCATACATATATTACTTACATACAAGAACACTGGATTATTATTAAGAAAACTATAGGGTGCACTTTATTCGAGCTTATTTTCAATTGTATTCCTATCAGCGTTGCAACTGTACTTAGTTGCCTTCAAACATTTAGTCAATAGTATTTTATGAGTTTATTAGTTTTAATTATCGATTCAAAAATAGATAAAATATAAAATATCATCATAATATATTAAGTTGGGGAAAAAGTAATTTCTTAATTCTCCTTTTTTTTTTAAATAAATATGTCTTGTTCATTATTGGTCACATATAATCATACGATAAATCGTTCTAAAGGTGTCAGTTTATAATTCAAACACTTATTTAATATTATTACGCCTGGTAGATTCAGACGTGCACCAAGTATGGAGGTCTCAAAGGAAGAAATTCGCCATATTTTACATTTTTACTACCATAAAAAAACGCATGGAAAGTGACCAAGAAAATTTGCGATGTATACGGGATCGATACTCTTTTGGTTTATGTTGCACAACAGTGGTTTGAGCCATTTTTTTCCTGGTCAATTCAGCCCTCTACTGTAAAAAACTCTGCGGTTTGAAACTGGCGATAAAACAGAAGTCGTCAGCATTGGTGAATATGAGACAACAAGACATCATAAAAACAACGCTTGGCATCTTTGATGACGCGCAATAAGCTCTGGGACATAATATTATATGAAATTGGAAACAAAGACATTATTAATTAATTTAAATCAATTTGGTCTCAATAGAGGTATATGAAAATTGGTTGTCCTAGGTTTTTTTTTTCGTCAATAGGTACAAGGGATTCTACGTTAGGGGCATTATGAAGTTAGGTTCTTGTTAGTAACAATCTATTAAACAGAACGTGGCATACTTGCCTTAACTTGGATGTTTGTAACACATCTTTTAAAGCATTGAAATTGAGGGAAAAATTCGAAATGACTTTTTCATCTCCATATTATATGAAATAAGAAACAAATGCATTATGAATTAAGTTCAGTGAAATATTAAGCGTATGATTTGATATTACGATATTTCATAAAATATAAGATTAAATATAAATTATTTCATACATATAAAGTATGTTAAAAAATTTACATTCAAAAAATAAAAATATTATAAATAAGAATATTTTTTTCCCATTTACAAACATAAATAAAATCATATTCACCCATCAAATAGACATTGTAATAAGTTCATTCAAATATAGATTGTAAAAATATAATAATATTTAGTTAAGAAACTTAGATAGAAAATGATAGACTAATATTTTTCTCATTCTTTAGAATCAAAATACGTACAGTGTAGATTTTTAAAGTGTTCCCATGACAAATTTGAAATTACAAAAATCCTGATGAGTTAAAAAAACAATGTAATATAAAAGATTATAAAAATGTAAATATATAATATAATATTTAAAGAATAGAAGAAAAATACTTTTATCATTGGGTGCGGGGTGGGGCTTAGCCCCACCCCACACCCAATGATAAAAGTTTACACATTTTGATTTAGTATAAGTGTTTGACTATTAAGTTTCTAATTACATAACAATATGGATATGATTGTACTTTTTCTGGATCTGGAAACTTAATCAGAATTCCTTCTCTAGGATATTGTACAAGGTACAATCAAGAGGCCTCATATCTGTGTAGTATAGAGGGAGACTAATGATTTGGTCACGAAATACATATATACGTGACTCTTTAACCAGACTCAAACTTTCAAAGTAGTAACATCAAATGCCGCATTCTTCAGCATGCAAAGTACTAAATTTATCTTTAAGAACTTCTAATAGATCTTCTCTTGTATATTGCCTCTGTTTGGTTAGATATATTTTTGTCCTGAGAATATTTCTGACGGGTTGATTAATAAATGTGATGATTGCAGACAGCACTCTGTTGTTGTAATAATTGAATTTTAAGTTGGGATATGGGTCTACCAGGATGCCAGTCATTTTAATGGTAATCAACATCATAAATATTTAACTCATATTCAAGAACAAATTATAGTTTGGTCTGAAAAAAAAAAAAAAAAGTGGACAACACAAAAACTTTACTTACGATTAGAACGGAAATTTTTAGCTCACCTCAGGGGAAAAGGCCCGCGAGTAAAACTAAATCTCCTTTAGGAACAAGAAAAGAGCCAAGAAATTCTGAATTAATCATGGTGATATATCCTCCAGGATCCTACCATTTAGAACCAAGATCAGACTCAAATCCAAAATGACTTGCTGCCGAGGTGGAATATATGGAAATGAACTGGAACAACCCATCAAACTACAAAAAAAATGCTAAAAGTAATTTATTTGCAGAGTGTCCAAAGGAGATACGATTTGTTAAGACAATTAAAATATTTAAGTCTTTCGGACATAGTGGTCTTAAGTGACACAAGATGCAATATGGAAAATCACTTTTTGGTAGCAAATTGCTACATAAAGTCTTCTTGCTACGACAGTTCTTTTACCCCAAAAAGGCGAGTATTATTATTGATAAAAAAAACCCTAGCCCCAATATTTTTGGACGTCTTGAAGGAAATCTAATAAAAACAAGGTGCAAAATTAGAAGGCCTTCCTTCTATCGGCATAATTAGTTAATATGGGCCCAATTATGATGTCCACAATTTTACAAAAGAAAATTTCTAAGAATTATATAAAATAGACCAACAGAAGATTTCAACATAAAGTTGAAAACTGGTAGGGATTCCAATCAGAGAGGAAGAAACTCTCACTCATACGCACCATAAGCTCTAACATCCATAATGAGCTTGTTTGGATTTCACGATGCTGAAAGTCTAAAAAAGGACTTTAGTCATACTTTTTTCTCGTTGGACAGATACTCAAGGCCTATGTCCTCGAGGATAAATGTATTAATTTTTAAAGGTATTCAGACAAGTTATCTTAAAACGTACAAAGTCTTGAACACTCAAATCTTTGACCCTAAGGCTTCTTTTATTCAATTTGACCCACATAACAAGGAACTGAGGAACAGGGGTATTTTGAATCTCAACCATAAACTTTTGGAAAAAGAATTGTGTAGACAGTGCAGTTATAAATATAATTGATGGTGCACGTGCAAATATTAAGTACAGTGCAGATGTTTTTTTTCTGAATACGAAATGATGCTCAAAAGAAAAATTTGTTTGGATGTTGTTTCAAAACTTGACTCTCCCTAGGGTGGGAATTACCCATACAAGAAACGTTTTAATTTGCCTGAAGTACTTACAGTTTCCTCTGATATCGTTCCTGAGGTTCATTGGCCAACCTTACTGATAAATCAAATGGCTCAACTTTCCTCGAAGAAAAGACATGGAAATCTTTCTTGGACAGAAAGGCTAATGATTCCATTCAGAATGAGATCATGTATGTCATCTACGTCGAAAATTAGGAGAAAATTCCAGGCAAACACGCTAAATTCCTTTAGTTCCGACTTGCGAAGAAGAGGAATCACCACAAAATAGGCATAAGGAAGTGACCGAGTAATAAAAAACCGATTGCTCACATCCTCAGAAAAATGGTTCAAATACCACCTGTTGTCTGGAACGCTGGAAGCACGATCTAAGTTCTTTGACGGCCAGAAAAGCCTTTGTATTTTCCACACGGACATGAAGGAACCAACACATCATATTTTTTGGAGCTGCAGATCACTAAAATAAATATACCAAAAGGTACCAAATAATTTCGGAGCACATATTGGTAAAATTAATTCTTGACTTATTTACTGGAAACGAGGGAGGGAAAGTCAACGCAATATTAACAAAAACGCAACATGTCGTATACACGAAACGATCATCAAATGACAAAGCCCTCAAAGATTTAAAGATATTACATCTTGTGGAGATGTTATTAAATTAGCAAAAAAAAAAGAGTAGTGAATTTATTATTTTAATAGTATTAATTAATGTTATTTATATACTTATTTTACATTATGTGCGCATGTTGTTCTTATTAAGTCACTTTAACCTAACTAATGTATTGTTTATATATATATATGCTTATGACACCACTAATATGTTTTATGAAAGCTTATAATTGAACACCTAAGAGTATTTTTAAAGTATAGCCTCTTGGCCCAGAGAAAAAAACAAAAATATTATATTTTAGAATTCCTTTATCAGATGAAGGTTTACAAAAATAAATATCAATTATATTTTTTCCTAGGTAACCCTTACAATGCATAAAACATTATCCATAGATATATTTGTAGGAGTTGGGTCCTCTTTTTTATGTTGGTATCCGCATTGATAAGGCTGTACAGAAAACTCAACTGAGGGATAGCTATTTATTATCAATATACTTATAAAATACAAAAAGGAAAACCACTTATTGGAATAGTTTTTGTTTGTTTAAGAATGTCTTATTATTTTTCTCTCATAAATTGGAACTTTTGACACTATGTTAGTAAACTGGGGTATTATTCCTTCTCAAACTGATAAAAGTTCTTCTAATTCCTTGAAAATTACATAATATCGGCAATAATTTTAATTATCTTTATGAATTATTCAATCCCATTTTATGCAATTCTTTATCTATTTAGATAATACCTTGTTTTAGATTTAATAATTTTTAAACAAGGTTCAATAAATTTAATTAACTGTTTTGCTTAAAAGTCACTTCTTCCTTTTCTTGGGATTTGTTTTTGTTTTTTTCATCGAAGAATTAAGGCGATTAAAGGTATCTACACAAATGTATTAATTTTGCTACTATTTTATATAACAGATGCAACCTCATCAAAAACTGATGAATAATAATTTGATTCCCAAAATTTGCATGAATAAGACAATTTAATATATCTCATACTATTTTTTGCTCTTTTTACATCTTTGTTTGAAAAACAAAGATACATTTCTTAGTGTCTGCAAAAAAATCTTCCTTAAAGGGACCAGGGTGGTTATTTAAAAGCAGTGCTGATCCATATAATTGCAAAATATTTACAAGTTACAAATAAAAATTGGAAAAAAGTAGCTTTTTTTTCATTTAACTCCTTATAATTAATTAAGGAATATTAAAAAGTTTTGGTACATTGCTTTACATAAATTTACCAGGTGTTGTAAAAAAAGTGTACACTTAAAATTTAGTTTTTTAACTACTTATAACTTTTCAATTTATATGATTTTTTTAAATGAAAGTTTAGACATCGTACATTCACTTTTATATTTAATATATCATCCTCTTTTGGTCACAATGACAACAATTAATCAATGTCTAAAGACACTAAACAAGCTCATGATTTACTCCTTGCTCATGACACAACAAGGACAGTGAACTTCCTGCTTCATGACGTTGATTCTCTTTTGACTATTGTAAATACAAAGAAAAAGTGTCTTATATGATCTCCTCCGTCCTTATCCCTCTGTCCACAGATCAACTCCGAGTCCCCCTCCAGGGTACGTCTCCTTGACTTAATACCTCGTATTTACTTTCAAGATCCTCAAAAATTATAATTGTCTGAATAACTCGAAATAATTTATCTTACTGCAATAATATATAATTTGCGTCACGTTCCTTTGCTGAATAAAGTTATTTTCTTGATATTAAAAGGATGCGATGATTGAATTTCAAATTTCTTCTTACGTTGTTTCCAATTTCGAAATATAATTTAAAATACAATTAAACTTGTAAGCCATGCCAAAAAATGCTTTATCAGGGAATAGGAAGTTTTTCCAATTTTTACATTATCCAATAAACTATAATTGAGATTATATAAACACCTCCGTTTATTTGTTTGTAAGTACTATTTCTGAAAATATTACCAACAACATTTTTCAGTAAACTATTATTGGAAAATGATATATGAGTACACTAACAGTAAGAAGGCATTAAATTTACAACAGCTAAATGTAAAAGGTCAAAAATAACGTTAAAAAATGAGGCCAACCATACTTTATAACAAATTGAGATACATAAAATTAGTTTAGGGAGAGGTTTTTGCTTTACTGAGTATCCAGGCAAATTTTGATATAAAACATGTCATACTTATTTAGTAGGAGTCTTATTACTTGAATTTTATTTTTCACAGGTATTTCTATACTGTAGACTCATTGTTATAATTTAAGGTAGTGTGTCAAACAACATTAAAGCAAAAGGACAATTAAGAACCCTACATTGAACGCAACTCGATATTATTCAACCATAATTGCAAATTTATGTTTATCAATTTAGTCATTTAAGACAATTAAATTTTGTCATATTTCAAGCATAATAAAAAAGTAAAGCATTTAAATTGTGGAGGTGTGTAACATTATATTGAAAGTACTACTAGACATAACACATTGTGACAGTGGGCCTCATAGACTGACAATGTTTTGTCATTTACGAAGATCCAAACACTAATCTAATTAATTTTTTTAGTAGAAATATAACATAAAAAGCTTTCACAAATATATTTTGCAAATTTTCAAATTATATACCTCTGATATAAATAAAAAATAATAATTTCGTTATTTGCATATTTTTTAAAATTTGTTATAAATTAAAGTCAAATACCAAAGGGAAGGAAGCTTATGTTTGCATAAGTATAATTATTATGAATACAGACTCTCAACTCAATGAATTAGTAGGATCAAGAATTGAATATTTCTATAATAATAATTTTGAGCGAAAGTCTCACACACAATGGAGTCCCCAGAACTTCAACAATCCTTATGTACGTTTTGTTCATCTGTGAAACTGTCTACGGTTCCAAGTTTCTGAGCTTTGATTTTCCGCATTTGAATGGTTAAAGTAAGAAATTTGTGAGTGTCAATACTTGATCTAAGAAATAACAAAACAATCGAACGTGCGCCTCATATTAATTGAAAAAAACGAACAGAGAGTAATTGTATATAACTGTACAAAAGGGTTAAAAACGGTTCGTAAAAATGCATTAAATCTCTCAAGTCTTTAGTTAAATTATATTAAAAAAGAAAAGTAAAAGAAGTACTTTATATAAGAAAAAATGAATGTGACTTCAAAAGAGGTTTAGCAATGAGCTAAATAATTAACCGGTACATCAAATCATATTCTTTTTTCTTAACCTGTAATTATTCTTTATTTATTCTAGAGGCGAGAACAAATAAGTATTGAGTGGGAGTGTGCTCATGAGGACTCTGAGGTTAATTGGGGAGTTATTTATCTCATATATTGTTAAAGAAAAGTTTGTTTCTTCGTCAACCCCTAAAAATTCCGGACAATGCCGGTTTTGACAGCTAAATCTATCAAAAGTTTTAATAGATTTATACTATAAATTACTTATTCGTTTTATAGATCGAATAAATGTACACACAAAATTCTCTTCAGAATCCTGTTCTGGCTAATGAAACGCTTGGTGTAAAAAATTAACAGTACGAGGAAAATAAAAACACTTGTTGAAACTGACCCCTTTGTAATCACCGACACAATATTTCAAATTTTGCTCAAAGAGTGAATTATTAATTTAGATAATACTAAAACAACTCATAGCAAAACAATTAATAACACAAATGAGACAAATTTTTATCCAATAGATATCTTGAAAAAAATAAGATGAGTTTCCTTCACCTCTTGAATGCTTTTATCTAATTATTTCATATAGATATATTTTCATGATTTAGGAACATTCATTGGTTGAATATATGTATGTATATCAAATATTGTTTTATTTACTTATATATAATGATAGAAAAATATATATTGAGGTTACCAACATATTACATAAAAAAATGTCTTTTTCTCTCATTCCCATATATCATTGGAAAATAATAATTCATGCATATTAATACTATATCGGGTAAATAAATTTAATATGGCTTTTATTGAAAAAAATTATCATGGAGTTGGGATTTTCCAGATTTCATTAATATTAATACTGGGTAGTTCATTAAAGTCTAAACACTTTGAACTTTAAACTTCAACAAGATATAATTTTTAATTAATATTTAAACAAAATTAATACTATAAATAGAAATGTATCTAAGGTATTTTAATCAATAATTTGGACGCCATTAATAGCAATGATGGCTTCCTGGCGGCATTGTGGAAGTTATTTCGCGTCCGTTTAAAAAAAGAATATTGATCAACAAAGTATTTATTCTATTATCGTGGAAAGACAGAATGTCCTTGATGCGATCCACAACGGACGATGCAATTTGAGATTGCAAACTTCTTAAGCTAGGAAAGTTTTGATGCCCCGTAAGTGCCATCAAGATGTCGAATTTTATTCATAATAACTATTTTAGCAAATAATATAGGAATTAAAATATGTTCACATGAGTTCCTTATTCTTTTATTGTGGTATATGTATATTTTCAAAATCAGAGTTTGTCTCGATGGAGATTTGAATTACCATTTTTGGTCTAAGAAATAACAATTTAGCAAAGTGTGCAGCTAATGCTTAGCGTTTAAAAAGAATATATAAATGTTCAGCACGTCATATTTAAAAAAAAAAAAGGAGAGCACATAATAGGTACCTATATTATTAAAGCATCGTTTATCGACACAAAATACTCAGAGCAATGCCAAGTCCTCGTGTTGTGTTAGGCCTTATTTATTCGGTTTAGTAAAGTCCAGTAATAGTATTTTCCCTAAGGACTGTCGATTCTTTAAATTTTGATGGTTTTTTAAGCCAAATAAGATATAAAGGGTGATTCAAAACGAGCAGTTTTTAGATTGTAGAAATAAAAACCATAAAATTTTATATTATGGTGAAAACTTTATTATGAACCGAAAAAGCAATCTTTTACAATTATTTCTAGAAAATAATCCCCTTCATATGTTGGCTGCAACTGCCCTTTAAATGGTCCATTCTTTCGCGCCAATTTTTTATGACGCGTTCGAGCATTGTTACCGGAATCTCACGAATAACTCGCCCAATATTTGCTTCCGATGCTTCAATCGTCGCTGGTTTATCCACATATACTTTTGCTTTTACGTAGGCCCAAAGAAAAAAGTCCAAAGGTGTGATATCACACGATCTTGGTGGCCAATTCACCGGACCAAAACGTGAAATTAATTACTCACCAACATGATGCCCCAATAAGTTGTTACGCGTTAAGTTGTTACTTGCCGTGTGGCAAGTGGCACCGTCTTGTTGGAACCAAATATAGTGGAGACCATGTGCTTCAATTTGGGGTACCAAAAAGTTTGTTACCATGGCGCTATAACGTTTGCCGTTGACGGTAACGTGTTGGCTACACTCTCAGATACGGCCGCTGTACGTGCCCGACGAGACGACGGGACATTCCGGCAAGTTGCTGCCCCTTCAAATTTTTCGATTATTCTGTGAATTGTGGATTCTGAAAGTCGATTATGTGGACCATAAGTTGGGTGTAATTTGTGAAAAACTTCTTTCACAGAACGCTGATTTTCATAGTACAATTGAACAATTTGTACACGTTGTTGTGGCATATATCTTTCCATGATTAATTGTAAAACAATACTTAGTAAAAATGACGTATGAATTTGACAGAGCTCGCGCGCGCCTGTCCAAAAATCCCTACTTAAAAAAAACCGCTCGTTTTGAATCACCCTTTATAAGATGTAAATTAAGAACATTACATATATCTTGCAAAAAAATGTGTTATTTTTTTATTATCAATATATTTAATGGGAATGTATGTCTATGCCTGTGTGTGTATGTCCTTCAATCACAGCCGGACCAATGGGTGGATCTTTTTTTCACCTATACAATCCGTGGGCTGGAGTGTATTATAGCATATTAGAAGAGTTTCTTGGTCCCAAGAAACTCGGCGGTGTTAGGTTTTCGACTCCCTTGAGGTCCAGATGTACAACCTGAGAGCATTTTGGGATATTATGATGTTTCCTTGATGCTCAAGGAAGCTCCTGCGTGACTTCGATTTCGGTGTCTGACCCAAAATAAAGCAACTACTTCCTCCTCGCGGGAATGAAGTGTGGCTGTTATTAGCATACTCATACCTATAACACCAACATGAGAACAATTATTAAAATTTTACTGTCTTTATTTTTTGTTTTATATTAAGCAGAAGAGTTTTGCTTTAATTATAATTTCATAATCTCCCTGGCAATGCAGGAGAAACCTACCCTAGTAATAAAATATAAAAACAAACTTTTACGTAGTTGTATAATTTATTTCATTAAAGTTCTAATTGGATAAAGAAAAAAAGAAAAAAAAATCTCAGTGACGTCGCGAGAGTTTTATTTTATTCTATTAAAGGACCAACAAGTGGGACTGAGCAACAGTCCTTGGTTTTAAATAAGGACCAACACAACACTAGTACTCCTGTTACTAAAATTAAATAACTTTTTATGACTCTATAATTAA
Organism: Lepeophtheirus salmonis; assembly: GCF_016086655.4. Lineage (NCBI taxonomy): Eukaryota > Metazoa > Arthropoda > Copepoda > Siphonostomatoida > Caligidae > Lepeophtheirus > Lepeophtheirus salmonis. Next base: position 21,114,305 of record NC_052144.2, read on the forward strand.
TTCAACATATTTTAAAGTATATCTCTATGCAACATGAAGCTACAATGTGCATGTACTTTTATTCTTATGTAAGTATGTGCTGCTACTTAAATATTCAATATAAAAGAAAATCTATAATCTATATAAATTTATAAAACATATTGCATAAAATTATAAAGTATGGCTAGTACCTATAAAAAAAGACCGTTGGTTATACATGGTGTCTGGAAAGAATAACACAGGAAAAGAAAGAAACTAGCAAAGTGGAAAAAATGGCAAAAATTATTTTAAATTGACGTAGATTGTTAAAAAAAACTACATTTTATGGACATCTTAGGAGAAGACTTCTACATAAAAAAGAGAGATCCTCCTCTCCACGGCATCCCAAATACCTTGAATATTTGAGCACTTGTAGAATACATGTCTATTTGTCTCGGTTTCAAGAGCACACACACAAACCATTTTTCCATTTTTAATTATAAAATTGTGTTTTTCTACACAAAATATCATCTATAACTATATGAAATATTTTAGCAAATTACTTTGGTGAAGCTTAAATATCCTATTTGAAGCATAATGAATGAAAAATGGTGTTACCACATTTTTATTTTTCCTTACTAAAATTTTATTTAAGATAGCAATAAAGCAAATCAGTATACTTAACTATTATGCAAAATCCACATAAGTTTAGTAAGGTATTAAAAAAGAAAAAGAAATAATTTGAAATTCGTGCACCAAAATGAGTAAATAACGATGGGACTAATGCCACGTTTTTTCTTACATTATTTGGGAAACCGTACAAGGACTCTATTCCTCACGAAACCAGACTCTTGATCCCATCTTGAAAAGGTTTTTTTAAATTTGATCACGTAAATAAGTCTTTGGATCCCCGTAATAATACAGAGGCTATATGGAAAATAGCCAATTTGAAGACTCAAAAGTAACCTCATAGTGTTCTAATTAATTATTTTTCTTTCAAAAATTGAAGGGCCTTTGATCCTTTTGTTTACTTTTTATAGAAAGTCTGAGGTTTTTATTTTCCAAGTTACTTAATGTGATGCAGAAAATAAAATATTGTTTTCTAATTATTTTATTACAATGATAAATGTAGCAAAACAGCCTATTTATTCTATATGCGAGTGCCTCTTATTGTGTATTTAAAACATTATTTTTTATTTTAAATAATTCTCTGCCACTCTCCATCGATTTAAATAGTGAATTTATATATTCTTCAGCTAAAAATTGTAACATTTGAGAAATATTTAAATGTGGTGAGTCTTGAATCTTACACTTTTAACCAAAATTTAAAGATTTTCAACATTTGCTGACGTTGTTATTTTGAAACACAATAAAACGTAGAATAAATTACCACTAGCAAGAATTGAAGAATGCACCAAATAATTGTTTATTTATAGTTTTTAATAGAATAATAATAACGTAAACTAACTAATGTTAAAAATGATTTTCTACTGGGACAACAAATTTATTAAGTCAGTAATGGTATTTGAATTAGAATAAAATTGTATTTCTTTGAGAAAATTTAAATCATTATCGTATGTTTATAACCCATAAACGGCCAATATATGCATTGTAATTTTTGTATCTAGAAAAAATATAATTCAACGATATAAAAAACTGTGCATTCACTTTTATAGTCTCTAATGGTAAAATAACTTTTTATTAAAATCCTCATTTAAATAAAAATAATCATTTGGTTAAAATTTTTGATGAAAAAATAGATTATCTGAATAAATAAAGTGATATTTTATCATTTATGCGAACTGATTATCCAAAGTTTTAGGATAGACTAAGAACATTTTCAATGCATTACTTTTTGAAAATAATTATGCTATGAGTATCATGATTCATGGTAGATACGAGAAATACCATGAAATAGTGATAATGAGATGTTATGTTCTCTACCATTATCCATCAATCTACGTTCAACTACGAGTTTCCCCCTGATACTCCATACCAGGGGATCTCACAACCTCTTTCACATAATGATACCTTTCATCAAGATAGAAGATTCTCCAAAGTGCTAATTGTCCAAATAAATCAAGAGATCCCTCTTTTCCTAGTCTAATAATATATAATTCACGTTGTTTTGGGTTGCAAAATTATTTCCTAAGGTTGCAACGATTGAATTTTAACATTCTGCAAAAATATTATTCTTTCAAAAACAATAATTTTACCTTTTAATATAAAATGTTTTATGAAAAAAAAAAAAACATATTGACAAGGTTAATGTTTTAATATATGTTTGTTCAAAAAATCAAATAAACTTTGAAATTGGGTGGGATTTTAATTTATGAATAACATAAATTTAAATCGACTCTCATTGGAAGTAAATCGCTCAATGTTAACAATTTCATAATATATAAGACTTTGTGGATGATTCTCAAAGAAAATATGCCATTTTTCTTTAGTTTCAACTTTTATATATTGGCTTTTACTGGGATTCATTTAAACATTTACAATCTTATTATAATGAAACAGAATATACTGGAAAAATAATTCGTTCAAAGATGTAGACAAACAAAAATTAAAAAGACTGTTATAAAATAAAGAATAAATCAAGAATACTTGAAACAAACATTTAGAAATAACATTAATTGGACGATGAACAAAAAAGAAGTGTTTAAATTTTCAATAAAAAATTAACATAAAGATAAGCAATATATAAAATTCCATCGAGGGTGTTTTCTTTTACTGTCCGTAAAGTATAAACTATATATTGCGTGTTAATAATAATTGCATCAAATCTCTCATTATTCTAAGAAGAAAATAAATCTTTTTTACCCAGTTGTTTATTGAATAATGTAATAACCATTTTAATAACGTCCCCATAAATTTTAGATACAAAAGAATATCCTCACAAAATATGATCAGTTGTTTCTTTTGAACTTTGACAGGAGAAATAAATTCCCCGTTCGTTATTAAAATACTTGGCAGCAACCTGAGATTCCTAGATAGTATTTAATCCATCTTTCACTCGACGTAAAAAAATCTGTCGGTAATTGCCTTTGCTTTCTTGGCTAGGTTTTGTAATGCTGAGTCGTTCAACATTCACGTTGAATGGTGGAAGGTAGGTGTGTACATGATTTTTCTCAACTAGAAAATAATTATGTAGTATGGTTTCAGTCTAAAAGGGACGAGATGACGTTTAACTGAGTTTTTTGTTCGAAAAATAAATGAATAAAACACAAAAACCATTTTATTCATTATACAATCTGTCAAGTTAACATTTGCAACAATATAGGAGTTTATAGTACTAACAACATTTTTGCTACTACAAGGTCTAGCTGGTATCTCCCATTCTAAAAATAGCTCAAACTTTTTCACTATTTCAGTAGCAGCATCACAAAATTTTTTTAAACGCTTTGAGTATAATGATAATACATCCTAAAGTCCTAAAACTGGGCTTAGCTGAAATTCCACGTGGCTTAGCTTTAAAAATGCATTTCCATGGTTTTTTCTATAGTTTTCATATTCCCATAAATTTTTAATCCAATAAAAATTCAGGAGATTTCCAAACAAAAACGAAATTTATTACACCCAGGTCCCCCGAGTTAAAATATTTTTAGATAACTTTTGAAGTTGCTCATTACCTTTGTCACCATTTGAGGTTTTGAAGTAAGTCTCTTTGTATTCGATGCAGATCTTAACTTATTCAGAATAATATTTGCTTTATAAATATCACCAGTAGATTTTCTTGATAAAATATCACTTTTGATTTTTCCTTTTGGTTGGTCTTTCAATAATGCAGCTTCCATTTCTTTATTCATTTCTAATTCCACGGGTAAACTCGTACTGAATTTATCTACGCGTGTAGAAACCAAATTCTTACTTAGGGACTTAGTTTCTGTATTAATGGGAATAAGTTGTTCCTTCTCCTTCATCCTACCTTGAAATAATAATTCCCTTTATGCTCATCTTGAATCAAATTTTCGTCATAATTAATCCGAACTGCTATATCAGGTGAGTCAGTGAAAACATCTTAAATGTAGGATACCTGAGCCTCAGATTCTTCATAAATAGCACTAACATAGTTGTTGTCAACCTCCTTCAGTGTTTCTGAAGATATAGGAACACTTTCCTTAAGATTATTAGCATTTTTATTTGTCGTTGTTGAGATATTCTTATTGGCAATTGATTCATTTTTCTCGAGTATAGCTCCCGACAACTATCCTTCTCGAAGAAGAGTAGAATTTTAAATGAAAACAAATCTATATTAAAAAATTGGAACCCCTTTGCCATCGTAGTTAATCCTGGAATGGCCAAAATAGAAGTATTTTTGACACTTCTGGCAGACCATAAACATTTTTTTATATGTATCTATTTCAAGTAAACTAATACCAATATTTATTGAACAAATTATAAATCCAACTCATTAATATTTAATATAGTAAATGTAATATCACAAATTGTTATTTAAATAATATCATATATTTATACCACCGAGTTTTAGATAAATAGATCGATGGAAAAAAGGGTATTAGTAATTGAAGCTTTTTAAATCTTCATTGTTAGATGTGTTTTTTTTTTTTTTACTAAGATCCGCATATATACATTTTATGTTATTAAATAATTTCACATATGAACAAATGAAACTATTGAAATAATCTTATTATCTAAACATAAAATGTAAGTAAAAGTACTTCGTTTATTTTTATTCGCGCCTGCTAAACGCACAGGTAGTACACGCCTGTCCATCTTAAGAATATTTTTCTTCTTTATAAGCACAGGAAATGCAACGCCTCGTTTGACTCAAATTCAGAGTTTGCAATGTCTTTTATCCTAATGCAAACTCATTTCATTTGAACATCGGGACCTACATTTTTGTGACAAAGCCTTTTTTAAAGCGCTTTCAAAGAAGGAAACAAATCATACTTATTTTGAAAATACACAAAGCTTTGTGCTTGTCTAAGGTCATATTTTTTACATCCATGCAAATGGAAAAAACCTCAATTTGAGGCAATAACCAAGCAATTGTCTACACTCTTGCAATTTTAAGGAGAGCAAGGGGAAGGAATATACCATTTAACATTATTTTATTTGTGTGTTCAAATATACAATTTATGAAAATTTATATACAATGATAGTTGCATAATATATGACATTGGACGAGTGCAAATTTTGTTGTTGCAACCTGAATAGTGTTTTTATTTTCCAAGCTGTTCTGGAAGAGAGAACATCAAAGTATAAAGTACTCACTAGCATGTGAAGGACAAAGACAGACGGCCCACGATCTAATTCTGGCCTGCAAAAATTTATTTGAATAACAATAGTAAAATGAAAATAAGTCCATTTGATGTTGATATAATAAGCTTAAATTGTGTTTTTTATATGAATAATGATATGCACTGCACAAAAATCTCGTGAGGAGGTCAATCAATTGCCACCAATTGTTTCAACCGGACCTAGGTAATATGCTTCTTTTTACATCACACGCCTTTAGATCTACCAACAGTACCTCCAAACTAAATTATCACTTGTAAAATTAATTCAACGATTGATTTCCAAATCCCTGGTTTGATCCTGTATTTATATTTATTTAAGATACGATTCTGTTTTTCTGAGATGTTTTTGGTGAGAAATAAATACCGCACACAACTTACTCATGAATACTTACATCAAATAATGAGGATTGCCACAGCCAGTCTATTTGACAACTTTAAAAGGATATTTCAGAATTCAACTGCAAATTACAGTCGTACAGGCTTGTAATATGTAAAAATAAAAATATTCAAATTTCAATTACATTTGTAATGTTTTTATTATCCTTTCCTGTACAAATTAAAGATTGTGGAGAACCCCCTTATCTAAATCCTTGTTGGACTTAAAATGGGATTAAAAATTGATATTGGGGTGATTCCTGCTTATGTCCTTGTAAGACACGGACGGAGTATAATTTGTTTTTATTTCCTTAATCTTCTGGCTGTGCGTTAGTCATATAATGAAACGTAATGACAGTTTCAAATTATCAATATTATCATTTTGACTGTTTTTTTGTTTTGTTTTTTCATTCAGGCAGGATCTTATTTATTACTACTGTGTATATAATTATCCTGATTAAATTAAAAAAGTGAATCCCAAGTTGTAAGTTGTATTGACTTAAGTTTTTTATCTCAGTTGATTTATTGTCCACACTGAGATTTTGTCTTAATATATTTTAGGATAGCAAATTTTTGAATGGTTGTCAAAATATTACTCAAGATGTCATCGCTCTTGAGTTCAATCAGATCCATTTCTTTAGCTCAGTATCATTTGTAGTATGAGTGTCAATGAGAAGGCCATGCACTACCTTATTGAACGAGACAATTTATATAATTTTTAGAATGTAACATTGGAAAGTTAGTTATAATATTGCTTTGTTGACCAAATCAACACCAACACAGCGTGGCAAAACTTTAGGTTGGGTATATTTATGTTGATATTAAGTAAAAGTACAAAATAAATTTATTGCATACAAATTTATAGATACTTCATTCCTATTAGTACCATATTTCATGACCATAAATTTATTCACAGTCTGTTTTCATGCCAATTAGTATATACAAATATGTTTAACATGAAATATTCTATTTTCCATTATTAAAATCAAGTATTATTAATTACTTTTATAGTTCATTTTATATCCCTTGATATGTAATATTAATCAGTAAGGAATCTAAACACATGAATACTCATAACTCTAAAACATATGCAAAAATGTTAATAGTACAATTAAACTTTGCATTGCACAAATGCAGTTGTTTTTTATTCTTTTTTTATTATCTTTGCTAATTTATTTGATAAGTTATGCAATTTTTTAATACCAGATAAATTGTAGTAGAAAATATTCGGATCCGAGGATTTTGCTTCTAGTTCAATTATTAAGAGCTCTGACTTGGCTTAAAAACTTTACACATAATATTGTTTGAATGTATTTATTGCGATTGAGGTCCGGAGACTAGCTAGGCTACTCAATAAGCTTAATGTGTTTATCTGTAGCCACTCCTTTGTTATCATAGCTGAATGTTTTAAGCCATTGTTGTACTACAAAACCAATCCACGTTCCTTTTTCAGTGGCTTTCAATGAGGGAAAGAGATGTTACCCATGATTTACAGGGTTTATGATAATATCTATGCTTCATTCTATATAATGAAGCTGTATTACTCCTTCGCAGAAAAATATCAGCAAAAAATAGTGTTTACACCCCCATACTTGACAGTTGGGATAATATTATTGGGCCAATATTACTCTGTATTTTCCTTCCTCCAAAAAGTTTTGTTTTATTCCTATAATGTTTCTCACTCTTAATATAAACCTACCATTAAAATTATAGACTGTTTTTTTCTTTGTCAGTGGGCAAACTTACAAAATTATCAAAGAATGATCTTCGCCATTATATATAGTTTTCTCCTTGAAGGAAACCTTTTTAAATTATGTCACTGATTTCCCATAAATAATGTAGAAATTTGTTAAACAAATCATTAATGTTTTTTATAGCCATATCAGGAATATTATTTTTTTTTAAACTCACAAACAGGCCATTGCTAATCAATGATTATATCTTGAGGTATTTCCTCATAATTTAAAACATTTTCCTACAAAAAAATCTATTTTAATTACAATGCATAATACAGACATTTCCCATTATTTTTATTTTAGTGCACGCCGCGTTTCTCATTGTTATTTTATTAATTACATGTATGAATGCCGTACAATGTGTTACAAACACTTTAATGCCACTTTGTTTTTCATTCCTTACAAATCAATGCAAGTGTACAAATAAGTAAAGAGAATTGCTTTATGTACACTACTTCATATAAAATTAGTTTACTATGGCTTATAAAACAGACATTTCGTGTACATATAAATATATACATTTTTAGATGTTTTTTTTTTTTTTGTATTTTAGTTCTTTAAGAAAACCATTAATATTTGCATACTAACTGCTCACTACTTAAGGTTTTCTTCCCCCATTTTCTATTACTAAAGTCTTAACATAAGTTGTCCTGTTACCAAACAAACAATTAAGTACATAACATTGCTTTTCTTTTTTATTTGTGGGCCTCACAACTTTTATGTTCAATTGAAACTAATTATTATGTACCTATGTTTTACTTATAAACTGTAGTTACTATGACCACAAACTAAAATTCTTTTGATCATGTCACGTAGTTAGATTGGCAATATGGTAAACATACATAATTATAGCATAACTTTATTTCAATGTATTTTTTGGATTACGTGATTGTATTGTAGTATATTTTGAATCTATCAATGGTATGTTCGTAGTAAAATTGACTGTACTGTTTTTATCAAAAATAAAATTAATCAAGAAAAATACAATTAAACATAATTTACCATTAAATAAAATATTCAATGTGCTAATTTTTTATTCTGCAAATAGGTAAGTAGAACACAAACATAAAATTTTAGCAAATTTGGTTAAAGTTTACCCCTAGCACAATGGCAACTTCTAAACGTGTAGCAAGAAAAACTCTTGTAATTTGGTTATTCAAAGAAATATAAGGAAAAGTAAAATATTTTTTAATCAAATAAGGATTATCTTGTGTTATATTTTTTCACTTCAATTTCCTTGATTTTATTAAGCAGTAAGTGATTGCGCCTAGACCGCATATTAAATAAAGAATACATTATTAACTTCAGTTCAGAAAATAAAAATAATAACACTTTCTTTTTGAGTAATTTTATTTTTTTACTAAATATCATTTTAACATAATAATGTAATTTTATAATAATAATTGAATTACTAACTACTTCACACATATACATTCCTCAATTTTTAAATATAAACTACTTTTTTTCTGTTTCTTTGATTTGAAATGGAATATCTTGAGCCATACCTTTTGCTGGAGAGTTTTTGTTTTAAAGTTAGTAATTTTGAAACCATGTATATTTTGATGTCCTTTCTAACTTGGTCAAAAATAACGCTGATCGTACGGGTTCTTCAGTTAAGTACCACAAATGTGCTGGGAATACCTTGATTACTGCATCTGCACAAGTTTTATAGATTTTCATATAATCAAGTTATAGAAGGTTATGAGATCATTCAAAGGTGCTGCTGAAGGAATTGGAGCTGTAAACTACCAAGACAGGTAACCAAAAATAAAAAAGCAAACAAAGCGATTTAGCTTCTGTTGTTTTCCAGTAGGATGACAATATTTTTTTTTGGAAAAATAAATAGATTTGATAAAAAAATGGTTCCTAATAGTTCAAAAAACATTTGAAAAAGTTTCAACAGTTTAAAAAAATATTTAGAGCTAAATTAACGGCTCTAAAGTTTTGGGAATTTACATTTTCAAAAAAAAAAGCCGAATAATAATTGCTTTTATACTGTAGATATACCTGAAATGAAAGCTTTTTTATAAAAATAATAAATTGAGCTAACTAAGTTGAGAATATAATAAAACAATATTCATAATGCTTCAAAATAACATCAACAAACTTGTAACAAAAAAATAAATACTTACCCACTTTGAAGTAAAATTTGACTCATTTACATTCTAAATTTATATTTTTACTATACTAAAATGATAAATAAAGAATAAAAAAGGATGAAAAAATTTCCATTTTGTATTCTCTGTACTGATGTTTAATAATGACTGATCATATTTAATTAACTTATGGTTCTGTACAATCAAGGAAATTAGAGTCACAAAAAGAATTGTAAAAACATTATGACCTTGTTTTTGATCATAGAAATATTTTATTTTAAACATGTTTTTATAATAACGAAGAGTTTTTTTTTGCTTGATACGTTTTTCGAAATTGCAATTGTGCTATTTGTAAATGTTATCCCAATTTGTAAAAAAAATTGTATTTTTGTTCCATTTAGTACTTAAAAAAGTCAATTTTTCATTTGTTTCATTTTGTTTGTTAATAATTATGATAAACTACTTTCTATACAAGTTTTGCTTCCAGATTTTTCTTCTTTTCCTCCATTTTATACAACATTGAATTACTGAATTTGAGTATCATCATACTAAAAAATACATCAATCAAATTGACCAATGTGAACCTATAACCATGTTACTTTTTTTTTTACTTTTAATTTTCTTTCAAAAATATATTAAGTTCATATAGTTTGGTAATTTTAACAAACATAAATATTTATGTATAGTATTACTAATACTTGAGTAACCTTGTCATATTTCCATTAAAAAAACTGCAAAGGATTTTCTACTATTCATTAACTAAATAATAGCCATTAAATAAAGCTCTTGAGTAAATACTAGAAATAATATATTTTTAATATTTACATACATATATAATTTTTTTATTTTCCTTACATAGTCAATGATCATTTATAAACAGTTAAGTGTTTTTTTATTGGTTGTGCAGATATACCTATTTAATGAAACTGGAAAAGAAATATAAAGTTAGGACATATTTATTGATTTTGCTTTTTGGTTGAGCAAACTTATTTGTATGACCATTTTAGGCCTTTAATGTAGATATTGAAGCCATGAATCGACTTTAATATGAGTATGTTTGCCCTGCGTTCAAGTGATGGAATCAAATATGTACATATACAAGGGTTAATAATAAAGAAACTGTAATTTTGTTATCCCTAATTAAATTCTGGTATGAATCTCAATTATATTCTTTTATATTAATGAGAAAAATATTCACAACATTTGCATTGTTTGTTTGTTTTAAAGTAATAAAAAGGTTAGACATCATTTGGTATATGACGCAATTCTTTACTATAGGAAAAAATATTTTGGGGAGTTTAAAAAAAGCAACTTATTTTTCCAAATTTAGCATTTAATTAAAAATAACATTTCATTCTTGTTTAAGTATCAGTGTTTTTCTTTACTTTTTCTCTCAGAAATGTCAATGCTCAACTTTAGAAATTTCTTGAAGCTGGGTAAAGTACATCCAGCTAATGAAAGGAAGGTTATTTATACAGTTGCAAACGACATGACCTATTGGTATGTTGAAAACAAAAAAAAAACACTAAAAAATGAGGTACTCAACCTGTCAATTTAAAGAATGTTTGTGAGGACAGGAGCTTAGTTGTCACGTTGTTTAGTTAGATTCAATTTCAGTATCTATGAAAGAGCAAGGAAGAAAACAAATGAAAATCTCACCCTGTATTTAGCAAGAACATGGACAATCCTGAATTCTACTTCGACTCCTAACGATTATACATTAACAATAAATAGTAAACAATACTGATTAAGTAATCGTGCCAACTATTTTTTTATTATTTAACTATATTTGAACAATTCCTCTATTACTAATAAAGATTACAGCCTTGGAATATAAAAACACTCTTTAGATTGCCAAATACCAAAAATTTGAGATGAAATAAAAGCCATATTGCTTATTACTCTATTTAGTGAAATCTTTAAATTCTAAATTTTAAAAGTTGATAAAAAGGTATTTTAAGTACAGATTGGGGACTCAAACTTGCAGTAAGTTTTAATTATGATTATATACAAAAATAAGCCAGTTTTGTTAGAAAAAATGGAGGTCAAGTTAACAATAAACATGTTAGCCTTAATAAAGAGCTCCAAATTGATGTTAAGACAATCATATCAGCTATAAAGGATCTCGGAAGGGTAATCCATGTAACACAGAAGCTTATGGGTCCAACATGCAAGAAAAACTGGTAGTCCTTCTTAATCTCCTAACCTTTCACATCTCGACTATGCTGTGTAAGCGAAATTAAGAGGAAGGCTAATATAACACACCTCAAAATCAGCGTGATGAAGTTGATAGTGATGAAAGTTTCCAATTTGGCTCCCCACACTGTACAGTATACCTACAGTTGAAAGATAAAGCTTCCAATACACGGGTTGTTTCAATTTAAACAAATTCTCTCTGGACTTTAAATAAATTTGTAAAGATGGATGGATGAAAAAATAAATAAATAAACATGATTGATTAGTGATATGATTCTCTATTCCAGCTCTCAATATATAGAAATATCTATCATATATACCGTATACATATGTACTACATAGTTTGAAACATGTATGTAATTCTAAAAACTTGTCTTTTTAAGGTGAGTAAAAAAATGAGGTTATGATGATAAACTCCTCCCAAAAAAATAAAAAATAAAATATAGAAACGTTTTAGAAATAAGTACAATAATTTAAAACAAATAAGAGCTTAGAATAAAAAAAAACTTTGTGTCAATACATAAAAGTGTCTTTACATATTAATACATTATTAAGTTGCCTAAAGGAAAACATCTTTATTTTTTCCCTTATACTTCTCTGTTTTTTTCTCTTTTTCTTCAAGACTTGTAGTTATTCTTGGAGACTAATTCAATCATGCATATAAAGAAACAAAGCATTGATTGTATTTCACATAACTGTTATTTATAGAGTATAAAAACAAATTTTGAATAATGTTGATTCTATCTTTATAACATTATACAAAATTTCATTAAGTAAACACAAAATTATACAAAATATGATATTGTGAAGCTGTTTTGAAATCTAATATCAAATTATTCTCAATCGTTTAATTTGTTAAAGAGTTGGAAAATGAAATATCTTAGAGATGATGTTATTATGAAAAAAAATTAGGAAATACCTATAGAAGAATCAAATAAAAAGTAGAGGAATAAAGAGGGCTTTGTATATCAATTCGAAAATTTACTTATTGCAATATATCGGCTCCCAAATTGAACCTTTCGCTAACAATTGCTTTTATACTTTGTTTGATTCTCTGTTTGATATAAGACTTTGTTTACAGATAAGGCCAAGGCAATAGGATTATTAATGTTCATCGATTTTGAACTACTTGATACCCAAGTGGCCTCAAAAGTAATTTTACACGTCGATTAGAAAAAGTTTATATTGGACGCAGAAATTGATCGGCAAATGCAAGAGTCATCATCTGTGATCTGACTGAAGCCTCACCAGTTTTGAAGTCCAAAAATAAGACAGAAGTCATGGTTTTTGGAGCTGTGGGCATCATGCAACTACATTTCACAGAGGCTATAATTAAGATTAACGCAACTGCGTGCCAGAAGATCCCAAAGGTTGTCTTGCTACATTAGATGGAGGAAAAGTTTGGCCTTCACATCATGTAGTCCTTGTGAAGAATTCTTCTCCATACCATGCCTCCTAGGTAGCTCAGTCATCACTATCTGTGAGGGTCTCACGTTTCTTGAAGACTGAAATCTGGCTTAGGAATAATACTCATTTGAACAGTCTCGATTACTATCTTTAGTACATCCTTCAAAAACAAGTAAACAAACGCTCCTAGATCAGTGTTAGCTCCCTATAGGCTAACATGACCAAGAACTGCAAGATGACCACAGCTGATGGGCAAGTAATAAATGTAAATTGTACATACAAATATTTTTTTTGAATAATATATCATTAAAATGTAGAGTAGTTCGTAAATGGAAAGTATACAAAGAATAAGATATTTTAACCATTTTAGCAGCACTATTAGTTACCAAATTTACAGCAATTTAGACAAAACAGACAGTGCCCATGAAGAGAATATTTACAATTTATTATATGATTCTGTTACATAAATTATAGCTTATGAAGAGGTTACTACAGAAACAAATTGACTCCTGAAGCCAACATTCATGTTGTTATTACAACACTTCGAAAATTTCACTTGGATGATAATCTGAAAGATTATATCAGTGATAAAACATAAAGTAAAACCACTGAAAGTATATTTGAACAAAAGTTTCTCAAATTTTTTGTGTTTAATTGTAAAGTTCTAGAACAGAGGCATGGGAAAGTTGAACTCATGGATTAAAGAACTGTTTCATACCACTAAGATTCAGTTATCAACACGATTTTATCTAAAAATCTTCTTCGATCTTCTTGATATAGTATGTGTAAATAGCTATATCGCTTATAACATTGAATATCCAAATAAATAGTGACTTCTTGAATTCAAAGTTGTTATCGACAAGAGGCTGATTAAATATTATGAAGGGCAGAAGAGGGCAACCTAATCGTCTAGATCAACAACAAAAATGTATCTGTTACAATGGACATTTTACAGAGTTTGAACGAAAAGAAAAGAATGTTCTTACTGTGTAAGCAAAAATATTGAAAATCGAATTTTGGTCATTTGTATGGTTTGTAATCTTGTAAAGAGATATAAACTGCTTCGTTATGTTTCACATGTAAATCAGTTATTTTATTAATATTAATCAATTTTTCATTGTAAAATTATAACTTGTTTGAATGAGAAATAAAAATTGTATCAAATAATTAATAAATATTAAGAATTCAACTCCAATGCGTATCTTTAGTATTTTGTTTATACATACATAATGAAAAATACAGATCCCAACCAGAGGGACACCAGTGTCACATCGAATGCTGGTGAACCTGTTGAAGTTATAAAAAATAACTCTCATTAGCTCTAATATGATCAAACAGATCAAGAATTGACTATACTATTCTTTGATTTTCCTTTCAATTCCTTGTGGGTCTAAAAGGGTTAACCAAAATAGTTAGTTATTTTTGCAATTTGCATTGTACTAGTCAATTAGTTATGTTAGATTTGAGAAGATTTCTAGATATTGATAAAATACAAGGAAACCAAAACTGGAAATGAGCCAAACTCTTTAATATATATTTACAACCATAAGCTGGCGAGAATTAAGTCTAATCACGGAAAGCTTTCATTATGTGTTTGTAATTATAAATTCATGCCCACTTCACCAAAGCCGGAGATTCTTATACTTCAGATCTAGACTTGATTTGTACTTAAGTTGCATATAATTGTGATTTCAGAAACAACTCCGACTCTTAAAATTTGACTTTTGAATTTCATTATAGTAAACGGTCTGTTTTTATATTTTGATCTTGAGTCTAAGTACATTTTTACCTGGAAATCATCTTTCGAATATTTTTTAACCATTTCGGGAAAACCGATCGAAAAGAAAAATATATTGGCTTATTGAAAAGATCAAAGTTTTCCTCCATCTGTTGATTGCTGATTATTTATACTTTTTATTATCAGATAATTGGATTTATAATTAAAAAAATTAGAATAATTATTGTACGACTCTATCAAAGAAGTATTGTGATATAATTTTGTGTCAGAAAATTAGATTTTACTAGCTTAAAATAAAAACTATTATTTTCAAACTAAAAAGTATCAATATAGTTATAATATTATTATTTGGTTGCTACAAAAAAGTTTATTCTAATTCGAATACGTTTATTTCACTAATTTTTTATTATAATATCGAAATAACAGTGCTAAAATTAAAAAAATGAAATTTATACTTTTAAAACCAAACCAAATATCAAAAAAATCCTAAAAGATACAATGATTTAATTTATGTTAAGAAAATAATTAGATGTAAATATGTAGAACTCATAAAGAGTAGACACTGTGAGAAAATTACTGATTTTGATCCTTCACTGGTCTGCATTGCCGCTGGGAAATCACCTGAAAAGAAAAGAAAATACTTTGTAATTACTCAACTTTTGTGATTTGATAAACTTGATTGTTATTTTTGTAGGGTTTATTTG
The DNA here is from genome assembly GCF_016086655.4 of Lepeophtheirus salmonis. Taxonomy (NCBI): domain Eukaryota; kingdom Metazoa; phylum Arthropoda; class Copepoda; order Siphonostomatoida; family Caligidae; genus Lepeophtheirus; species Lepeophtheirus salmonis. The sequence goes on from NC_052144.2 coordinate 21,129,779, forward strand.
GTATTAATTATTTAAATTTCTGTAATTCATAAAGTTGAAAATATAATAATTTTTTTGACATTTCTCTACTTTTTACAAGTTATGTTGACTTTTAATACAAAATATACTTTGTAAACTATTCCATTGGATGCGTATTTCAATACTGTCATGCATAATAAATTTGTAAACCTCTGTTACTTTCTTAGAGTGATTAGAACCCCAGTTTTAGTGTTATGTTAAGGTGTATATTTTTTTATTCAAAATCCTTTATTGATCCTTCTTAAATAAAAAAACCTGATTTATCTTCATTATTCTATTTCAATTTTTACATGCTTCTTCATTTCTAAAGCGTTTAACTGACGTCTTAAATTGCATCATAATAGAATTTTTTTTTATCCGAAATATAAAAATTGGTATTTTACGGCGAAAAGTGGGCAAATTTCTGATCAGTCTTTATTAAACTCCATCAAATGAACATAAGAATAAATAAAGTCTTAAACACTACCAAAAATACAGCTTGATACTTATGATAAATACTGTTATTTGATTTAGCCAAAGTCATATGTACTTAAAATCTTTATGAAGTATCTAAATTCATAGCTTTTTGTAGATAAATGAGGGACGAGCAAAGTAGAATAATATGAGAAAAATATCTTATTCTTTCCATTGCAATTATTAATCCTAATATCCACTAAGGAATTAAGATTTTTTTCTTTTCTTTTTATTGAGTTTCTCCTTTTACATGACAAATGACAATTAAATGAAGGAAGGATAAAAAAATAGCATAAATATACATTTCAATTTATAATTATCCCTCTCCCACAAACAAACACACACACAGAAATACTTAATATAGATATTACAAAACAAAAATAACTAAATATAGTCCGTCAACATAAAGAAAAAAATTATGTTTATATTATCAGATGATACGTAGTGTTGAATGTTTGAGTTATCCATGGGTTGAAATTATGTCTCCAATATCAGGGATAGTAATTTTATTTATTTCTCTATGATTCAGCCTTGTTAAAATTTCATATTGATATATAAATCCTCTTTTTCTACAGCTTATTACACAGGAATAAATAACACATTACATCTCATTTCATAAAAAAAATTCAACTACATTTTTTATTAATGTAAGGGGAGTTATGGAACTCTAGACATCTGGATTAAGGACAGCATTTTTTATATCCCCATGTAATTCAATTTTTTTAACTGTACACTAATAAATAATACAAAAATAAGGGCTGAATAAATTGTGCTTCACATTAACAAAGATGCAATATACAAATTTAATTTTTTTAAATATATAAAAAAAAATAATAACTAACCAGTAAGGTGAAAAAAAAAAACACTTAAAAAATGGCTTAGGATAAAAAATGGTTCTTATTTTGCCAAAGTTTGAACAGTTTTGAAAAATATATGAAAATTAGTTAAACGGCCCTAAAGTTTTGAAAATTTACAATTGAAAGAAAAAACAGATTATGGCTGGTATACTATTCATATACCTCAAATTCAAACTTTTTTTTGTAAAAATAATAAATTGAGGTTTCTAAATTTGCATTAAAATATATTTTATAATTATTTCCGAAAAATTTGTATATATTAGAGTGTTTTTTATTATTCTTTTTGTTAAAATATCCAGTTCGCCGGATCAAAATACGTTCTTATTGAGAAAAAAATACAATCGGTAAAGTCTCGGCGAAATTTAGAAATGTTTAGTGGTAGATAACGTCTTTATAGCTATGATAATTGCGAAATATTTCAAAATACAGCTTTTCATATTATATAACTTTTTAAAGATGACATAATTTACTCTCAGATATATTTATATTTTTCTAAGAAAAAAATATTCATAATATGAATTGCAATTAAAAATAGTTGAAGAGATAAATAGTACTTATATAACTTGTTGTTTGCAATGTTTTTACATTTTTAATATTTTCTTTCTGCAAAACAAGATTTTTGTTTTTATGGTATTGATCCTTAATTTGAAATATTACATTTGTCCAATTTATCAATCCTGCAAAGGTGTTCAAAATATCAAAGTGCCCTCTATGAAGAATAATTTCGGATATGCACATCTGAAGCACTTTTGTTTACAATTTAAATCCATTTGGCATGTATTGGCTACTCGTATTATATTTATACAACGAAAATATTATGGACGGAGAAGAACTATGGTCTACTCCATCAAATTTTATAAGAGGAAAAAAACTTTATTTTCTCCAGAAGTTGCATCAGTTCTTGATTGCACAAAAGTGTCTAATTGAAAAGCTGTTTTTATATTAAGATTGGGGAGTAGCACACAAAAATAAAGTTATGCGTTTTGATATAACCAGCTCAAACACAAGTAAAAAAGCTGGAACTTGTGTTTTATTAGAGAAAATGGTTGGTAAAAAGTTATTACCGTTTGCATGTAAACATTAGATTATAGAATGAATAATTAGCTCCGTTTTTAATGCATGTATGGTAGATACCACTTCTACTGAGGGTTTACTCTACAAAAGATTCCAAAAATTGTGGTAAATGATAGACACAACTAACTACAAGCCTGGAAATGTAAATAGTGAAATAACATTTCACACTGAAGATACACGAGAAAAAGTAATCAAATTTGCCAACGATAATTTAAAAAAATCCTTGAAATAATTAATGCTCTTTAAGTTATCAATGACCAACAGAACAAGAAGTGGCAATTATTAAAGAATACTGTGCATCATTAACATCTGACGAATTGCAGCTTCAATTCTTATTCGAAGTTGTTGAAAAACATCAAAGGATGTATTCTGACTCTTAAAAAAATCTGTATCTTGGATACCTTAGTACTTATATTAGACATATTACTCAGAAAAAAGGATAACCATTTAGCAAATTGTATAATTATCCTTGATTGAGTAAAAACTATTTTTTTATATTATTAAAGTTATTAATTTATAAAATATATATATCACAAATTATTATTCTAAATCTCTAACAATTCAACCAAATGACAATATGTCTGAAATTTGCATGTTTTGTAGGAAAAAAGAAAATATATAAAAACATGGCGCGCAGTATGATCTATATGCATTATTTTTCTCTTCAACTATTTTTCATTATTATTCAAATCAAAAATATTTTCAACCATATAAAACAGTATTGTCTGCTATATTAAATTTAGTAATCATTAAAAAAATATAGTATATAAAAAACTGTATCTTAAACTGATTTCATGATAATTAAAGAAGAAATCACTTTTTTTGAAAAAATGGGCAGTTTTCAAAAACTTTGAGGCCGTTGAAACTAAATATTTTTCAATTTCACCAAAACTTTGCCAATTGTTTTTTTTTTATTAATAGGAACGGATTTTGTAGCCGGCAACCCGGATATTTCAACAATATGAAAATTAAGAAATATATATTCAAAATAACGTTAATTGAAGTTTATTGAAATTTAGCTTATGCCAATTTCTTTACTTCTTTAACATATTGCAACCCAACTATTAGACTGACAAATATGAAAATATGCATTGACGTTTAATTCAGATTAAATTCAGCAAAAAATATGATTTACTTTTAATTATCATACCTTAGCGACCTATTCACGGATTTTAACACATAAAGCTACAAATAAAAATCTACGTAAACCTTGTTTATACAATACTTACAAAAATATTTATCATTTTGATACATTCTTGTTCTATTTTCTTGATGATATATCAAATAAATGAACAAGTAATCATTTTATATATTTACATATTTAGACAAAAGATTGAGTCAGTTCAAATTATTTCATTTTTTAGTAAATTTAGCAAGATCATTACATACGTGGAGCAAAGCAACTTTTTCTTATGCCTCCATGTAATTTTACTTACCATTCTAAATGGCTGGATCAACTTTTTAAAATCTATCAGGCAGCTCCAAAATTTCGAGATTTTTTTTGACTCTTTTGTCACCATGTCTTCAATATTTTTATGTATAAAATAATTAATTAAGTTTTTTGGCCTCTTTTGCTTATCTTTGAAAGAGCTAAGAATTTTTCTTTTTGTAGTTAAACTTACTCTATCATTAAATAAATCGATTCCAACGAGTCTTTCCGATAAATACCATAAATGTTTGAAAAGTTTTCATGAAACAGATTGGAAATAAGTGTAATTATTGAATAATATTCAATTAAAAACTTCATTAGACTGAGGTTGTTCAATGGAGCATTGGAGACCTGAGATGCATTGCCCCAAGTTTTGATTTATATTCTTAAAATGAAAACACCAACATCATGTAATCCTCGTTCTTTTGTTTGAGTCAATTTGAATTCTAATCTAAATATCCAAATCTTGAAACCATACATCACTTTTGATATCCAATGGGCATGGTGCATTCCACCAGGTGAGATGAACTTAACGCAATACTCAGGGGTATCGCCGAGAAATATATTAATAGTTATAAAATTCTTTATTTCGTCTATTGAAATTTTTTTTTTTTGATAATCTTTTCCAAATTTAATTGTACTATCTCGTATGCCTTCCAAAATACTGGTCACTTTCTTATCTGCAGTTCCATATTTATAGTTAGTTTTGTGGATTGATAACAAATTTTCTTTGAATTTTTTTAACAAAGGAACATCTGCTGACGATGTGGCATCCATATACTCATGGAAAACAGTTTCAATAACTAATTCCATTATGTGGTGTATACAAGCAAAAAGTAAAAGTTTTTTGCCTACAATTTTTTCAAGTAGAACACAATTTCCATTATTCTAGCTGGTATTTAAACTTATTTTAATATTCTTTAATTGTTTTTAATACAGCATTCGTTTGTTCTTCTCCTGTCCCAGATGAAGATTCGCCCATCGGTAATAATTTAGAAATTTATTTTCCTGAAACAAACACAGGCAATCGATCTATTTTCCCGTCCTATTCAAATTTGGAATCATTTTTCCGTCCCTATGTATGACAAGAAAAACTGTAAGACTAAAATTTGCTTTGATATCATATATTTTTTTTACCCTATTCTTTGCCCTGTTTTGACAAATCGTTACTCGTTAAAGTGAATGTGATCTTCCACATTTTGGTCCAGACTTATAGGTGCTTCTGATAATATAAAAAATGATTTTCAGTGGAAAACTTTCTTTCGATCAAGAGTAGTTAAAAGATCAAAAGTTCTTTCAGTTTTTTTTCCAGCTATCTTCTGGAGTATACATTGATACTTCATCTTCATCTTTGTCATCTATAACTTCATTAGTTTGCTCATCAAAAGTATAAGCTTCAGATGTTAATGAAATAGATTGCTTTATTAAGTTCTGTCTGTGTTCCTCTCTTGCCTTTTTTTAAACTGCTGTTCTTTTCCATGGTAGGTTGTATCAACCCCAACCATCTACCCTTTTCTACTTTTTTCTTGCTGGGCTAAGAGGAAGTCTTTATCTTACAATACGGAGGTAGAAGACAACATAATTTATTTGATACATAATGAAGAAAAAGAACAAAAAACTATGTAAATAGTATATGTTTTTTGTAGTTATCATCTTCGAATAGAATGATTTAATTTTTTTTTGCTGGTTTTATATGTTAAAATTGAATTGAAAAGATCATTTTCCGTGAAAAGGTCATCAAAAGTTAATACTGTCTTGGTAATTAAACGTTTAATTTTTTTTCATTGGATTTAATGTGAATTAAACCTCTGTACAAATTTTCATAGGTATCAGTTTAATAGTAGGGTCGTAATATTCTAAATAAGTCAATAAAAGATCATAAGCTAAATTTCAATCAATTTCAATTGATGTTATTTTGAAGGTATATACTTTGCTTTTTCTTCAGAAATGATTATAAAATATATTTTATTGTAAATTTAGTAAACTCAATGGATTGTTTTCACAAATTATTTCTAATTTGAGGTAAAAAATAGTATTGAGTAAATAATCGGGGGGTTTCTTAAAAAAAGTAAATTTTCAAAACATATATATATTTCAAAATATACATATTTCTACATATACATATTTTCCAAAACTGTTCTTAAATGTTTTTTTGTACAATGAGGAACCATTTTTTAACCTAAGCCATTCATTTTTTGAAAAAAAGAAGAATATTTTATTGGCACCCTACTTACCACGGCCATCTCTGAGTATGTTTATTTCCAACAGAATTATCTGTGTTAAGTATATTCTAGTACAAATTAAGTACTGTATGTTTGTAAAGTTTAAAAAAGAAGAAGGATCTATGTCTGAAGAGGGGATGGGGGAAGGAGAACGACATGGATAGAGTTCCATGTGTGAACTAACTTAATTTTCTATGTAAATAAGCAATTATTCAGATACATTAAAGAAAAAAGTTGTAAAAAGAGTCCTTAAATATACTTGGTGAATATAAAGCCGTAATTTTCACTATTGAGTCTTTAAAAGAAATTTTGACAATTATTATAGGGTGTTTCCTATCTAAAATTGTATATTTATACACGTCATTTATTTATATAGTTATCTGTATTTATAGTATTTGCACAATTTTGTCTTACTTTCGTAAAACTTATATAAAATACTATAGAGTAATATTTGTTCTGTACTTAATATATTGAATGGTGTTTGATTATGTCACTTTCTCAGTTGGTACAAATAGTTAAAACATATTCCTGTACCAAAAATAGTAACATTTGAACGACATTCAGAGGTGGTAGCCCTTATTTAAAAAAAAAAAATACTAAAATTCTAAATTTATAAGCATTTGCTGACGTGTTTATATTAGAACACAAATAGAAACTTGAATTAATTTAACGAGAAGAGAAGATTACACAAAATAATAGATTGTTTTTTAAATACATTAAACTTTAAATAATATAAGTAATCTTAAAACTGCGTTATTGAGCTTGGGTATTATAGATTCCGTGATTGCTAAAAAAATTATTGACAATTATGCTATTGAATAATTAAATCAGATTTTAGGTAATTTCTCATTGATTATTTCGATTTATTTATCAATTTTTAAAAAGGTTTTGTAAATTTAAATAACTGTTTTTCCTTTTTGATATCCTTTTTATTTTCGATTTGAAAAGATAAACCAATATTGTAGCTATTATGTTATATAATACACACAACTTCATAAAGAAATGATGAGTAATGTTTTGATTCCAAAAACTTTGCCCAAACTAATAAGTATTTAAAAGAAATAATCTTACATATAGCACAGAATTAAATTTTACACTGTATGGTGAAAAAATTATTTGTTGGTAAAATTCTAAACTCTTTTTATAAAGATTATTTGAAAATATTGACATATTTTATCTCATTGTCATATATTACTACAAGTATTTTTAGCTTTCTAATTTATATTTACGTTTATAAAATGTATAGAAAATTATCAGAAATAATTAAACAAAATTTTAATGGCTAATTGTCATAAATGTAAAACTGTTTATTATGTAATTAAATTTGTTTTAATTACAGACTTTCTATTTTACCAGTTGGCTAACCACGTAAGTAAAATAATGTTTTTTTGCAATACAAAAGTCGATATACCCCAAAGGAGCGGATGTGTCATTTTTGTGGAACTATAATCTAGACTTCCTTCCACTGCTTTTATTTTTGCACTTGTATCGTCCTGTGGTGAGAGTAGTAGAGGCTGAGGTCTGGCTCCATTACAAAAAGAGGTTGAGTCCTTCCAACAGGCTGGTCTCGACGTCAGTAAATATGGAGGAGGCTCTAAAGATAGAGTTTATCTTAGGAAAAGTTCAGGGGATAATATATGCGGCAGAAGTAAAAGAACAACCCGTGCCAGTAGGGATTGGAAAATTAGCCAAAGGATTATAAGTGGGGCTTGACTCTTTTAATAACGATGGATCCAATGTTATTAAACAATAGGGCTCTAAAACCAGTTCATCTAAGAAAGAAGGAGGGAAAATATTTTATTTTATTTACATTAATCTCTGGAAAATTATGAGGAATAATTAAGGGAAAAGAAATAAGAAAATCGACAAATGACAACAAAATACAGTGTATATTTTTGTGTTAGAGGGTACTGTCTGACTAATGGATAAGTAGCTAGGAAAAATTTGTTATATTTTAACTAGCTAAATTGCTGTTGGGTAGATATCAAAGACAGCCAATGCTTTTAAAATAAAAATGATTATATATTATGTTAACTACTTTAATAAGCATTTTATTTTGTTAATAATTTTAATAACCACTTAATTTTGTTAAAAATTTAAATAAGAATTTTATTTTGAATGTCCTAAATATAACACTGTTTTCTACCTCTACCTTTTCTTAATTAATTTTATAAATAAGAATACACAATGGGTAAAGTGTTTATAATAAACTATACTTTCGACTTATATGTTAACTTTTTTTTTTCTATGGTTTGAGAAAGAAAAACTATTTACATTTTTTTCCTTTTTTATAACTGGATGACAATACCAAGAAAAGAAAGAAGTTATAAAAACACATTAAAAAATCAATTTTATTCTGTAAGATGTTAAAATTAAAGTAGAATAAATGTATTCATATGAAAATTAATACCTTTCTATTTATATATTTATCCAAGGCTAACGAAGTGGAGGTTTCTCATCTTGGTTAGTTTGTGTGTTTGTTCTTTCTGTTTGTGGCCAGTATTGTTGAAAAAGTAAATAATTGGTTTTGATAAAACTTTTTAAGAAAGTTATATCTATTCTTTCTATCTATATTCTTTATTAAATTTTGAAAGGTCAAGGTCAGACAAAACTTAATTTAATTATTTTTAAAGCAGGATTACGGATAATGCTTTGATTACTTCTAAGATATAAAGGCCTTTTATACACAAAAGCAAGCTAGAATGAGTTTTCTTGAATTTGAGTTGGGATTATTTTTGTATTTCTCGTAAATTAGTAGTAACTACAAGTACTGAAGAAAATCATCACGTTATATTTTTTTACTTCAAATATACATATAGTCATAGACATATTTTAATAAATTATTGGCTTTTTATTTAAATTTTTGGAATGAATAAGAATACCTGATATTCTTAACTATATTTTTAAACCTTTATTTAATTTATAAATAATGTTATATATTGACAATAATTCGTCGTAGAATACAAAATAATTTACACTCAGTTCTGAGATAAATAATTATAGTTTTTGTGGAATGGTCCACGTCTTTAATTTTGGTAATATCTAAAGCTCAAATCGGGTATTAATCCTTTCTATCAAATCTATTTTTCAAAAATTTGGATATTTGGGCTTATCAAATAACAGTTATAGTATAAATCATGAATTATTTAACATCCGGATAAACTATTCACGTTTATAATCACACCACTTCTCTAATATAATCACTACTTTTTGATTCAATTAATTATTTTATTTTATCATTGTATTGTTTATGTGAAACATTAACTACTTCATGTATAGTAACGTATAGATAAAAAAGGTTCATCAAATGACGTTCTTTTTCAATATAAGCAAAAAATGATGAACTACAAAGGAACTGACAGCATAATTACTATGTTATAAGTACTCCCTCAAAAAATGTCTTCCTGGGATGAGATTTAATAAGAGGTCCTTCCTCCATACTCACTAATATATAAGATAAACAATTATAAGTTAGATCTGAACGGAGTAGAAGGAAATTCTATAAAATAAAATATCTCTTTGTTCGGCCAAATTTAATCATAGTTATAATTGCTTTTGGATAACTCGTTCAAGTTTCACTTTCAAAAAAAGTTTTCCCACAAAATATCTCACTAGTAGCTCCACAGCTGCATGATTAATTACTTCAATAAAAAATAAGGACAATGGACAATGGGATAAGTTCCTGTCTGTGCGTTCATGATTCATCACTTCTTAACAAAAAATAGTTCTTTTATTTTACAATTGCTATTTAATGGAAGAATTATTTGCGAGGCTATATTAACAAAACTGTGTGTCTAGTGCCTATCCAGATGTTAAGTAATCTATGCATAAATAAAAATGCAACAATGCATAATAAATTGACAAGAGACTGCATTTGAGGAACATCATTTCATTATGCTTGTTTGATTAAATAAAAAATTTAAATCAATATATCCTACTTTCAAAGACATGTAGATTTACAGAAGCGTTGTTAAGCATAGACGGAATACAAGTATATGGTCCAGAATCGGATCTTTCGACGGTAGCAATGCTTAATGTACTCATAGTTGTACCAGGAGCTAAATGCTCTGGGGGAGTTGTATGAATCCTTCCACGACCCTCAATGATCATATCTCCAAATCTCCATTCAATATAAGTTGGTTCTATCAGGCTCTGAGCTATTACGCACTTCAAGAACACAGAGCTTCCAGACTTGACATAAACATCTCGATCTCCATAAATTGAAACTTTGGGAACTATAAAAAAAAAAAAAAATGTATATATAAGTCAATTCATAGAAAAGGTAAATTAAATAGCATGAAAATGCTTTAACACACAATCTCCACATAATTGGGTGATATATTTAAACTGTAAAATCAGCATATTGTGTATCTTTTTTATGAAATTTTATCTACTCAAGGTATTTTATTTTGATAATTGAATTTGTCTCTTATAACCAAATTTTGTTATATGTTTGATATAATTCGATTTCATTCATCAGAGGTGTTGTTTGATGCTTGATGGGTTTTGCAACATATGACTAATTCTCTTTATTTATTTACATTCAAAGAAATACAATATATTTTATATTCTTTCTGGATGCATTATTAATATTTAAATTCTTTTCAAATATGAATGCATGAATTCATCGTAAGTGAATACTCAATTTATATTTGTGACACATTTCTTGAAAGAAATGATTATGATTTCGTGTTTATTATTAGGAGAATATCATAAATAAACAAACAAACTGTATTATGTTTAGTTTGTATAAGTCTATTTATACGTCGACGATAATGTATGGATGTAGACTTACTCATTTAAAGAAAATTTATAAAGCATTAATTCAGCAATTCACAAATCTTTTGATTTTACATGTAGGGATCCAATAGTGAAGTCATTAATTCGAACCATTGTCCATGTTGGCCACTTCTTCGAGAATGGAAGCCCTCAACGAACATAAAACAGTGTTTTGTGCACGTTTATTGGACTTTATCTCCATGATACCTCTCACATAGTTGTTTCCTTTCCCCAAAACATAAAAATATTAAAAACATATTTTTTTTAAAGGAATAAATCCGGTTTTAAATACCAGATTTGGACAAACTGAACGAATTTTAAATTCTCTCATGATACTGGTTCAGTTAACATACACTTAAACTCTTTAGCATAAATATTTATGGAGTAATTTAAGTCCTTGGTTTGTGCACCATGAACGGATCACACAATAACAGGCACACGCCGTTCTTATATAGAGTACAACTTCAGAATTTTGCACCATTCCTCATACAGTTTTGTTAGCTTAATCTTATGAGTACACATTCATAAACATATATTTGAGGATTGCCAAAATATTGCTGTGTAAACTTGTTCCGGATTTAAAATCCTCACTCTGTACAGAGTACATTGTCATATCAAATAAATGAACTATCTTCCCGAATGATAACCTTAACTAAATTTTCAATATGAAAAGATAAGCAAATTTTGCGTTTACTTCCTACATACACTTGAGTACAGAGGAAATTAAAGGATCCACAAACAAAATACAGTAAAAAGTAACCCACATTCTAATATTTTAAAATATAATATTTATTAAATTCTAGCAGGAATACATTGTTTGATGTTTTTAGGCATCTACAATAGACACACTTTTCTTTATTTATAATCATATTACTTTTTTAATATAACAGGCTGACCATAAGCTACACATATTCTATGCTACGTTGTTATTTCTTAGATCAGGTAGTGACACAGTTCTATAATATTAAGAAAACACTCAAATTAATTTCTCCACACACACAAAAAAAAAATTATTTTTTTAATGTAAATGTGTCCAAGTTTTAATTACAGCATTATATTAAAGAAAATTGAAAAAAAAATATATATAATATAAAAAGTTCTAAAAAATAAATCAAGATTACAAATAAAGATACAAAAGAACTTCTTTTTTAATTTTTTTAGTATATCCGTCTTGAATTAAGATACTTGATGGTTCATTGACCACTTACTAATTCAATAATTAATTTTAGATGGAGTTATTAAAATTAGTTTATATTTTGATATATTGAAGCATAAACAATTAGTTACAAAACAAAACAGTCTTTAGCTCTCTAGCTTATTTACATGTCGAGAAAATGACACTTGAACGTGATTAACGAATTTTTACTTGCATACTCCAAACAATCGGGTGTCTCCGGGACCACCGTCAGTAAGTCCAAAACGTTAGAGGGGATGAAGGGTTTTGTCAAAAAGGCCAAACTGGATCCGGAGGAGTTAAAGAAAATACTCCAGGACAATCCAATAAGGGTCAAACTTTTCTTAAACAATTTTGTCAGTTGAATCTGATGAACACAATTTCAGAGATATATACTTAAAGTAAAATATTGATATGTATTCATAAACTTGTTCTAGATTTAAAATCCCGAACCACATTTGGGCTTTTTATGTCTAAGAATTTTCAATTCAATGTAGTGCGTTTTCTTAAGCATTTATTTTAGCTTTTTAGTTGTGATAATTAACTTGTGATCCCAATCAAAATGTACAACTTAGATAAAAAAAAAATTTAATTGTTCGATTTTTGTTCCACCTCTACAACGTACATAATTCCCAATCAACAGAGATAAAAAAAAATCTAAACATTTACGAGTATGCATAATAAAAAAAATTGTAAACCCATTGGCTAAATTATTTCTTAGATTACCTCACAATAAATATTAATTAATACAACTAATTGAGTAATGAGAAAAAGGCAAATATTGGATCAATGAAGCAATGAAATTGGATTTTTAAGTAACCTATTTATCAGTACTAAAGTTATATTATATGTATATATTAACTATAAAATACATGTTAACAAGTCTGATCCGCTAGTTCAAACTATTTATTCACATGTAGCTTTTTTTTATTATTATTTCAGTTTAATATTTCTTTTTCGTATCATTAATTGTTTTATTCGGTTGATTCAATTTAAGTATTGTATATAAAACTGGTTTGTTATTACTAATTCAATTTGCCCAATTATTAGGATTAATTCGTTAACAATAGATTTGCACATTGTACCTCCCATTTTAGTGTTTAGAGTAGGGTTGAAAAATTCATACATGGAATCTTTCATTTGAGTTTTTGGAAATAAATAGGAATGTTTAACTAAATGAGTGCTAAATTGGAAATTTTCAATGTTGAAGGGTAGAGACATAAATATAATAAGTAGAAAATATATTTTGTTACATATTAGTTGATCTAGTTTAATGTTCGTAAGCTCGAAATTAAATGTATTTTGTTATAGGCTCCTTTATATTTATCTCAAGTTGCTTCTTACTCTCGGTTACAAATACAAAAATAATTATATTTTTTCTAAAAATGACGTTTTTTAATTTTGTGATAAATGGTCGTCAATCATATTGAATCTTAGTAGATCAATTTGAAGGGAAATTCATAAATGAGCTATAAAAGCAATTTATTGAATAAATAAATGCAACATGTATAAAAAAGTTGTCCCTTTTACTTACAGTCCTAAAATATAAGTATCTCACTGTTCCTATCCATGTATTTAATTGAATAAAATTAAGTCCCTTCCTTTTTTGGAAAAAAAAAAAAGATTTATCAGACAAAGTTATATTATAAATAACTAGAGTAAATTTTTTTTAAATTATCTATTTATTAGTTTATAAACAGTAAAAATTGTATTGCCCTTTAAATGTATTCTGAACACTTTAAAATTAGAGTTTCTTCAGATATTTGTAGAAACTTTTTACTTTTTGTAACTCTTGTTGAGACTCAGTCGAAAAACATTTTTTTTGGGGTTCGGTCTTTAGTATTTTTTTTTTACCAATATTTTGGCACAGACCGGGAATTTAGACCGTAGACCAAAAATTAATAATTTTTAAATCACGGACCGATTTAAAAATGTCTCCAATTTTCTTCATCCTTCTGTTTTTTAGTTTCAGAAATAAGATTTATGAAGCACATTCAACTTCAAATGGCGTTATTGTGCCCATTTTTAGAATCTATAGAATACGTCAAGACAGAATTTTATATGAAAATTATCCAAACGGAGTTTTTCTTTAGACCGGTCCAGAGAGATTTTTAAAATACCAAATTAGTTTGGTTCAGTAAAATTCATAACGGTGTCAGACGGATCTAGAATTTTCAGACCGAACCCCAACACTAATACTTGCATAGGTCTAATTAGGTATAAAAAAGGAAGATTTGTTTACATATAAATATAAATAGTAAAAATGTTCTTAATTACCTGCATTAACAAAATGTTTTTCGAAAACCAAAATATAAATTCAATAAGAATAAATAAATGTCTTTAGGGTATTAGAGACACAAAAATATGTATGTACATATGGATGGAAGAACAAAGCAGTTGTAATATTTTTTTATATCTCAATAACTCAAAGTTAGTTGTCAGCCATTACTATAGTATATTTTGAGATAAAACCAAACGTATTTTTTATTTTAACTAGTCACATAGAGTTACACCAATTAAGAATAAGTAAATATTATAGTGTTAGTATTACTCCATCTGATCTTGGAATTATGTTTGAAGTAAATATACATAGTATACATTTTCTTATGTTTGAGCGACCGGAATCAAACCTACAAAAATTTAATTCAACATAAGAATTTCTCCCAAGTAAATAATTAAAACTTTATCCTTTTTGACGTCCAAGAAAAGTCTTTGATCTCCTTAAAAAATTATGGTCATCTGTAACTACATCTAAACATATTCATAAAAATTCCAGATAACAATAAGAAGTTCATTATTTAATATGTAGAAAATAATTTGAAAAATGACTTTAAAGCGTTTTTTAGATGTTAATTTTTTCAGCAGCAGGAATTTATTTAAATAATATTCTATCCATGTAGAGAATAACTATATTTTTTTCATATAATATGTATATATTTATAACATCTACCACATCAATGCAGTTGATTTTTTTATTCAGTGATAATGCAACTTTATAAGTCTTTTTGATGGTATAACTGTCCCCAATAAGCATATTTATTGTTGTACATAAAATAGTAATTGCACATTATATACACTATAAAATTGTGAAATATTATACATGGTGTAACTACAAAATCCAGCTCTTCAATTTTTTTTATTTTTCAACTTCATAGATGATGCCGAAATTGTGCAATACATTTCTGTATGGGAAAATAGACATATTAACGTTTCACATGGTAGACAAAACACAACTATGGAGTCATCCCAATTACATTTTTAGAGGGAGAATGCAGGTGCGCTGTTTTGAAGATTTTGATGAATCACGATCTCGATATTTGCAATGTTGATGCCTCAAACATAACATATATCGAAAGTGAAAAGATTGCTGGACTTTCCTTCTGTCCACACCTCCAAAACGACTCAGGATTGACTTCAAGAGCATTTCTACGACTGGGTGTCCAATCATATTTTACTTCCTAGCTTCCCCGACATTAATCCCATAAATTGTATATATCAACCATCTTGAGAGCCTACTTATACAGCCATGTTTTATAGGATTAAAACTTTTTTGTATCAAGATGAAAGAAAATGATGAAATACTGCCGTATATGTGGATGACAAAACATGGCTGACAAGTGAATATCCTTAAACTTTTACTGTCAATAAAAAATTTATTTTTCAAACATGTAGTTTTAATATAAATCAGATCCTAATACGTAATAAAAATTTGTTTTTACATCAAAATACATTCATATTTATTACTACAGTAGGCAATAAATAAGCTATTATGTTTTCAAGGATCACATATGTTTCTTCAACGTTCCTAATTTTCTCGTCCCTAATTGATCCAAAACAAATTTAAATATAATAATCTATTCGTTGTATAGGGATTTTTAATACTTATTAAATTACTTCATTCCAATATCATTGTTTTTCTTTGGCATACAGTTTAATTTTTCTGCTTACTTAATCTAATAAATATATAAGTTTTAATATTAACTTTATGACTGGTCATTTAGAAAATTGTTGAAGATGTTTGAAATAAAAATTCATCATTTTTTTGTTATTAACTTTAATATTTGTTTAGAAACATTACCTAGTTGTTTAAAAAAATGACTTATTAAAAAAATATTTTACAGCAAATGTGAGTAACAACCCTATGATGCAGGGAGAGGTATTGTTTTACCTCTTTCTTTCTAAATTATTATAAGTAAAAAACGTCTTATTCCCTTTTACATGCACAATGTTTTATTATGTTTCTAACCCAAGATTCATAGACAATTCATAGTTGATTAAATTTTTACACACTGAAGTAACACCTTTGTTATGAGAGTATTAATTCAGTTATCCGGAATTAAAAATAGTTATGAAAGGAAACGCTTTTCTCAGTTCAAGTTGTGAAAATTAGTTGATATTTTATGAAAACATTGTTGTGAAGAATGGCAAAACAAAATTATAGACTAAATTAATGCCAATACTCTGAAAAAATATTTTCCTATCATGCAATATTTTATGTAATAAATGATGTAAAAATGTAATCTGCTGAGTGTATTAATATGATTTTATTTACGTTCCATATATTTATTTATAAATGTCGACTGGAAGAGTTGATGTTACAGCTCTATTATAGCTAAAATACAGTTAATTATGTTATGAAATTTGTGCTAAAAGTTACATATTTTTTTGAGCTTGTCAATAAATTAAATCTTAATACCCCATCTACACCCCTAGTAAATGTAACGAATATTGAATTTTGTAACACTTAGCCCCGCTCCGTCTTAATATTTTAAATTAACATTCAGTGTTTTTAATCACATGTATCTACTTAAAATTTGAAATATATCATCGCTGTATACTGTATCTTTTATATTTATATAATTTTTATGGATAAATTGTTAATATTAAAGTAAGATTTTATGATTATTTCATAAGAAATAATTTACTTATAAAAATGATTTACTTAGACTGTTAAAATATCGCGTTAGAGTACAAAATTTCGAGAATTTTTTTTTTTTTATTATAAATTAATTAAATATAATTGTAAGTTAATAATTAAGGTATAATAACTTTGTATAAAAGCTTCAAAGTGTTAAGACAATCTTACAAGTAAGCTTACGTCCTACTAAGAAAATAACTTCCTATATGACAAGAAAACGGAAAATGTTAATTTGGAGGAAAATGAGAAAAAACATGAAGTGGAATAGTTTAATGAGACTTTCTCCCGTTTAAAAAGTAGCTTGAGTGATAACATTATTGTTTCCTAAAACACAAAATAATATGGGTCAGAGAATGAAATATAGCGTCTACTGTCACAAGAACACTGCACCTTCAAATCTAAAATAACCCCTAAAAAGATACATTAATGTACTACTTAATGTAGGTGCATTAAGGAAGGTTGAACTACAAACTTGAATTAGAATTCTGGATATTAAGACTAGCATAGTTATATGTTCAAAAAAATATGATGTAATATGAGGCTAAAGAAAGAAAAATAGTTGAAAAATGTTAAAATTAATTCTTCCTTTCCATGGCATTAAAAAAAATATAGTATTCATTACGGTACGTTTTTATCCTCGGTGTGGTACATATATATATATATAATCAAATATAATATATTTTGATATTATTCTTTATTTGATTTATATATTATACATAACATAAATCTATAAATAAATCGCAGCAATTGCGTTGGTTATTATTTTTTTACATAATCAAACATTTATTTTACATCTGAAATATCTATTACATAAATATTGATATGATACCTACAAGTCTGATTCAAAAGAAATAAAACATTATTTGAAAGAAATAGAAATAGAGATCATTACTTAAATATGATAAAATTTATCCATATTGGCAAACACCCAGTGGTATGGGGGAGGGATAATTGAACTAAGTTTCCCAATGTTTTCAAGTTAGATTCACAATACCTCGCAACTTCAGGTACATTTGTATCAAGCAAAATATTTTTTTTAAAAGTGGCGATATTGTGACTGCTACTCGGTCTTGTTTATTAGCAGAAAATGTAGACACGCTCATCTTTTTGCACAAAAAATTTATGAATTCATGAATAATAATAGTATTAAATAAACAATGTATATTTTATGTCAACCTTTCTTTTTTTTAGAGAAGTTAAGTCTATTTAGGAATAGTTTATTTGTACAGAAAATAAATTAGTAAAGATTAAAATATTTAAACTTTAAATAAAAATAACTCAAGTTCTCAAAATAATAAATACTTTTTAAAAACTGTTTTGGAATTGATCAGCATTAGGGTTTGAAATATATAAATATCATTTATCCATAATCTTCAACAGCAAGTGGTTAAAAAAAGCTTTGAATTTTAAACAAAGCCAAAAATCTAAAAAAAACTTAATAGCCTTTTTATAAAGGTCTGGTCTAAGACCATATTTTGAATCAAGGGATCAAACTCTACTTTTTCAATTTTTGTTCATTTTTTCCGTTGAGCAGCATTGGTAATTACTGCCTATGTAAATGTCATTCACTGTAGTTTTTCTTTCTTTCAATTATATGAACAAGGCCTAGTATAACATATCATCTAGCCGTATAAACTTTTTTATTAGTTTGCACTCACCCCAATACGAGCATTTCAACTTTAAACAACCATAAATACACAACACACAATGAAATGATTAAAAATCGTAGAAAATCATGAAAAGACAACCATATGTTGTTATCCCTTTGACTTTTGAAATAATATATTCAATTTTCAGGTTTTGTTTGTATTTCGATAACGTTGCTCCTAATATATGTTTTAATATCTCCTTGCACACTTAAAAATAAGAGGATTTTATCTTTTCTAAATATAAGTTGAGGAGCTTTCAAACGTTTCTAACTAATTTGCCTATAACTTTAGCACCGAATATTTTTTATTTTTCCTGGTTCGATAATCTTATGAAAAATTGATTGATGTTTTTACTGACAATTTTGGATTTTGTATCTTTTTTAATTAAAAGTAAACTTCCTCCTATTCAAAAAAGCCGAATAGTTCTTTTTTAAAGTAATGTAAATTCCGTGTTTTAAATTTTTATAACTAAGAAGATAGTAAAATATGCTTGAAATGCAAATTCGATTGGTGGATTGCTATTCATCTTCTATTTTATAAAGAACAATACGTAAGCCTGCTTCCATTTCGAATAAGATGGATATAATACTCCATATTCAATATATAAATTTTGTAAAAAAATAGTATATCAAAATCAGAATATCTACTTAGATAAATTGATTTTCTACAAGCCATAGTAAGATTTATTTCACATTTTCCAAGTTTCTTATTCAGGGATTTAATTTAAATAAATTTAAATTAAATAAGAAAAATATTTTCAAAATATTATGGATTTCCTACTTCTAGAAAAATTGAAAACCCCTCTTGAAACTGACTTGGATGTTTAATCTCAATTTTTATTTCATACCCTTTTTTATCCTTATTCAACTCTAAAATCGGAGTTTTTTTTTCATTAAAATATGTTCAGTTTTTTGGGGGTTTCTCGAATATTCTAGAAACTATTTTCGATTGCCACTTTTTGTCTGTTTTTTTATTGATGTATTAAAATAAATAATGTTTATTTTATTATACATAGTTCACCTTCATAATGAAATTAAATAAAGAAGAAGCAAAAAAGTAAATATTGATAATAGTTGTAAAAAATATAAACTGCTGTTTGCTAAAAAAAGAAACCTAAAACTAACTAGGTTACCCATACAATTTAAAAAATGTTTAGAAGAATAGCAGCATATCCTTCCTGACGTTTCATCAAACTAGATACAACCATCTAAGAGATGAGGGAGATATACACATCCCCACTCCGTATATACCTATGCTATAAGCAAGAATTACTCCACCGTCGATCCTCAATTCTATTCTGAGTCCATCAAGGAACGACACTTAACTCCACAACCAATCTTCATTGTCACTCTTCGTTATTCACGCACTAACGATTACTTTATACATATTGTTCTTTCTTAAAGAATAATGTCAATAGAATTGGAAAACAAGAAACACCTTTCCATGTTCCAACTCTTCCATTGTAATCTTTTTTATTATTTTTGATAATTAGCACAATACCTCTGTAGAAATTACAAACTTATTTTATATTAGATAAATTTTTGAAAACTTCATTCAATTTTGTTTATTTATCAATATGAAAAATCAAAGTTTAAGGGTCTAAATTAAAAAATATAAATTTTTTTCATCTTTAAAATTACAAAAAAATAAATAATTTAACAGTATTATTCAAGAATATTTGAAATATATTTTTATCCAAAATAAATGAGAAACAAAGATTAAATATGCACAAGTGCCCAACCTTACATAGACCCTGATTTGGAATACCTTATAAGAAATATATACAAAAAAAAATAATGAAAGAATGCGTTGTTTTTTTTGGAAAACGACAGAAAAACATTTACGTTTATATTTTAAGCGAAAGTTTAAGTATTGTATTTGGGATCCCTTTTCTATCAATGTTGTTTCTTCTTCAGAATAATACATCGTCTAAGTAAAGTTTTATTTCTTTTTATAGATTTTTAATGTTCCTGTGTATTCTTGAAGAATTATTGTTTAGATGAAATGGAGTAAAGTTTGTATTGAAATATGTCTACCTACACACATATAATATATATAGAAAATATCATTAAGAAAACATAATCTAAGAATATATTGTATATAAATTCGAAAAATGCTTAGATTTATCATCGATAAAAAGACAAAGATCTCAATTACCTTGAAAAATGATATTTTTTTTTGTTTGGGTGTTGGAACAATTTCAAAAAAACAAACAAAAAAGAAATAGATTCAATCTTGGTATTTATTATACTGACAATAGTCCTAGCTGTAGTTTTGGATCTGTGACTAAGTCCAACTGTAATCCTTGGGTCTTAAAAATGAAGGAATAAACATAACAAGGGACTTTTGATATGTGATATATCGTAAACCAAAAGAATTTATTATAAATAATCTATTGAAACAAAAATATTAAATGGTATTATTTTGATAATCATTAATATTCCTAATTTCATGAATATAAAATTTACAATCTAATAATATTATATGTCTTTTATCGTAAGATGATTAATTTAAAAAAAAAAAAAAAATCCGCCACAAAATTTTTAAGCTCAAAAATTAATGCCGAGGTCATTTTTTCTTTCACTAAAACTCAAAAACTATGCTTAATATTTTTATAAAGTTTGATGGTTTTTCTATAATATGTTCTAATATAGCAAAGTTTGATCTGTCGGCTGATAACTCACTTTTAACATCAAGCATTGATAATTATATCTATATTAAAAAAGAAAGAAAAAAAAGAGTAAATACGTAAAGCAAAATTAATTGACGCTTAATAACTAAGAACAATATTGGGTACTCTCCCTGGTGTTTAATGTAGTCAAATCCGAATATAAGAAATTGTATCTTCTCAGATGAAAGAACTAATAATAATATCTTTTTATAACCGAAGTATATAAAAATTATAATTTTTAGGAACTTTTGTTCTATCAAACACTGATGGCTTTGATAGAAACCTGAGATTTTGAGTTTAACTTTCAGCAAAAGTGTTTTGATGGGGAACTCATGATATGTATCCGTAATGACTAAAAACAATGTGAACTAAATTTTAAATGAAACATACAGAAACAAGTGTTATTGCCAGTCTAAGATTTGTACCTTTACGTATCAAAAGAAAAATCCTCCTGAATTCCTCTGAAGTTGATACCAAGGGAAGAAAAAGTTGATTTTATGCTATTTTTTTCTTCATGTTTTTTCTATAGGAAGTATTTGATTTAGTAATTAATTGACATGTGAGAGAATATTTATTATAAGCGTGTTTTGAATTTATCGGGATTTGACAATAAATGTATTTCATTGCTTTAGTTAACAATTGATTAAAAATTCTTCAAAATGTGAATTTTTTCAAATATAAAATCAAACACCACCTATAATTAAAGCTGAAAGTTGTATATAGTTACAAATATAACATTTTATTGCTGAGCAGAGGTATTTATCAATTAAATTACATATCAAATGTAAGCCAAATCCATTTCATCCTAAAAATATTTCATAAAATAACACACATGCATACATATAAAATAGGATTGAAATAAAATTTAGTAATTGATGAAGTCGTAAAATATTTTATGTTAGTCTCAAAATATTTCAATATGAAACACAAAAATTAGATTGAAAGAATGACTTGATTTGGGTAAATAAGTATTATAGAAAATGACATAAGTTATATAGTTAATACCTATATTTGTGGAGTTATTAATAAAAAATATTTTTTTTTATTGTACAATTTTTGGATAAATTTATATTAATAAGCAAAATTAGTTTGTTTTGTGAGGACTAATTTTTAATTGCGATTGTGTGTAACTTAAGCTCAATGCCTCATATCAAAAAAATAAAAGTTAAGGAGAGTTTATATCTTAATTAAGAAAACAAAGTTTTACTCTTGGGGTATTTATAATAATAGCCATTCTTGCTTCCTCCAATTTAAAAGGATGTTAAATTAATGAAATTATGGCATTTCATTATGCAACCATGAACTAAGTGTACTTTTGTAATTTCTTGGTAATTGTTGTGAAAAAGTTTTTAAAAAGTAACTTTGAATTATTGAGTAATGAATAATTTATGAATATATGAAAAGACGTTATCGGGTGCACTGTATACAGTTCTTCCTGATTCATATACTAATACAATATAAAGAAAAAAAAGAGATTTCGAAAACGTAGTTCAACTCATATTAAAATTTAAAAAGCCGGAACTAATTTTAATAAAATTTAAAAAATGAAATTTGATATAGATGTGGTTTAGCAACGAGCTAAAGTATTGGGTCATCAAATCCTATTTATTTTTATCGCTTAGTCTATAATTGGTATTTTTTTACTCTTGAGAAAATAATGTCTAATTATTGAGTGATTAGCTACCTATGACCTATGTGTAAAACGGAGGTTAACGCGGAAAATTGGATATAGAGTTATTTTCTATATTTTATATTATTAAAGCAAAATTTGTATGTTCGTCGATGCCTAATAACTCTGGGCAATAGCGAATACTACCACAAGTAAATAATAACCTATATCAATAAAACAAAGCTAGTTTTTTGTTCTGAATGAATACATGAAAACAAATCCTGGTTGCAGTCTATATAGTGTTCCATGATATATAATATAAATAAATTTTAATCTAAAAAATAACAATGTAGTAATCGTACAATGAACTATTATAGGCGTGAGCAATGTGCATAAATAATCGAATGTGTATACTGGGTGCACTGTATATAGTCCTCCCTAATGTAAATTATATAACTATTTTTGATATAAGAAATGGTAATGTAATCGTATTAAGGAAATATTGCATGTGGGTACACTATTTCTGTTTGTTATTTGGCTCTTAATTATATCATAATTCATGTGCACTTTCAACATAGGTTAAGATTTGAATTAAATATAACGCCGATATGTTCAAATAAATTTTGATTGTTTTTATTATCAAAAAACTAAAGTACTCATAATTAATCATTGTGCTTATTTAATTTACTCAAACTTATTTAATTTACTTTCAAAAATAAACGTTATGGTACATTAATTTATCAATTTACTAGTACTCCATTGCCACGTGTAAGTATCAATAATTAGTTTTTGATTTCTCTTCTTATAGCAAATCATATTTGGAATTTTATGGGAAAAAAATAGTGATCTCAATGTTGGTGGATTTTATAATATATAACTGTAGAAGAAAACGAATATTCACTATCCCTTTAACATCTCTAAACAGAATAGATTTACACATTTTTTTCTCTAAATCTCACTTCTATAAATAAGTTGGCTAGGAACTTCATGTATCCATCAAATAATTTTCTAACGTCAATTGACAGAATTTGGATTTATATTTTTTATCTTCTACGCATTGAATATAGGGTTTCCATCCTTCTAGAAGAACACATAATATCTAACCTGCAGGAAAACTTTCTACATGATATATTAAATCTTCTAGGTACAAAAGACCCTACAAAACCATATGCTTACATATAACATTAGCATGAGTTTGACAGTTTTATAAAGTTTCTTATATTTGTACTATTATTTTGCTTACTCTTAACAAATCTTAATTTTCGTTTGTGGGAATCTAAAAAATGATGAAAGAAAAATAATTAAAATTTAATGTATATCAAATACAAAAAAAAGTGTCAAAAAATTAACAATGAAAAAAAAAGTACACTCTTTATAACATTATGTCTTTATAACAGCTTTGATCTTTTCTATTAGATAAAAAGAGAATCTTTTGAATAATGTACTAACAGTCTTTTATGTTTTAAATAATGTTTTTGGATCATATGAAAAGATTATATAATAGCTAAGAGTTTTATATATTTCTTCGTCCATTCTAGAATTTCAAGAAAAACAATTAATAAAAATTACTCGAAAGATATCAAATAATTGATTAAAATATGAGTGTATTGGTGTCCTGTCATAAAGATTTATGGGTATGGTAAAAGTTGGTCAGTAGTCAAACTTTGCTTAATGACATATTTAGCATAGGTTTTAGTCAGTAACTTCATACAAAATATATCGCCGCATTCTTGGAAGAATTAACATCCAGTTTATAGAATAATAAATACTCTAATAAAGTCTATATATAGAAATAATGGCAAACTTTTTCCAGAACTTTTTTTAGTTATTGAGGCTGAGTTTTCTTTTAGAGTCTGTTTATTTAAATCCAAAGGCTGAAGTCCACCGTAATCCACAAAAAAAGAAACTCTCAAAAATTGCCGTACCACTTCATTACTATGTTATCTTTCTTATTTCTAAATACGAGGTGTCATTACGCTACTAAATTACCCCTGTAGCCAAAATAAACAGGTTGTGTTTTGAGCCCATGTCTCTAAGCGTAAAAATGTCAATGCAACGACAAAAAAATAACAACATGTATTTTTTTAGTGCCAAAAAGACAGCAAAGACCGTTTGCATATACATCCCGACAGCCTAGTATATAAAAAAATCAATTTATGCCCCATACAACCAAGAAACCCCAACATTTCTGCAACAATAATATGGCTAACTTCTTGCCTGTTTCCATGAGGCCATCCTTCAATCCAGACCTCAGCCCTCTGGATTCAAAAAGGGGAGTGTCTTTAAGAAAAATGCTTGCTGCGTATTTCATTGAAATTTGAATTTGCTCTGAGCTACCATAATGACATCATGCACAAAGACTTCCTATGGGCACCGCTTTCACCGTCAACAGCTATAAATCTGGTTGGCATTATGTCAAGTTTATTATCCATTTAATTAAAATATATCACTAAATATAGTTTTTAAACATATCACAAATTAGTTTTGATATCTCTATTTTTGATTTAAAAAAAGCACATTTTTCGTAATTTAGTCAAGTTGTGGGCCTCACTCTGTAATACAACCTAGTACAATGTTGCAACTTTTCCTCCGAAAAGAAAAATAAGCCACAAAAGTTAAATGTTAGTTAGTCGATTCTTCAAACATTTGTGGAATTATTCTTCAAAACGTTTTGAACTTGGGGCTTGAATGAAAATTAAGTCCTTTTATATTAAAAAGAGGCACTCTTAACTATTTCACCTACTTTTACCGAACCAAAACACATTTTTCCAAGTCTTGGAATGTTTCTACAAAACAATGTAAACTATGCAATCAAATAAGAAATCATACTCTTCATGCTTTGTTATGATTATGCACAAATGTCAATTTCAACAATTTAAAAATTGAAATGTAAAAATAATTTTTGTCCATGATTTTCTGGATAAGTACCGACATTTTGTTCAGGATTATTGATTCCTAGGAATCCCAAAAAGTTCCATAATTTTTCTTCACTAATTAATGAAAAAATTTATTTCCCAATGTAATGAGATCTAAATTTGAAATGTGAAAATAATTCTTTGTTTTGATCAGAGTAGTATTAAAAATTATGTCATTAGACAGAGATATAACAACAAAAATGTACAAAAAAATTTCTTGTGATTTTTAGTTTTATTAATTTCCCTCTTTCCTAAAGTTGTTTTAATACAAATACTATAAAATGTATAAATGTTTTTATTAAAGAAAAGGGGGAAATGGATATAATGGAACTCTATTTAAATATGAATAGAATTCATTTATACTCATTTCGTAAAGGCTTATTCTCTTGAGGTTGGAATATATGTACAATGTAATGTACGGAGGTATGTACATAAATTCATACATATAAATAGGAAGAAGTATAATAGACACTAACACAAATGCCTACCTATGTGGCTTAGTCATTTATGACTTACATGTTCATATTTTAATGAATATATTTCACTATTAAATTAGGGAAATTTGTATTCACATACATACGTCGTAGGTTTGAAAGTAACGATTAATTACCCTTTTGAAAGGCTTTCCTCTTGCATTATCGATATCCAATTGAATGAATATGTTCTGATATGTACCGGATGTTGCAAGGAAATTAGGACTCTGATTCTAAAGCCATATAACTTGAAGTATTTTGAACACATTGCGTTACAAACTGCAGTCTTTATGTTTGTTTTACTGCTCTGCACGTCACTCTCACGGTGAAAATGAGTTTAGAAAGAGACGTTTAGATCAATATATCTGCACTTCCAATGGCTGAAAATTCTCCTATACAAATTTATGACCTGTACATAGTGGCTAGAAACACAGTTTACCAGATCAATGAGTGGCCTCCCTGCAGTGAGAGTGAATATGAAGCTCTCAGACGAAAACTGGGAGAGGAGGTCAGGAAAAGGTTCACATGCAAGCCATGGAGGATAACATGAGCGTATCGAAGTCTACCGTATCCAGGACTATCAAAAAAGAGAGGGCAAATACTTATTGTTGAATAGAGGCATATGTTCATACTTCGTATAAAAATGGAGCATCTCTATCAATTTAAAGGATGCTTGAACAGTTTGTAGTCGGCTGCAGCCCTGAATTGAATTTTTTTGACTCTATGCTCTGACCAAACGTGAAATAAATGACCTACACAAAGGGAATTACATTTTTATTTATTTGAAACAACTCACAAACGAAGAACTTTTATGTGTAGCTCAATAATATTGGTAGTATTTTTGAAAAAAAAAAAAATCCCCCTTCCTGTGGAGTTAAGGTTTGTAAAAATCTGTAATTTTCAAATATATATTTATACATTTATTTTTTATAATTTAAAGATTTTCGAAAAAATAACAAAAATAAATGATTTTGTCTCACAAAAATTAAAATATTTAGTTGTCTATTTTTGGTTTCAAACAAGAAAAAAGATTTTTCTTCCAAATTGACGAATTGATTCCTCGAAGATAGGGAGTTATTGGTTAAATTTTAAAAAATCACTGGAAGAGAATGAGGGAGGTCATTATCTGCAATAGGTGTACAGTCTTTCATCACAACAAAAGACGATCACATTGGATAGTAATTTTTCTCATTAAGTATATGTGAAGAAATTACAAATAAAAATAAACCAATAGCTTAACCTATTTTTTATTTAAAATATATGTTATTGAAAGTATAATTTAAAAGTGTACTTATTTTTCATGCAACACCCTGTATATTCATTGATTGATCCATACTAACACGACTTTTATATTAATAAGACAATTCAAAGAGAAAATGAGCGTACTTGTTCTATTTTCACAAAATTTAAATTCAATTTTTCAATATGATATTTCTATTGATATATAATCAAATATTAGTACTGTTTCTTTGAAATCAAGTATTATATTACATTCTTATTTTTTTTAAGTACATACATTTATAACGGTACATACATTATATCACCTTATTTTTAGTATATTTTTAAGCTCTGTAATCTATATATACATACACTAAAGCGGTCCTTAAAAATCAATGCTTTACTTTTACTGGGTTCACTCTTCTTTGTGTTTCCTTCATAATAATTGAACTTGCATTTTTCTTTAAATAATATATAATAGTGGCCTTTTAGTATTTTTTTTCAAATAATTATAGACCTTTTTTTTTTTTTTGTAAATATTATTTTTATAATTTTGAAGTTAAACTTATAACTTTGACAGAATTTATCTTGAGAATCACTGTCTTCCTGAAATATGCATAAGGCCTGATCGACAAGAAACCTGTATAATATTATGTATAGTTTGCTGTGCTCTGCGATTTTCTGTTATTAAAAAAATGGGTTAAAATATCAAATCAGAGAAAAATTCTTTAAAAACTTTTAAAAATTATTTTTTTAAAAGAAAATTAAGCATTTTCTAAAAATAACTATTGGGTTAAATTAAACAGTTTTAAAATAATTTTCTCTTAAATTGATTTTTGATTATCAAAGCTCAGAGCACCACAAAAGACGTTTTCCTTGCTATCGGTAAAAAAAAATAACAACTAACAATGATAAATGGCTAATAGTGTAAACATGTGTACCAACATACTACATAAATAAATTTGAGAATTCTATTAGAAATTTAGAAAATAACAGTTTTTCATCATAGTTGTACACTGAACAAAGTAGTTCCTGTCCTGCTGGTAAGTTTTTTTTTATGAAATGATTATATGTCAACAAATTAATGTTATTTTCATTCATGGCATTGAACGGATCGTTTTGAAAAATTCTTTTTTTAATGATTCGGTTAAGTTGATAATTTATTATGCAAATTGCTATTTTCGACATATACAATCTCATTTAAAAGAAGTATTTCCAAGTTTTTTGAATTATTAACTACATGGTTAATGTGTTTTTGTACAACGTTACATAAGATCTAAAAAATTCACAAATAATTAAGATATTGATTATTAAAGTATTAAGTTACACAATTATTGTAATATGACTGTACGTATGTAGATACTTGTTCAATCAAATACATGTCAAAACGTATTTAATGTTTACATATATTATTTATTGTAATTGAATAAGGTTTAGTGATATGTTAAGTATTACTTAAATTACAGTCTCATTTTTTTATTTTTTTAGTAGTCAATATAAATTCAAATTGTATAATAGAATTAGGGTCATATTTTATGATAAAGTGAGTTATGTGTCAAATTTGATGTTTTAAAAGAAACTGCACTACTTTTTTCATATGTTAATATGTTTATTGTAGAAGAGATATTTCTTAAAAATATCATTTTTCATCAAAACATGTCAAATCAATTATTGCATTTATCCAACCATTTTATTATATATACTAAACAAAAGGGAATAATTTAAATCCATTATTGCTGATTTAAATATCAGGTTGTTGAAAACAAAAAATATGTACTTGAAATATTATAATTATTCTATCTACCTATGTAATGAGCTTATGCCACTTACTAGGTTTGTCATTGACAGTTACCATTATACATCCTTTATTTGATTAAGAAATTTGTTAATGTTACAATTATCCTTTTTACTAGTTTAAAATACTATCAAGTCAAAAGCCATTAAAAATTATATGTTTAGAGCTGTAATAGAGTCCACCTGGTTTCGAGTTCAAATTAAAGATGCCCATAAAGTTCTTTAAAAATAAAAATATAAATTTACCTCTGGCATAAATTTGAATGGAGGTTTTGTGTTTGCTTAGGTTTGTCTGTTTTTAAACAGGATTAGAGAAAAAATAACTAATTGGTTTTTGTGAAAATTTGTATGAAAGTTATATTTATATATTCACATTGTTTTTAAACAAATTGAGATACAAAGCTCAATTTAAATGTTGGGCTATTACAATTATGGTTACAATGTTAAAAGAAGGATAAAAGTCCATAAAAACGTGGATAGACGTTGTACCAATTTTGTGAAGGAGACAGTCAAAGCTATCCCAATGAAGAGTGTGCAGGCCCTTCAAAGTCCATATAACCAAGTTAATGTCCCTTCACTGACCAGATTATTTCTTTAGACTGCAAATTCAGAGTAGACCCCGAATACATTTACACTTAAATATTGATGTGTAGGTCCATATTTATTCGGTTTAGTCCAATTCATTCTAAAAACCGCTCGTAAGGACAGTTAGTTCCTTTTTTTTTTTTTTTTTTTTAAATATTGATGGTTTTTTAAGTCGAAAAAGATATATTATATTAAAAACATTAGACAAATCTTCTAAAAATATTCATGTTTTTATTAAAATAAATATACTACGAATATATTATATTTTTAATTAGTTAAAAAATTTATGTTATTTTATAACGGAATAATAAAAAAGAAAAACATAATCAATGACGTCACAAGGGAATTATTTTTCAATCTTTAAAGAACAAAAAATGAGACTGTGCTGGATTGGATCCCTATCCGTTTCCCCTGCGTTTATTTACTAAATTAACAAAAACAAAATATATGAAATTAATGTACACAATATTGACAAGGAGAATACGTCTTGTATACCCATAAAATAACCCAATACTAATAACATAAATACGTATTTGCTTGACTTAACCAAATAATGCTTAATCTATGACTAAGTTACATTTTAGTAACTTCACTTAAGTAGTTATTGAGAAAATGGCTAAGATAATATGTAGAAAAGAAGATCTAATACTCTTATTTCATCTCAAAAATATATAAATATATATAAAACAATTGACAATTAATTAATGTTGATACAATATTATGAAATGATTTCCCCTGCTAATATACGCAATATGAACAGTTTAATAATATTCCATCCTATTTTTAAGAAATAATATTCCTATTTGTCCAGACATTAATGAATTAATTCAAATTAATTCATTGCTACAGTTTTGTTGTTCTCCATAAAGTATAAATGGGGAATTTTTTGAGTTACACACAGTTTACGAACGTTCAAATGGGTTAGTTCATTGGTTGATTTGATGTTTACATTTTAAGATTGCTTTCATGAAACTAAACTATATGTAAAAAGTAAATTAAATTACTCACCGATTACTGTTAGATAGACAAAATGGCTTAATTTTGGTTCTGTACTTATTTGACATTCATACTGTCCAGCTTGTTCAGGTCCAACCAATCTGATGAGAAAAAAACAAAACATAATTAACATTAAACATTATATGTCAAATCTTAGGGATTTTGAATGATCCGTTTTATGGATGTACCCAACACATACATTTCCTTTTATAAATAATAGTACTCAAGAAAGAATGAGTAAAAGTACATACATATATTAAGTGATACTTGAAAGGGGGAAAAAAATGATCTAAGGGATAGTTAGTTACCACTACAGGCACGTTTAGAATAATATTACCACATTTTCACTCACTCCTCTCTCACCATTCTTATATTAAAAATGAGAGCAAATATTAGACCAAGAGTAATATAAAAACCCTCACAAGTTTGATTGATGTTGGTTTTTTCATATATGTATATATAAATATGTTAGTTTATCTGGATCTATACTAAATCTTTTTCAATTTTTTCATTTAAATATGACTACTCAGGGAAGACAAAACATAGAATGACAAAGCGTGTACACAGAAACCCTTAACAATGATAACAACAATACATCCAACATATCTCGTTATACACATTTACATATCTACTCTGTTACTCTAAGCAAAATATATTTTCTATAGACCTAGAGACCCTATACAAACATTTTGTAAAGAATTAAAGGAAAAAATTACAAATACGTATATTGTGAATACCTTTTCAATGTATATTCTTCATCTCAAATGATGCTTTCATAAATGTTTGCCAAATTACTCAACAGCTGTATGTTTGATCATATATATATACATATTTATGTATATACATCTAATTTATGGCATTGAAAAAATACATTGAAAATTAAAATTCAAAGGATTTCTATTGCAATTCTATAAACCTTTATATGGGTTATTTCGTTCTATTTTAGCCTTCCATTACTTCCGTGGGCTGTTTAATCGTCCCAAAGATTTAGTTATTACTGTAATTTGTTGCATATACTATACTTTTGCTTTACCTTCTTTTTCAATTCTTACTTTATTATACAGTTACTGTATACGATTTTTTTGGGATGGTATTTCATTACTTTCTGAGTTATTAACAAAAGCTGGAGTTAATTATCAAATCATACTTATTATTTGTTCTAATAAGGTATACAGGGTCTAACGAGGGAAAATGCAAAGTACGATGCACTCAAATTAAGTATTAATCTTATAGAAGGGTATATAAACATTCAAACGAGGGGTTAAGAATCAAGAATATTATCAAGAGTGTGGGGCACCCACAATATCTAGCAATATTAAAGGTTCTTAGAGTAAAAGCGTCGAATGGAAAGGTTATACCCCATACTTTTAAAAACGGGGAACTAAAATAGGAGATTGTTGTGCATATTGTTATACCATGGATTAATTTCGATTACCTTATGGTTACAATATTTCGTACTTGCAATAAGGCCAATAAAAACCAAGAGTTTACTCTGCTGACATTTTATAAATTTCTGGAACAAGTAAAAGTAGCCTCTTCAAGACCTAAGCCCATTGATTCGTGGGGCTTAGGTCGAAAGTAGGCCAAAGAATATCCAACACCAAAATTCAGAAACCCTTATATCAACAATTCGTATTGCATTGTCCTGTTTTCCAAAAAATATATATGCATATCTATCATACTATATTGAATAAAGTATGAGGATGTCTCTGCCCACCCAGATTTGCCCAAGGCGAATTTTTCTGGGGCGAGTAATCCCATGGCAAAATTTTCAGAGGCAAATGTTCCAAAGGTGACCTTTTCTAGGACCTATGACGAGGAGAGCTATGAGACAACATGCATTACATTTATAAAACTTATTCCCTTAATTAGCAACTGCTGCACTTACCACATGCATTAAGAGCTCTTGTGTTCACCTTTAGTTTGAACTCAATTTGTTTCTTCTCAGTTTTCGAGTATTAAAAATCATAAACTATTTTATTGCGATATTTTATAAAATTATAAGACTAAATTCAAATGGTTGTTTTCTGTATCTTGAGGGATATATTTCAAAACTTTTTATATAATAAATAAGTAGTACAACAGTAATAAATAACAGTACATAAGTACTTTTTTGGCTGTTGAAGTTGTACTAAGACTATTGGGTGACTCCTTGTATAACAACTTTTCCGAACAAATTGTTTATACGCATATAATTCAAATCATATCTAAATGAGTAATATGCGAATTAACTGATGTATATTTTTCCAAAGCTTAATATAGTAATGTAATTCTCATTTTTAAAGTTATATTTATTTTTTTAAATATGTTATCATAAGTAAAAAATTAAAAAATAGTTCTTAGAATTATTATAATTTATATTGAATTTTTAATATTGTTAATGGTTAGAAACATGAATAGTTAAGTAAGACGAGCTGTATCAAAATCATATATGTTCTTTGATATTAATTTCTTCCCTTTTAAAGATAATCTTTTAATTATTTTGGGAAATTCATTTCATTTAAAAATTCTTATTACAATAAATAAATTTCTTTAATTCAAACAACTTACACCTTTAAACAATAATAATGCTGTATAAATATGTCTATAACTGACTTTTATTTTTTCATCGATATATATGTATCATTAGACCTATTCAAAAATATTATTTTTGAACTTTGATATGTTTCTGTATTTTTCCCATCCTTTTAGGTGTAAAAAGCTCAAAAATAATTTTGTAAGGATCTAAGGATACCCTATACCCTGCCTCATCGGCCTAGAAGTTTTTCCGAAATCCTTTTTCTTATGATTTTGATTAGTTTTTGAACAAAAAGTATTGATAAACATATCATTGAATGTCAAAAATGACATTTGACTAAAACATAACCATTTTTGAATAATACTTTTGATATTTTTTATAAGCATCAAGATTATCCAGTGAAATGCAGGTAAAAAGAAATTGGAACTGTAGTACTAAAATTATATACTCTCATCTATCAACGTTACTTTCTTTTCTATTTAGCCATTTTTTAGAAAAAAAGTTGAGATATTTTCGAAAGATTATAACTTATCTCAATTTCTTATTTTTGAACAATTTTTTTAATATCAATTCGAACATCTGAATGATATGCATTCTATATCATTGTATATATTTTCTTATACTTCAATAAATGAAAACGTAAAAATCACAAAAAAAGGATTATTTTTATCATCCATTTATTTATTTAAGACATTTTTTTTCAAACAACCCAGTCATTCTCTATTATATTCTATGGTTTGAAGGAGATACTCTCGCTTCTTGGGATTTTTAGTTATTATTTTCGCATAGTCAGTCATCTTTTTTATTCCTCTCTCTTCAATACCCGAATTTTATCTATATAACTTTTTGCTTTCATGTAGTTTTTATTTCCTGACCATGGTGCAATATGCTCTTGAAGCCAATCTGACTCTATATTCTGGGACAATAAAATTATTTAATTTGGTTTTTTCAGTTATAATCTAGAATATCAGTTTGCCCCGTCTGGACCTCTCAAGTTTTTTAGTCGAACAAAATTTCAGGGCTATATTCCTCTTTTGGTCATATCGAAAATATTGCTGAATAGAACGGAAGGAACCAACTCCTGTGTCAAATACCACATGTGATTATGAAGCTTTTTCATAAAGACCTCTGCTAAATCTTAGTCAATTCTTCTAAATAATAACATGTCGTTGAAAATTTCAAGTCATTTACTCGAGCATCTACTGCAAATACTGATGTCATCCACATTGGCGTTTAAAAAATCTAGGAATTGGTTAATCTTATGTAGCTTTTTCATTGTACCTTTATCATATTTCCTTTCTTTAATAAATGAAAACATTTTTTTGAAGTATATATTTATGGGCATCCATAATGCTTGATGAATTGCTCCTGGTTTCTTCCAGTAAGTGCCTAGAGGAAAAGTGAAATTATAGTGAGTTTTGCCATTTTTTGATAATCAGCTCTTGTAGATGTGTCTGATTTCCAAATTTTATGCATCATCTTTAAATAATTTGCCGTTTTTCCTTTCCGGCATAATCGTTTAATAGTGAGGCTTTTTGTATGTTCTTTATTTAAGTCGCCCCATTTATCCTTGCAGTATTTAAACCAAGGATTTTCTAGAGACTGAACACTCCTAAACAACTTATCCCAAACTGAGCCTACCTTCAGTATATGTCGTCTGTATTCTAGATTAAGTAACTTGATGTATAATTGTTTTTATATATGCTTAGCGACTCCCTTATGAATTCCGCTATTCCTATAGTTGTTGTCAAAAACCAGAGCAGTAATCCTATCCGTGAATTTTCTAGTAGATCTTTTGGTTCATTGTCTTGGAATTATCCTATTTAGCTACAAATCACTCACAACAGTTTTTCAGCAGGATATCCCGGTTGGATCTATGAAAATCTCTCAACATTTTGATATCCCTTTGTAGTGCAGCATATGAAGGAGGATCTCCAATAAATAATGACATGTATGCTTAATTAATTTTATATCGTGAGATAATCCTGTTTCAACGAGTAGTTGGTGTATACATAATAAAAATATATAAATCAGCCATGCCAGATTTTACACCTGGCGAAATACTACGGCTGTTAATGTGTTGTCCAATAGTCCTAAATGATCAGCAGTAACACATATTATTTCACATTTTATAAATTTTTGGGAGTAAGTAATTTGCAGAATAAATCACTTTTGCCAAGTCCTTTCATTGATCTTAATTCATTAATAAAAATAAACAAGTAACTAAACTATGTAATTAATAACTTAATTAAATAACTTCTTATCGCAATATTACGTTTTTAGTAATAGAAGTTTACGAAACTATATAAAATAATATAAATTATTCTGATTTTCAAATTGTTAATAGAAAAATTGTTTAAAAATAAGAAATTTAGATAAGTGTATAATCTTTCGAAAATATTAATATTTTTTTCTAAAAAAATGGCTAAGTAGAAAATAAAATAACATTGACAGATGGGAGTATACAATTTTAGTCTGCTTTCTGCGCACTTACATATTTCTCTTTATCTTAATTGTACTGGCCAATCCTGATACTTAAATAATAAAATATATTAAAATTAGTATTCAATAATTGTTATATTTTAGTTTCATAACTTTTTTGGCGTTCAATTGTGTGTTTTATCTATATATTTTGTTGAAAAAGTATACAAAATCATCAAAAAGGCATTTTGGGAAAACAGTAACGTCGATGAGGCAGGATATAACACATACTTAAATCCCTAAAAAAAATTTAGTTTACTTTTGTGTTGAGGAGTGAGATATATATGGCCAAATATATTTTATAGACATATTTTGATTAATTATATGAAGGGGTTGACGGTCGTTAAAATTTGTAATTACCCAACAGGGTAGTCAAATTTTTCTACAAGTTCAAAATGCCACAAATATTAGATCATTTTTAGACTAAAAGGTAGTTTTTAAAAACGTTCGCAATTTTCTCAGGCCTCATCCAATTCCCCTACGAACCGATTTTAATAAAAATAAACACTAATTGAAGGTAAATCCAGTACAATTGGGACTCTACCACGTCAGTTGTTCATTATGGTTTCTTTACTACAACATGAAAAAAATGAGGAACAAAAACGTTATGCACTTTGGGAATTTTATGGTAAAATAGAGTACGTTTTTTTGGCTGTTGCAGTCGTCTGCACAATTCGATTTGTCCAAAAGTTCAGAAAACGTGTCGAGCAAGATAGTGAGGGTCCACTGACAATGATGTTTTCGTTAGACTTGTGACCTGAAGGTGGCCATAATCGTCTGAAGTCCAGAATTGTTGAAAATTATTCACAATAAAAAAAATAAAAAATGAGAAGAATCCCAGCCACCTATTCGTCTAATGCAATCCCTGGAAGGTTGGAATTATTGTCTTGTTCAATTGTTCATCGAGTATTATAGTTCCACAACTATTTACATTACTTTTAATCCAGTCAAACAGGATGAAAAAAGTCATCGGAACCAAGAATTTGATGCAGCTAAAACGTGAGTCTCCCTTGAAAGATCTTGTCTTATTCTTCTTAAATGAATATAAATTCAGTCAACCCCAGAATCATAGCTTAAGGAACAATAGATGGTTCCTAAAAAGTCATTATAACAACTATAGGAATATGACAACCAAGTAACCATAGTAAAGGATGTTTCTTAGGCTAATTAGCAGAGAAGGTGACGTTATAACGCCCTTCATCTTCAAACAAGGTCAGA
Source organism: Lepeophtheirus salmonis (assembly GCF_016086655.4). Taxonomy (NCBI): domain Eukaryota; kingdom Metazoa; phylum Arthropoda; class Copepoda; order Siphonostomatoida; family Caligidae; genus Lepeophtheirus; species Lepeophtheirus salmonis. The sequence goes on from NC_052144.2 coordinate 21,166,830, forward strand.
AGATCAACGCCACAGTTTTATATCCGTTTCCTGCTGCCAAAGTCTTTCCCTTGGTTAACAGTATCATTAAATACCAAAGTCGGATTCGGTAGTAATACTGAGCTCCCTGTTCAAAAGAACACTCGATTTACTAGATTCTGAGAATGTGATGTAGGTCCAGCTGAGTTATTAGTCTCCTAACTCTCCCAAATTGAACCATTTAGATTATTTTGTCTAGAGCAATTTTGAACAGGTATCCAATGATCCCTGACAGATGGAATAATGAGGGCAACCCGGACTTTACCTAGTGGGGCGGTCGAAAAGGCAATGGGACATTTACAAGAACATTCTGAACGCGTGGTATGAGCCAACGTCCATCTTATTGATTCAATGTCAAATTTGTGTTATAATGTTGATATTTGTGAAAAATTTAATAAAATTGGTTAAGAAATCAAATTATACCACCATCTTATTTTTTTTTCTCTGCTTGCAAACGTCTAGATGAACCATCCTTAATTACAGGGTTAACATAGAATTACTTTTGTTTTAAAATAAGGTAGGTTTTGAGAGTACAAAGAGAAAGTAATATATTTTTAGTGAAAAAAAAATTACTTAGTAAAAAGTATTTCTAAAAATTGAGCTTGCGATTCAACAGTTATTATTTATGCTCTATAGAAAGTATGTATTTCTTCACAATCGCACAAGCTTTAAGTTCTCAAGTTTGAAATATGTAAGTTGCTTTGATTGCCTCATCTTCATCATAATAACAATTCAAATTCTTTAAAACTGGTTCAGTACACTATTGGTTCTTTAACATGGCTTTGCAGGTTCTTTTCTAGCTAAGCTTCTTGTGTAACACTATGCTGAACATTTAAAATATACTATATGCTAATATAAAGGATAATAAGATAAAAAATAAAGTTTTAGTCTCACAATTTTTAATTCAATCTCAGGGACCTTAAATAAAGCAACAAATATCACCATTAAAAGTATTACAATATTATTTAGATTATCATGAGGGACGTACAATTAAATTTAATGTTTAAACCATCCATGAATGTTTTCTATAGTTCAAAATTTTCATTTGATTTATAAAATTTAATTTGACCTCCAATAAAATCCATCACTTCAAATTATTTCATTGTGACGATGAATTTACGCTACTCTAAGTGCAATTTTGCGGTGCAAATAATTTGTTGGTAGAAATGAACAATAGCACACGTCAAGGAATATACTAATTTAATCCACACTCAATTTTAAGAAATTTTTAGTCTTTTCATTTAAGTTAAAACGTCAATATGATTATTTGTTATTTGTTTTTTCCCAATGTCTTATTTATTTCCTCTTTTTTTATGTTCATAAAAATAGTGACGTAAGTTAATGTTCACATAACACGAAAGTCATTTTCTAATAAACTTATAATTAACTTTATATCCATAGTTCATGATTACTTTTGTGAACAAACTTCCATAACAACCTTTTTTTACTCAACATTTTGAAGAAAGAAACACATTTTGGTCTATAAATTCAATAGGAATACTTTTAGAGCATTAACTAATTAATAATCGGTTTATTATGTCAACCCAGAGATTTCTAACAGACAGGTAACAAGTTTTGTACAAGTACATACAAAGGGGAGGGGTGGGGATCCAAAATGGTACTTTTTCCGGACGTCCTCAATGTATGGTCCGTACCTATATTTTAATTTACAACTCCAAGCAAATATCTGAGTGATATTAAGTTTGAAGCAAATACTCTTTATGACCAAATCTATCAGATAATTTTATAAAAATTTCCAAATCTTTGATAATTGTGATTGTGTATTTATACTGGATACGTATTCAATTTCATCCCTGCTCAAAAGTGAATGGTATGGGCAGATTCATCGATTTGTAAAAAAGTAAAAATTCTTGGTCTTCAAATCTAGTTGATTGACCTACAATCAAATGATGAATTGAAGAAATGTTCAAGTTTGCATCTTCTAGAAAGGAATAATCTACTAGAATGCAATCAGGATTCGTATATATAAAACGGGTCTTTGTGTTCGTAGAACGTTGGGACCATCATGTGCGAGTCTGTTTTCCTTGTTATGATTTTGGTGCAAAATAAATATTGCACAAATCTCTCTCATAAGTACTCATAATGAAGATTGCCCAACCAATTCGGATGTAAATTTTAAACATAAGCAAATTACAATTATTTGAGTTATAATAGCATATGTATAAATGCAATTATTTAAACGTTAATATCTTTTATCATGTTTATATTAGTTACTGTCAATTAAAATAAAAGCTAATGTTTCATTAGTTTGCTCTACACAATCACTTCATCAATGTATGGGCCAACACTTTGAAGCCATTGAGAGCCCCTTCCTTAAGCATTCATGAATTTATGACTTTGGTCTACATCTTGAATGGCAAAAAATAAAATGATGTAATAATTCATTTTTAATGTTCCTTTCTTAGCCCATTTATTTCTCTCTAAGATTCCCTTCGAATTATGTTATAAAGTTTGTATATTATACATTTATATCTAAGAGTATCAATAATGGTAAACGCATTTACGACTTTTCTTTCCTTAAAAAAAGTTAGGGTTAAAAACTGGAAAGGAAAGATCTTTTATAGTTTATTTACTCTCTTGGCAGGTTTATAGGATAATAGATAAGTCATTTTTAGAAGTTTCTTAACTCTCAAAGTTTTTAAACATTCTATCAAACACAATTTTACATAAAACGCAACAAATTGAATCTCACTGGATTGGATTTTTTTTTTTGTCCTTATTTATCAAAATCGAACTTATACAATTTTTAAAATGTATATATCAACCCTCTTTTATGAAATATAAACATTTTAGGGACGCTTTTCTTCATTACATTTAATGAACAAAAAATTAATACTATATCTTTTTAAGACTATTACAGATTGTATCCCTTTCACATTTTTGTACCCAATCATTTTATGCAGTAATAAATCGAAAAAAATAGGTCAAAAATTATACATTAGTAATTTTTTTCGCAAAAAAAATATTTTTTTGTTAATTTGGTTTTTCCAAGTTCCAAATTGAATTGGCTACATTTTTTTCTATATTCTGCGCCACATGGAAACTTGATTAATATCCATATGTACATATATAGATATATCATATTTTAAATATTCTTTCAAGCGGTTAGACAAGAAGTATACTTTATAAATGAAATAATAAATTAAAATATTCATCGATAAAAAAATGGAGGGTACATAGTACACACATTATTTATTTCTAATTATCCTTTTACTTGCATCCAGAAATAGGTATTTTATAGGTCAAAAAAATCTTTTAATGAGTGTTTAAAATACTTACAAGATTTATTCTTGATTGATCCATTAGTTTATGTCAATAGAATATTAATTTATAAGTATTTTCATTTTAATTCTTAGAACATTCATTATCCAATTGTTTTAATTCAATTTTCCCTTTCATTTCTTCTACTTAAAAAAAAATAATTGGAAAAATAGCTTTTAGTTGGTTCAAAAAACATAAAGGGAAAAAAGTCCATGGTATGTTTTTCAAATATTCCTTGGATTACAACAACCTTTTAAATTTGAGTTTAAATTAAATCTATTTAACTATCTTTTACTTTTCATTTAACTCTAAACAAGAATACTTTTATAAACACCTTTACTTTTTAAAATGCCCCAAAACAAAATTTATTTAATCCTCTAAATTATTTAAATAATAACTTCATGGATTAGATAAAAGAAAATCGAACATGTATATGATAATATAATAAAAGCATAAAAATATTATATAAATATAATTAAAAGTTGAATAAATTACAACAATATTCTTTACTCCAATAGTTTTCTATTAAAAATAAATTATAACCTTGATATGGTTGAAAAAATTAAAAAAATGAAAGACCATTAACTTTGAAAAAATTTAAGCCCGTAAGTTACATTTTTTCTTAACAAAAATTTAAAAAAGGTATTATTATAATTTTGTTAAGATAATTGATATTTTTTTGATGACCTTGGAAGTTTTCAGGTTAGAAATCAAAGTAATGGCTCGCTTTTTTTTCCTAGAAAAAAAGTCATTTAACATAAGATTTGTTAAACTAACTAATAGCTGTTTAATTATTTAACATATTTACCATTCATTGATTGGTTTACTATACATGCCTATCAAATAATCATGGGAATGCAGATTTCTGCATCTATATGGCCTAAGAAATGAACGTGTGCACGTTTAAAATGTCGTTTTCTTTCATGACAAAAAAGGAAATATTTAAGAAAAATGGCAAAATATTTTTAATTCAATGTATTGACCCTCACTTTTTACACATTTCATCCATCTCTCGGGCAATTTATGGATACCATTTCAAAAGAAACGTTCATCTTTCATAGAAATCCATTCATCAAGCCATTTTCGTACATCATCGAAAGTCTTCAAGTGATGCTCAGCCAGTGCGTGTCCCATCGAAGAGGAGAGGTGGGAATCAGGTGGCAAGTCTGGTGAATACGGCAGGTAGGGTAGAAGTTCCCAACCAAGCGAAGAAATCGTTTTTTTGACCACTTTGGCTGAATATGTAGGAGTGTTGGCATGCTGTAGAATGACTTCACCGTGTCTTCAAGCACATTCTGGCGTTTTTCGATAAATGCATGATTCATAGGCGAGTTTGAGAAGCTCGTAGTAGACTACTTCCTCTGATCCCACCACATACACAGCATTGTCTTGTCCCCAAAACGATCCAGTCTTACATTCCTTGTTGATCGTTGTCCTGGCGTTACCCATGATTTCTTCTATTTGGTATTCGCAAAATATATACTTTTTTTATCGTCAGTTACAACCTGATGCAAAAGACTGTTTCTTTCGTGTCGTAAATGAACCATCTTGCACTCAGTTTTTTGTCTTTCCATCTCTTGTTCGTTCAGTTCGTGTGGAACCCATTTGCCAACCTTTTGAATCTTTCCAATAGCTCTCTAGCGATCGGAAATGGCATGCCGAGGGACTTTTAACCGCTCCACCATCATTTATTGTGTTTTTATATTGCCTTCATTTAAAAATGCTTGTAATTCGTCGTCTTTAAACTTTTTTGGTCGGTTTTCAGTTTCTTTGTCAATAATATTGTAATCACCACTTTGGAAACGTTGGAACCAGTGTTATGAAATATTCACAGTTGGACCAATATTGATAAAATAATCTTAATAAAAATTTGATGACTTTCCGATGTCTTTTTCTTTGATTGAATATATGCCGCTCTTTATTTGGCTCAAAATTCAACATGTTTAACACGAAAAAAAAAGAAGATGCCTACAAACTCGTAAACAACTAAACGAATATTACGTATTGTAGTCGCCTATCTTACCAACAAAATGGTTTTTTGGGAACAAAGTATACTTCAACATATTTCAAGCGCCCTCTGTTGATAAAAAACGATCTTTTAAACTTGCACACCTGGTTTCTATATTGTATATGTATTTAAATATAATTATAATATTTTCCATGCACTTAAGTCTTGTTTTTTCCTTTCCAAATCATATAACAGGTATCTACTTTTGAAAAGGGTCTTAATTAAGACATACAAGATGTCTTGCTCTCGACTTCTCCTCGAGCTATATAAAATCCTGTCCTAAATAGTAACCTACTGCGTGTCTGACAGTATAATTGCTTTTTATGATATTTGTTTTCAACTTATCAATGACTAATTTTTGCACTATTAATATAGTTTAATAAACTAGTAACACAAGTAACTTTTGCAAAAATAGGTCGAGGACCTGTAAAAATCTACAAAGAAATCGTGATAAATGAAAATCAATTATGACTTTGGTGCAATTAAGGATCTTCGTTGGAATTATATTGTCGTTTGTAAAGAGTCCTCCATTAACCTAAATTTCAACAATGCAGGACACGCACATTTAAAATTTATACCATATATCTTTATATTTAATATTAATTATTAAAAATCTTTCTTTCATTATTCCATAGAAATTACTAATGTGACACTTTTATGAATTTATTCGATTTATATTTGATAGTTCTCAATATTTGAAGAAAAAAAAATTCTTGCCCTTAATTATACTAGTTAGTGCAGCAAATCATTTTACTCAGGGAGCATTCAATAGAGATAAATTAAAAGTGTAAGTGAAAGCAACTCCATTTTCAAAAAGGATGTAATAGTTTAAAAAGTAATATGCATTATTCGTTTACTGAGAAATAGAAAGAAATGAATTTGACATCAGTTAGATTTATTTACATATTTTAATCCCTTTTGATTCTTCTATGAAGAGTACAAATATATATATTTTTTAATACAAATGAGTATCTTAGTAGAAATATAAAAAAAAATTTGAACATTTTTTTTTAATTAAGTTGTGATTGTAGGGGAAAACACAATATAATAATTGAATAATTGAATTTGTGAATGTAATCAATTTTTCATCGGGGATACTTCATATTTTATTAGTTCTATAAAGACGGTAAGAAAAAATCTTTAATAACTGACACTATCAAACATGATATAGTGACGTCATCTTCTAGATAAATTGCATTGATTATAACAAGTTTGAAGGGGTTAACAAATCTAGATCTCAATTTCTCGACAAACCTGATATATATGTTTATGAAAGTGTACTCATCAGATTTTGCTGACAAAACGGTACAAAAAAAATCAAAATCTTGAGATGTCCTCTAAATACGAACACTGTGCAGCCATTATTGTGTACCTCCATGAATGGCGCACCACCAAGGATATTATTGTGTTTACGAATCTGCCCAATTCAACTGTATACAATGTTATTAAGACTTTCATGGTTTCTTATATCAATTTTTTTTCTTATGTTTTACATCTAAAAAATAACTATCGTTAATGGCTATAACCCATAAAGAATACAATACATAGAGGTGACAAGATATGCGAATGGTTGCGCAAGCCATCATCTGACGGAAGAAGTATTAAATAACGTCACATTTGCTTCTTTTCTTTACATTAGTAATTAGCAATTCCAAGAAGAAAATTATACTCAACTTTGATGTTGTAATAAAAGTTTATCCATCACCTTTTTTCCTTTAACCTGACTTTGAAGTTACAATATTCCTGTGTATACAGAGATATAATAATATAGAGGGTAGGGCAGCAAAACATGGACTGTTAATTAATGTTTATTTGGTCATTACTATGAAAAGGTGAAGTTATTATGTTTGATATTCTGTTTCCGTCGTCCTTTTTACATGAACAAATTCAACTAATAATTTCATCATCATGAGCGAGCAACAAGCAAAATGGCAACGCATCTGTGATCTCATAGATGATGGCGTTGATGTGATGAAGATTAAAGACATTGTTAAGTGCTCTAAGAGCTTGATTTTTAAGTTACCAAGATGAAAAAAATGGAGAAGACGTCTCCCGGATGTTAGAAAATAGAGGGTATAGTTTTTTATTAGGGATACGAAGTTCTTGGTAAGTTTGTAGAGGAATATAAAGGAGGATTCCACTAAGTCAATGAATCCCCTCGCCAATGACTTCTCTGTGGCTCCTAGGACCATCAAGAGGGATACAAAGCTCAACTTGAGATTAGTTACCTTCACAAGGATCCCACACTTCTTTCTGACAGAGGTCATTCAAGCCAGGAGGCTCGAGAGGTACCATAAAATCCTAATATAGATCAAGGAAAGTGGGTCAGTTGTTAAAAGTTTCTAGGAACAAGAAGATTTTCATAGTTTATGAATTCCACAACCGGCGGAACGATCACTGGCTTTTCGAAACAAAAAAAATATGTCCAAAGGTTTACTACACCAAATATCCTGCCCAAACAATGGTCCTCGGCGTTGTGGCCTCTGATAGAAAGAATATGCCTCCGTTCATTTTCAATGCTGGACAAAAAATCCCCCAGGAGGCCTACTATAAGGTGTTTAAGTACCCTCTTGCAATTGCTGAAGACAAACTACCTGGAGGGTAACAACGTGTGGACTCAGGACGGTGGCGCCTCATGCATATCCACCAACGGGGGGGGGGGGCGGAATCAAATCAAATTTTATTTTACTTCAACTTTTCGGATACAAAATGATTTTTTAAGCACTCCAGAAAAAACAAAATCCGCCCAAATGACCCCTACCCCCAAAATCACTTTTTCACCCATGAATCTGTATTTTTTTTTAGTCTATTGTCAATGTTATAATAAGAAATTCGTGAATGTCGTGATCATTAAATCCTTTTCATGCTTAAAGCAATACATATATAACATTTTAATTTTATAAAGTACACTTTTAAGGCCATATAATAGGTAAAAGGTCACAAAAAAAAGTCAAATCCTTCAAAAAAATTATTTTAGCGTGTGTACTAGGGTGTCCAATTTTTCGGGTGACCTGTTAATTTGATCTTCTGTTGTATTCTAGCAACATTCACAAATGTTTGATTAAAAAATTATACTGCTTAAAATGAAGGAACTTTATCTTGATTTGAAAACAATAAATCTTTGAGATATCCTAGATATTTCCCAGCCAGTCTTTCAATTAATTGAAACATAATTTTATAAGTAATTGCTCTTCTCAAACTAACTCAATGGTTTCATCGATAAAGAACATATGTCTTCGGATTTGAAAACTTTGATATGATCAGAAGATTGATCATATCTTATACTAAAAACGTACAGAAATGTATTAAATAATTTTTTAGACTAATTCATGAAGGCATCAATAATAATCAATTTCAAAATTGTATGATGGTGATGTCCGTACGAAGTTGAAACTATAATGAAGTGACAACTTTTGTTTGATATAGTTATCTTTCTCCTGGAAATTAAAAGATGAATAAAAATCAACTGGAACACTCAATCATTCTGAATCATCCCCAAAGTGCTATATTTTATGAAATTGTTCATATTGAGCGATTTACTTCCAATGGTAAATATGGGATTTTTGACATTTTCACTCATAATTAATCTTCATGCAATCCAAAAAATAAATTTACATTTAGTTGTATCAATTCGAAAATATCCAACATATACATTACAAATATTAAAAATACTCGTTATGGTACTTGTACGGAAGTTTGATAGCCTTCAGCAATATTAAATTATTTTTTTAAGACATTATTTTTGTATTTTTTCTCTTACTTCATAAACAGTTTCCCTTATTTTCCGTTGTCCAACCATGTGTACATTTGTTTTTGGCACTCCACACAACAGTAATTTCTATTATTTAAACCACTTAAAATAAAATTTAGGAGTGAGCTTTTATACCTAATTGATTCTATTTGGAGGTTAGTAATGTGGTTTTGACCATTTGAGTATCGGAAGTATTTCGTTGTTTACAAAACGATTTTCTTCAAAATAAAAAATAAGGATTATATTCTTATTTATCCCTTGAAAGAATTAACTTTAATAAAACTTTTGAAATTCAACAACATAACTTTAAAATTGAAACTTTTTTTGTGACCTTTGACCTTCCATAAAGCTTTAAAAATATACTTTATGAACATAAAATCTTATATATCTATTGCTTTAAGCATAAAAAGGCTGCAATGACCACGACATTGACGAATTTTTTCTTATAACTTTGACAATAGACTAAAAAAATACGAATTCATTGGTGAAAAAGAAATTTTGCGGGTAAGGGGGTGGGGTTTCGTCTGAATTTTTTTTTTTACATAGTGCTTCAAATATTTTTTTCTCTTGGCCAACAAGGCTTATCTATAATTCAATTTAATTGTAAGACTATAAAAAAACGAAATTTATTGAAATCAATAATACGAATTCATAAACATACACGCCTACTAAAAACAAAAAGACACTAAAATTTTATCAAAGACATATAATAAAAACAAAAATTAAGATATCGCGCAAAGGTAAAGACAAAAACTTGAAAATAAAACACTGAACTGTAGAGCTGTTTATAAAAGGACTATCCATTGTAAAACACGAAGGTGAAATTCATAACGGATAAAACACCGGAGATTTCATAGTCTGAGGAGGCACTCAAGATATATTGAGCCTTTGTAATAGTTCTATTAATAGTCTTTTCCTTTTTTCTGGAGTAAAAGGCTAAAAAATCATCCTTCTTCATCTTATAAAAATCAAAATGCTCCTCTAAAAGTTTGCCAATGGCGTCATAGATTGGAAGGAGTGTTTCGTATTCAAATAGAAAATGATCGCTCGTCTCGTCCTTGGTACGACAAGAGCCACATATTCTTTTATCTCTATAAAAAAAATTGCTCTTACTTCTAAGGTACCTGATGGTATTCTATATGTTTTTCTGATGATGATAGTAAATAATTTTTTATTATGATGATGCATTTCTTTATCGGATAATTTATTGCTCTTCTCTCCAGACATTTAACAAATGGCTCCAATGTCGGAGTTTGTGTGCTTAATAGATCATTTTGGATCCGAAAAGTTGGGGTAAAATTTAATTAGCTCATTTTCATGAATTAACAACAACCCCCCCCTAAATTTATAGTGGCTGCATGGATCAACATGTCGGAGGAGTTTGTCATCAACTCTTGCATGGCCTTCAGGGGACAAATAAAGGCTGGACTTGATAAGGAAGGTGGGCATATTGAGTGAAAACGGTTTTACATGTTTTGTTCATTTATTTTTTGCCTATTATTGAAAATATAAAATTATTGAGGAATTTTTAAATCCATCCCTCGATTCCACGCTTTGCAAATTACCTTAAAAGAAAAAACATAAAAAATGGTCTTTAAGGCGCTCTCACTTTCCGTCAAAAACTCTCAACCAGCATGTATCTTAATAAAAATTAGTATGTTGTGGCAGTTACATTTTAAGAAATTTTTTTATATCCTTTGCAATAGCTGATGTTCATTAAAGATTTCTATATACTACTACCTCAATATTCCTAAATGGCAATCGAAATCATTTTGTTCTCTCTATGTCTTACTTTCTCTTTGTTGTAATTTTTGAAATTTTTATGTAAATTTTTCCTCCTTTTGTTATACATGTGAGGGATCAGAGTTTTTTTAATCCCTGATTATGATGTCATCAGTAACAAAAGAATGATATATGATCTTTTGAACAATTAAACTTAAGCGTTTCATTTATACGGCTATTCATTTTAGTCTGTTGTCTTAAGAAGATATAAGAAAAACACTATTTCTAAAAAATACAAATAAAGTACTATTTGATTAAATAAATATAAGTTTTCACAGAAGCACTTCCTGTACATTCTTCTAATAAATATATAAAATATGGTATTTTCAGCTGTTTCCCCCCTTTAAGATTTGCATCATATGAGTTATTTTTTTTTAAATAGCGAAACTGATTTTGTTACTTATAACAGGTATTAAGTAACTACATATTGGTTTTTCTTCGTAGATTTATGAAATATAATGACAATATTTTGTCCACAACTTTAAATTGCAAATGGATCAAAGCATATGCAAAAAGCAAATTTTGGTTAAAAAAGAAGAATTTTTCCATCCATTAAATAAATGTAACATGACACAAATAAAATAAAACCTTTTGAGATCATACTTTATGTTAATTTCCTTAGAAAAAAAGTAATATTCAAAGTTGCATATCCTATAGGTATTATCTCCTTCAGCAATCAATGATGCATAAACATTATCGAAATACAGGGAAACATTTACAGACTGGTTAATAAATCTTACGGTAAGATATTTATTTTTTGTATATGTATGAAAATTATTAGTATATGTGGCCTTCATTAGCACCAATGATAGCCTTCAACCATAGCCGCACACGCTGTTGAGAGAGATATATGACTCAACTACTTAAACTTTTTATTAGCTTTGTACTCCACTTGCTACAAGTTAGTCTATTCCAGTGGACCAAGTAACGAGGTTTGAGGTGGATAGAAGTTAATTAGGAAGATACCAATAATGTTTCATACGGAATAATTAATGCAAAAGGATTCTCCTAAAACCTCTTTAACTTTCTCCAAGCAGTCTTGACCACCTTGGACACAGTAGACTAATCCATTACTAAGTTTTTTTTACACATTTGGCAACAAACATGTGCAAGTTTTCCTGTAAAATGGTTATTGATGGAACATGCAGATCCAAACGCCATTTAAAAAAAACCATACATTAAAACACGTCAAAAATGACTGAGGTACAGACAAGGGACGTCTTGTATTTTTACAAATAAGTCTTGCAAAGATCCTAATGAGATAATAGGTCATTTCTTACTAAAAAAAATTGGAGACCTCTTTTCATTTCTTACTAAAAAAAATTGGAGACCTCTTTTCATTTCTTACTAAAAAAAAATTGGAGACCTCTTTTCATTTATTTTACCAATGTATCACAATGTATCCGATCCTTAAGATGGTGGAGGAAGAAGTCTGGAGAAACTTTCATGTAAGATTGAGTCCCTCGGCTCATTGTAAGGTCCTCACGGTATAAGAATAGATGGAAAATTGAGTGGCTAATCTCCAAAGTGCAAGGTATAATATACGCTGCGAAGCACATGAACCAGAAACTCCCTTCTTGGCTTTGTGATTACGTCTCTGAAGCAACTCGTTTGAGAACTTTGCTTCTCGATCGGATTAGTTATGAACGGGTTTCCTTTTTTCTTTTACTCCTTCATTATTTTAATTAAACTTATAATAAATCAAATTCTTCAATTGAATTATTTGCATTTTCATTTTTTTAAATTATTATTTCGACATTATATGTTTTCTGTTTACGATTATAAAATTTTATTATTTTTGTCTGAGGAGTAAATGTGTAAATAAAAAAAGAGAAAAATAATCCTTCTTAGTCTCAATTACATGCTCCAGGATCCCTGAAGGACTTGAAATGGTAACAAGTTGCTGAATAGATATAATAGCACCAAAAAATTATGGATGTTGTCCTTAAATATTGTGATTAAGTTGTAAGGACGTTCACATATACATAACATATAAATTCAAACGGTTCAGATACGGATAAGTCTATGATTAAGGGAACCAAAAATCTAGAATATTTTTCTTCATGCTTCAACCCAAGGTCATTGGTGACTGATTTGGGGATCGATAGGAACAAAAAAAAATATTGGCGATGTAAATGAGTATTTATCCATCATTTACAATTATTGAGCATTTCAAATCAGCAAGTTTTCTCAGGGTCTGAATTTTAGTAAGTGATATTTCTGTCTAACTCTTGTTGTCTCATATTAAGCCCTAACAACGTCTTAATGTCTTTCTTTTGTAAGTTATGAGCTTTAAAATAACAAGAAAAAGGTGAATTGCGACCCTTTTTGGTTTGTTCCATGTTTAAGCATAAAAATTAACTATTATTATGTTTAGAAAAGTTTTAACTTAGTGTATCTACAAGACTTCACAAAAATTTATATAAAATTATTGTTATTATAATTGACTTTTGTTATTTATTTTCGTGAACACCTTGTATATTACATATAATTTCAAGATATGTTTAACTTTATTTGATACTAAAAAAGTGAACCTTAACTTAATACTGCATTTTCGCTCCAGTGACCCCTTTTTTAAAAGTTTCAATATCCGGAACTTCATTTTCCTAATATTTTTCTGAAGGAAAGGGAAATAAAAATCTTAGAAAATTTTATTATGATTTGATCACTGTGTTGCAAAAATGAAAGCAACAGAAAAAATATGCAGAGTAATAGAAAATATTAAATATACTATTTTCTAAAAATTGTATATTGTGGGATTACCGCTTTAATGATTTATGTTAAAAAATATGGCTTGGCTAAAAATTAAACTGATGAGAGGAATTATGTTAATCTTTTAATTGAGTTTATATTATTATTTTGAACAATTTATATAGATTAAGGAAAATTCTTTTATGTTCAAATGTCCCAACAAATCCAGAATATGGAGAAAATACTTATACTTAATATTGTGTTGAAATATTAAAAAATGCTTGTTTTATAAAACAAGTATTTATTTAAATCACATTTGAATCCAAAATTACGTATATGAATAGGTAATATTTTATTCTCTTAAATATTTTTTCATAAGTCTTGCTTTTACTTCATATTTTTTCCTTCAAAAATAATAATGTACTACTGAAAAACTATCCTTTTATGATTTTGGGTGAAACAAACAAACTTCATCATACAAGTTATGAATGGTAGACTACTTACTTTATTTGTAGTGTCCATGTTGACGATTCCTTCTGATGAATTGTTGTAAATCGAGGATCTGATATAAAAGTCTCCTCATCTACTGTTAGAATATGAGAATCAGAGCTTCTTATCCAAGCAACCTATTAAATAAAAATATATCATTATTAAATGGATCAGTGTCGTCACAAATATCACAAAAAAAATCTTCATAACGATTCAGGTAACAAAATAAGAATCGGTATTTTGGTACTTTTTTATCCTTTTTCTTCTAAAAATAAAGAATTAAATGTTGTCAAATGGAATTTACGTATTTTGGGGTGGGAGTGTACTATTTCAAAAGTTTGCAGACAAACCATGGCGTCGAAAAAAATGTCCCAATTTGAAGCATCTATGTTTATTTACTTATATATATAAATATACATATTATACGGAATAGATTTGTATTCTTATGATTACCATATTAATCAATATAGTCACGCTCAGCGGCGATGTGGCACTCAAGGCAGGGTGGAAGGCAGCACAGGTTTTCCGAAGGTACTTGGCGGACATTGAGGCCAAGGCCTTGTCCACCGTGACCATGAGGGAGTTCACGTTTGGGGTGGTGGACTTTAAAGTCATTAGCCTCAATATTAACCTAGATGCTGTAGTCCAGTGAGTTGAGGTCAGGACTTCGGGGGAGGGGGGGGCACAAGTCCTTATCCCAGTAAGCAACGTTCTTAGGGAGATTCTTGCTAAGGAAGTTTTGGACGACTTTGGCTGTGTTTGCAGGGCCTTTTTTTTACTAAATATAATGGTAAATTCTATTTTATTTAGTATTTTTTTATACCTTTACCATTTCTTTCAGGTCTAGTCTCTCCAATCTTCTTTTGACGATAAGAGACGACACTCCAATGCCATTACCGTTTATTGTAGATATTCTTCTACTAATAGAGAGTACTTCCACTGCAATTTTCTTGGTTCTAATTAATTGAATGAAATTGCCTAACTCCGCATCTCCAAGAGATAGGTATTGCCCTACAGAAGTTGGTCCTCCTTCCCTTAAAAACTCGTCCTGACTTCTCAACCTTGGATAAAAGTTCAGATATTTATTAGAGCTCATGGTATGTGGAATGTTATTCATAATGGACTCCCACGACCTAAGCATCTGCCTCTAGTATTGACAACATTTTTTGATCACCCCAAATAGCTCCGACATTCCCATAAATAGTTTGTCAATAAGATCATGTCTATTTTTTAATATAAATCACCCTTGATCCTCATCGCCCTGAAATCCCTACTTTTATCAATCATGTAAGCCAAGATAAATTCAGCACTTTCCACAAAGCCTCTATGTTTAGTGATCCTAGGCCCCATTCTTCGATTCTCGGATATATGCGCTACATCAATCGGGCGTGTACCCTTTAAAACGTGAATAATTTTGGAAAAGATGTGTAGACAAAATATTTTAAAGAATCTTCATATTATAATCTTTAGCCCGACAATTTGATCCCTTTCACAATCAAGTTTTTCTGTGATTGAAAAAGTTTCTTGCTTTTAAACCATAAAGGCCGAAGGTTAAAAAATGGTCCAAGACGAATGAAAATTTTACACACTCTTTTTCATGCTACTAAACACTTAACACTAAATTTTGAGCAATATGTATGTTTTTGAATTTTATTTTTCTATTAGATCGAACATTTTTGAAGCATTTTTGATGCAGTGTAACTTCACATTTATCACAAATAAAGGGAGTTCTCTCATTGAATTCTTTGCAAACTTTTGCTTCCTGTGTGGGGCTTATCCAGTCATATTTTCTATCAAATCTTCAAAGTCTAGTTTCTTTTGATTTTAGATGTTTGTCATGCAAATTATGGTGTTCTTAACTTTTGCAATAATAGATGGCTAAGTTTTTATAGATTAATTAAATTAATTATTTAATTTATTGAGTCCTTTTTATTCCTTTTATTTTCATTAATTGGTAAGTTTTATTGACTGTAAATGGCACCATATATTTAGGAAAATATTGGTCACCACATTTTTTTATGAAAAACGCATGTTCCCGTATCCCGATCCATCGTATCAACATAACCCATATGCTAGTTATAGTTTTTGATACAGTCAGGTTCAGGAATTTATGTGTATTTTTTTTTATTTCTGTTCCATCTTCGACATTTCTTTGTAGACAAATTTCCAAAATGTGTGGCAATATGGAACTTGTTTTAGAAGCAAAAGGCTGTTAATTTCTTTTTTTATGTGGCCTTTGCTTGCTATAGGACATTCCTCTGTACGGTTGTCCCTACATGTGCCTGATGCTTAATATCCTTTAGATAATAGTAATTCCATTAAATAAATGATAGTAAAGTAGTTATCAAAAATAATTTTTGTCATTTATTTGTTGGAAGTTTTGCTTTCTCAATCAATTTTAAAACAACTTTTTCTCCCAATCGAATTTTAAGACATTCTTCTTTACAGTTTGTGGTTCCTTACTGAGATATAAATCAAAAGAGTGAAGATATGCTTTAACACATTCCCTAAATTTTGAAACTAAATCCATTGGGCAACTCGTATATATTGCTTGGCATAATGTTATGTCCATTTTAACATTAGTACTGATAGTACGTCGGACATTTTTAAATCTTTGAGGATTCAATACTGTATGTATGGGGTAAAAGAGACTAGAAACGTATACGCTTGCTGTTGTAGTAAAATTATATATATATATTTTTAGTACTTCGTTGGGCATAATTTATTATTGATGCATTACTGCATCACTTGCAAATAATATATCGTAAAAACTATAAGCCTAGTGATTCTTCACATAATATATTTATTCAACGTTTAATTTCATTAATTATAAATTTACTTGCGGTAGTATCCCACATTGTTCGAATTTATTAAGCCTACTAATATTGTTTTCTTAACATCGAAGATAACTCCCCAAAACATCACGGTGTTACTCCTCATTTTTCATTAATATAGACACTCGCCGTGGTATTTTATACATGAATGTTCTATCCTCCGTACCAAAATAATATTTTTAAGTGATACCAGCTTTAGAAAATAAAAACACTTTTCAGGTTGTCATTAACAATAGCAAAAGTTGTACTTTAAAAAAAGTTTATGAGTTACAACGCTAGATATATACTCTCATTTATTTATTTTCTATTTAGCACCAATATTTACGTTCACTTGCACGTTGCTATATTGATATTTTCTTAGGCATCTCTAAGGAAAAAAAAGGAATGCCAGGAGAGAAACCCTAGTGAATAGATATCGAAACTCACTTTTAGGTTATATACATAGATATTTGCTGCTATATATAAGTTACATTGCTATTAAGAACATTTCCTCCAGTAGCCAAAAAATAAATTACTTAACTTTCATGGCTCAAAATAATTTTTTGAGATGACTCAAACTAGTTGGGAATGCTTCTCAAAAGACAAACTATTGTGGACAGTATCTTGATACAAGTAATGAAAATCAGAGGCCCTGTCAAATAAATGTCTTGTACTAAAAATCAATGTTATACATTGTGTCAAGAGAATTTTAATAATATTTGTGAGAAAAATATACTCTACGTGAAAGGGAGATTGGACGAAATACCGTGTTTTTTTAATTCGATATGGTGATTTGAAAATCTACAGATTCGGAAATTATTCTGGAATCCACAAAAACACAATATATATGATCAATAAACAACAAACAGGATTCCATGGGCAGAAAAACCTCTGTTAGGGAGATATTTCATGTCATAAATGGTAAAATACTGCACTTTTCCATGAATTGGTGCTAGAACTAAACTATAATAATTACTTTACCCTTTTGGAAATATATATCAAAAAGCTCCTGAGATGAGATAATTTTTTTTTCCATGTAAAATTGAAAAATACACCTGGGAACATTTTGTTCCAAATTTAAGGACAGTGAAAGGATAAGAAGTCGAGTGTCAAATATATTGTGTTATATATATATATATATAGAGAGAGAGAGAGAGAGAGTCACATTAAAGCCAAATTATTCTGCTTTTAATTTATATTGGGCCCATGCATGCTTTATTTACAATAAGAGGATTCTCTTAACGGATGAATTTAAAAATGTGGTATATAAGACTTATGGTATGTAATAAATATTCAATTCTATTATTTTGAAAAAAAATAATGATGTAGTCTAAGAAGAAACTTTTATATTTTATAGTTAAAAATAATATAGCTGTGCTTAGGTACACAAAAATATCATAATATTTAATTAGATAACTATTTCATTTTTTTTCTATTTTTAGTAAATTGTTTTTATTTTAAGCAAATGAAAAAACTTACAAGATTGTTTATTATAATCAATGATGGCTAAATAAAAGAACTTGAAAAGATATTCAAGTATAAAATTTTGTAACTGTACAAAGACCCGCTAATATTGCTATCAAATGCTTTTAGAAACTTTGCTCACCTTTTATATTACCTCCGATTTTTTTTTTAAGTTCCTAACTTTATTTTAAGAATTTGTCGGTTCTAAACATTACAAATATGTAGAACTCAAAAAAAAAAAAAAAAGAAGAAGTTCCCTTTAAGAATAAACTTTTCAGATTAATACATAATATGTGTAATAAAATTAAAAGAAAAATAAGTAAAATTTTATTATCTTAGAAATAATAAAATCCAATCTTATCTACAAAGAGAAATATAATATGTATGTCTTTTCAGAGACTCATGACTTTTCTTTTGACAATAAAAGTATGACTATTATTTACGAGTATGTTTGAAATATATATATTAAAAATATATGCAGTTTTAGCTTCATTATTAATCAAAAAAGTAGGTAGATTTAATAAACTATATACGTCAGTCCAAGAATAGCATAAATCATACTTGAAAAATGGGAGAATTAAATTACAACTAGATCTAATAAAAACTTGATAAGGGTAATGTTTAAGTAATAAAATGTTATAAGAACTTAACATGGATTTATTCTCTAAAAAAACTAAAAATAAATCAGGAGGGGGTAGAGCTTTCACAATTGTGAAAGGCAAAAATTTATTATAATCTTTAAAATTAAAAATAATTGAGATTCACATAAAAAATTTCACAATCTTATAATATTTCATGATAGAAATATTTTTGGAGTTATTTAAAATTTTATAACTAATTATTGAGGTTTGGAATAATATTTTTATGGTCCTTGTAAATTATTTGTCCAGTCCCTAGATGAATATGAAAAAAGAATATGGAATGGAATATGTTTTTTTCTGGATAAAACATAATTATACTAAATAATTCATTAATTTATAAATCATAGCGATATAAAATACAGTCTATATATTTAATATTCTTTTCTAAAACAATAATTTTATATATTACGAACTCTCATTTATTAAATATAATGCATCAATTCATAAAAGTAATCCTCTTTTTATTATTTTTTCAGTTAATCTTTAAAATTGCCGGTGGAAAATTGCCCTGGAAAAAATTGCTATGGAATAAAAATTGCCAGTTTGGAAAATTGCCCGAGATAAAATTGTCCGTATTTTGTTCAATCTTCATGATGAATAAAAACACAATAAAAATTCGCTTAATATTATTTATGACAAATATCTAAACAACATATTTTTTTATTCCATTCCCCAAGGGAGTACCTTCAAGTGTTAGTGATATTATTGTTGTGCAGTTTCCTTGCAATTTTTTAATGGAATCCAATCTTCGAAGAAATAGATCGATGGGATTGTCAAATAGGAGGGGGGGGGAGGTATAAATAACTTAGGGCGTCTTAAAATATGTTTGAATACCCTTGACCTTCGGATTGACCCGGGGGTAGTGTGGGATTGATAAAAACTACCGCCAAAATATCCAAGGAACCTCTCTAATACCAAAAAATTGTACCAAGGCCCCGTGTTGCGTGGGGTCCTTGGGGATAAGCCTGGATCCTTAAAAACCAATGCCAAAGCATCACATACTTCCAAACAACCCTCTAATACCAAAATACATTGCAAAAAGTTTGCAAATTGAAAACTACATTTTATCACTGTTTTTATGCCATTTAACTCTTTATTTTATGGTTGCTACGTTATATACAAATAACATTTCAATTGTCAAATCAATTATTGTTTTTTCTTTAATTTTTTAATAAGTACAATCAATTTGAAATTACTATTTTTATTTTTTTAGAAAGATTTGAGTATCGAACTGATTTCCGTCAGAAATAATTGCTATGCGAAAATAGTAATAGAAATAGAAAATAGTTATATTTGTAGTAATTTTAATTTTGTTCCAAAAAATATTGTATTTTATAAATTCTTCGATAAAATAATGCAATAAATTTTTTACGATAATTTTAAAGACCTAAAATAAATGCAAATTATATGATAAATCTTTTAATCATAAAATTTATCATCATATTTGTTATATTTTATAGCAATATTGAGAATACGCATTAAATTTCTTTATATTTTTTATTTTTGTATTCAATTTCTTTATATTTTTTATTTTTGTATTCAATTTTTTTTAATTTTTTAACATTGCTTTAAGATTTTTACAAAAATTAGTAAATGTGAGACATGCACGTTGTCCATTCGGGCCATGACACTTGGTTTTTAACACTACCAAAACTTCTACGCCCAACCCAAGAGCTTTTGGACTTAGAGGGGTTCCTTGGATGTATGATATTCTTAAGCAGTGATTTTTAAGGACCCTAGGGTACCCTCAAGTATCTCACGTACTCAAAGGCATGGATCTATTCTTTGATATTAGAAGGGGTTCTTGGATGTATGTGATGCTTTGGTGGTGGTTTTAAATATACTACACTATCCCCAGGATCCCACTCAATCCTAGGGCTTTGAACTAGTTTGTGGTGCTATAGAGGTTCCTTTAATGTATTGGATGAATTGGCGTTGGTTTTTAACAATCCTACACTACCTTCGTGACACTGGCCAAACCAAGGGGTGATAATATTGAACCATATATAACCCTAATCTATTTATTCCCCCCTCCTATATTGCAATTATATTACTCACACTTGAAGGTCATCCCTTGGAGGATGGAACAAACAAATATATTTTGATATCGGTTATAAATAATATTAAGGGAATTTATATTGTGTTATCATTCATCATGAAGTTTGAACTAAATACGGGCAATTTTCCTCCATGGCAATTTTCTCAAGAAAGTTTTCCGTTAACGGTTCAAAACCTATATTTAATTTAAGAGACTGATGTTGGGCCCAATTTGTTCTCTCAAGTAAAATATGTCAATTTCTCATTTTTCTATTGCGACAATCCGTTTTGGCTACTTCAAGTGCAAATTGATGCACTTCCAAAGGATTAAAATTAGTAACTTGTTTCTAGAAATTGTTAGAATAATACAATATTTTATTTACAAAAAATCTATTAATACTAAGATACAAAAACAAATTACGAATTCAACTTAACATAATTAATGTGAAATCACAATTTTGTATTAATTTTTTTTTTCGAAATGTAATAATTCATATCCAGACATAGAGATCGATGGAAAAAATATAATGTTAATTTACAAATTATAAGACTATATTAGTTATTAAAACTTTGGAATTGTTTATTCTATTTATTGATTCTGGAAAGCCTTAGTTAAGAAGTAAACGTTGTCCTTTTTTTTCAAAAGTTTTACAAACATCCATCTTGTTTTCTACAATTTTTTCTGTATATATAGGAACTTGAAATCTAATGGCATCTGCCAGAATAATTTATTTATTCAATTTTGCATAAAATCGTTTCTACTTTGAAAGCTTAAGTTATCCCGTTTTTCAAGCTTATTCTACTTTTACAGTGCATAGTTGTACTACGGACGTTACTTTTGAACATGAAATATTATGTATGCCGAGTTTCATACTGTTTTAGGGGAATTATCAAATGCTTCTTCCTTCAATATACAACTGGTTAGTAAATAAAGAAACATTACAACGCTCAATTTTGAAGAAAAATAAAATGGTTTAAGCTTGCTTTATTGTTGATACCCCACGAATGTAATGATTAAAATTATTAAATTGGTACTTTGATATTAATGATATCATTTAACAACTGCTAATTTGGCAATAAATTTTACTTTTTGATAAGGTGGCTAAAAATCATATATAAATACTCACGTTTGAATTTAAAGGAAAATAACTGAGGGTTAAGATACCTCATCCAAAACCATTACAAAAAGCTTTATTTATAGAAACCTAATCACTCTCAGTATAGGTACATCCTGTATGTTAACTTATTCTAAGACACATTAATTTCCATATATCTATGTCATTTTTGTAATTCCCCTATCTATTTCTTCATGATTGAACTTTTGTGTAAATATTTAAAAAAAAGTTCAAAAGGAAATAAAAATCCAATAATATGTGTAAAAATTGTGTATTTCTGACAAAAAATATTCTTAACATGGGAAAATATGTATGAGTGGAGAGAGGGGATAGAAACTTTTATATTTATTTCTTCTGAAGAATAGTTGAGTCCAATAATTGAACATTTATAAACATATGTTTAAAATATAGTTCAATCCTTGAAATTGACTCAAACTAAGTACTTTTTTCTCTTGTAACAAAAATATTCTTCGGCATATTTTAAACAAACATTATTCTGCATATAAGGAAAAAACTATGTTAAATAATATCAACTTTTTTAAATAGGGATGTATCGGTCCCAAATTTTCACCTCATTCTGGTTTCAAATCCAATACTATATTTTTAGACGATTCCAATCAGAATCGGGCAAGAAAATGTAACTTAACTTAACAAAGATAACTTTTAGGTTAACTAGTTAATTATATAATCAGTCTTATTTTAGCTATTATTTTTTTTTATTTTTCAAAATTAACTTTTAACTTAAATAGTTAATTTTTACAACTGTATTATCTTAATTTTAACTTAACTTTATTTTTTTAAAGTTTTAGTGACAATTTACGAGACGTCGTTGAACGTTTTTCATTCCACAATAGCCTCCGGTAGTTATCATACAAGTCAAGCTTCGCTTTTTTCTTTTTCGCTTGTTGTTGGGAGTTTGAATAAGTATTTTTTCTGGATTGTTCAACTGGAAGTGGAGAAAATCCCAGACAGACTGACATAATAATATTTATTATGTAGGCTTGCCAAATCTCTCAACTATTTTAACTTATATAATTATTTCTTAATATCGAAATAAACATTGACTTAACCAAGGTTAGTGAAGTTAATTTAACTTAAATTACTCTAAAGTTAGTTTACTTAAAAAAGTTAAGCTAGAAGTTAACTTTAAGTGAACTAGTTAATTTTCACAGAAATTGAAATTAACTTTAACTCAACAAGTTATTTAAAAATAAAATAATAATTAACTTTAACTTAACTAATTAAAAAGTTAATTTAACTGGCCCGTCACTGATTCCGATACTGATTCAAATTGTTTACTTCTTTTCATGTTTAACATTTTATTAATAAAAAAATAGCATAAAAATATATAAATTTATCAATCCTAATTAGTTTTTAATAAATTTCAATTTTAAAGAGTTTATTACTCTCCGTGTTCATGAGTCAATTAATTTCTGCTTCGCTCATATTAAGGAATTTGACGTTTTTCCTTTGTTAGATATTTAGAGTCATTCTACTCGCTTCTTGGCATCTGATCTAATTTCAACTGCCCCACTAACAAAAAAATACTTGCGACACTAACAATAGTCTATTTTCTATTATACATGAGATCAAATGAGCTTGAATTGTCTCCGATGCTAGAGTCCGGACTTGTGTCTTTTTTAATGCACCTGGGAAGGATACTGATGACGCAAACTTCACTAAAAAAATTATGGGCTCGACTTCAATTTTGTTATTAATATTATTATTCAATAGACATGCCAAAAAAGAAATATTTAGTGAAATATCCTACCGTTACCTACTTATTGAATGATAAATTCAAATATAGGGTCACCAAAAATGTAGTTATTTCTAAATTGTTACTTGCAACTAAATTTTATTTACAAATGTGCAAATTTGTATAATCTCTCTGTGTACTATCCCCTCCCCCATTCTTTTCTTTTTTTGAATTTGTCTAAAATTCAAGTCGTCTACTATAGCTATTTTTGTTAATTTGTTAACGTAATTTTGTCTATGAAAATGAACGAAAATAACTCCTATTATCCATATAAATAATTTTGCATAGGTATCGATGGAATTGGTAGTATTGAACTAATTTCGATAACCGATTCTAATACTTCAAAAACGGCCGATTCTTGCCAATTCCAATGCATCTGTGTATCCCAAGTTTTAAATGACGGTATCAACTCATTTTTAACTTTTTGAAACTTAAAATGTATAATATGTAATTAGAAATCTTATGAATTCGTAATTTTCGAATTGTAACTATAAGGTTATAAATATAAGTTAAATTTATCCTATTTTAATTTTGATAATTTGATGGTGTCAAGGGTGTAGACAGAAAAATTGTAACATGAGGTACAAATATCAATAACTAAATGGAGTTATTCTCTTTTGTAAAATAAGATTATTATAAAAAGTCACCTACATGAAAGGAATGAATTTAATAAAATGTCGAAAATAGATTAATGGAAAACGTAATTTTTATAATTTTTGAATAATAGATCATTAGTAATTTTTTGTAATTATTAAAAAACAAGTTAATGGTGAGTATTTCAAAATTTTAATTTCTTCGAAAAATACCCCTGAAATCTTTTAATGTTCATTGATTAGATTTAATATACTTTTTAAACACATGAAATATCAATCTTTCAAGAAGAATCTGAATTGAGATATTTTATCAATTTAGTAGAATTTGATATTGAAATATTTTTTCAAATCTTCTATTTCTAATTTATGTTTTTACTAAAAAACAAAAGTTATATTTCAGTTTTAAAAAAGGGGATTTATGTCATGAACATATATTTTATATATTAATCTCCCAAAGTTTTGGAGCATGGATACATCGTACCTGATATAATTGAAATCTTCTAACTACTCATTTGATATATAATAACTTAATCTTCTCTTTAATGTAATACCACACACTGGTGCTCATACAATGATTATTGTACATTAAAAAAAATATACATACGTTGGAAGAAGTAACTACATGACCTATTGTCGATTCCGTAAGTTTGCTCAGTGACAAAGAAAATAACAGAATATTATTTAAATAGTAGTTTTATTTTGATAATGAGATACATTATGATAATATAAAAAAGTATTTGAATAAAGAAAATTGCTGAGTATAACAGCCCCAAGATCACAATCCTCCTCCCCTCAAACATAGCGTAGAAATATTATGCTTCTGGTGCGCTTTATTAGATTTGATATAGTTTTATGTATGCAGTTGTCCTTAATCTTATCTGTCTGTGTTTACATTAAATCTTTTGTTGCCACCTGCGTTGCGCATGTATATCTGATATATATAATAACTCTTTAGTTTTTTGTCGATTAAAATAGTTTGAGTAAGAGCAATTATTCTCTAAATATCCTTTTATATTCTAGCACGACAATGCACCAAAACGATATATCAAAGTTACAAAGGAATGCCTCAAAAGAAGGTCATGGAGTGGCCAATAAAAATCCAATAAAAAATTTTCATCAGTGGGGAAGCTTAGAAAATCAGCAAGGGATCTGTATATAAATACGTACGAACTATACTTTATTTCATGACAGTAAAATACTTATTTATTGGTAAGAGAAAAGTAGAGCGATTCCCTGGAACCAACATTAATGTTCCATTGGGATTAAATTCAATAAATTAACGAATTGGGAGCAACGTAGTCGTCCATGTGTTTGTTTGCAATTTAGAGGAATGCAAGTGATGTTTGGATCACTTACCAAACCAACCTCCACTGGTAATTAAAATTATAGATAGAATGTATATAAAATACATCTTGATCCGGAGCACCTACTCAATGGGACGTAAGGAAACACCTCCAACTTTCAAAAATTATTTACATCCATACACGGATCCAAAATACCATATACAATCCGGAGCATCTGCTGGTTGGGACGTGAGCTTTCTCATGGTTATTTTCGAAACAGGAGCATTAACTTCTCAGTTCAATGAACGTGTCCCTGTTTAAAAACTTTACCAAATAAACAAATATCTCACACCCTATATAGAAAACACATAAAGGTTGGTATTATTCCAATGTCGATAATCAATTCTACTCTGAGACTATCAAGTCAAACACTGATCATTCCCAAGTAATCCCTCATTGTTATCCTTTGTCTTTCATGAGCACATGCGTTAGTTATTACTTCATATTTAGATGTGTTTTCTCTTCAAGAATTTAGTAGTGATGATAACAGCTTTGGAAAAAAAAATGTCTTGATTACCAAATAGAAAAACTATCTTTGCTTTCTAGAACATGTTTTATACACCTCTATTATATTACCTGCTCCCATCCTTTTAAACAAATGCAAAGTACAATATATATATATATATATAGTAAAAGGGTTGAGAAGGAGGAAAAATCGTTTATCTTTATTTTTATGAAAATAATTTGGAATTATTTTCTTGAAAATTGATCAGTAAGATAAAATAATCGATTAAGTTCTTCACTTTTTTTTTTTTTTATTGTGAAAAAATATTTATTTGAGTTTTTTTAATAAAAACAAATCAATTTCTATGTTTAAAATTAAATATTGAGCTTTGTTTAAATTGAATATTGAGCTTTGTGTAAATTGAATATTGAACTTCATTCAATATTCAAAGTTACAAGTAATAAAGCAGTTCAAATCCGAGGCTTCCATGCAACAAATGAAGGAATATTGCAATAATTTTAAAAGAACATAACTTCATCGATTAGTTTATCCTCGTGTTCCATTTTCCTGACAACAATTTTAGTCTTTTATTAGGCTGATATGTAACATATGTACTTATAAAAATGTTACACCTTAAAATCTTATGTCTTTTGTCATCTCCTGTTTAGCTAAAATAATTTATAAATTATTTTTGTAAAAATCAAACTGATATTTTTTAAGAAATCTTAGGATATATTACCAAATTTATTGTTAATTGATGGTTTTTATAATAGATTTTTGTAGATGAAGCTAATAAGAATGAATAAGGGCTTGATAAATAAAAGTAAAAAGCTTAAAAATTAATTATAAATAATATAAATTCATACAATAAGCCATAGACAAAATGCTTTCTTTTCTTCGTATTATATTACTTTTTTTAATTTATACTCTGCACAAAAATAGAAAATAAATATCGTAATAAATACATAATAGCAAAATATATAATAAGCAATATATTTGATGGTCGTAAATTGGATTTATTAAAATCATTAATTTTAATATCCTTAGGATGTATATATGTTAAACAAAGGTCAAACTTTGGATGCTTTATTATTTAAAATTGGCATTTAGAGTTCGAACATTGTTATTATTCTAAATTAAGTTGAATTCTATGTAATTTTTTCTTCTATCTTTGGGCATTGCATGTCAAGTAACATGTTTACAAGTGGTGGGCTGCATCCTCCTGTGCAGTAAATATTTTGATGGATACCAAATTTAGCAAAAGATAAATGAATATTATTTTTTTAAGATGATAAAGTCAGAAATAAAAGAAAATAAATTAAAAAAAAAAAAGTTGTCATAGTCTCGAAATTTACACTCAAAGCTTGTAGAAACATTTAATTACTATTTTATTTCTATTATTTTTAAGGACAGGGCTTCATTAAACAATCCCACGACAACCAAAACAGAAATTGGTATCTCCATTTGGAATGCTTACACCACAGGAACTCAATTTGAGCCCTAATCAGCCAAGAAGAGCCCAAAACTTCTGTAACAACAATATGGCAGACTTCTAGTCTACCTCTGTGCGGCCCTCCTCTCCTCCAGCCCTGATCAAGACCCCTTGGACTTTGCATTTTTAATTGTCGTGGAGAAAAATGTCTCCGACATATCTCATCCAAATTTTGATTTGTCCAAGCTACCACCATGACAGCGTTGTACACCATGGACACAAGCTTCACTGTCAATAGCTGTCAATCTGTTCGGCGGTGTCTCGAGGCTGTTATTGCTTGTGAAGGAGGAAAAAATTGAATAAAGAATTCCTCGTATTAATAAAAATGATGTTGTATGTGGTATGGATGAATTTTTCAACGATCTTTGCAGCCCTCACGTCCTTTTTCTTGTTGCTCCAACATTTTAACATATAGCGGCATGGCATTAAATTAACTTGTATATTTTTATTGCAGTTGTTGTTTAGTTGTTTAATGATACCTTGTCGTTAAAATAAAATGGATGCAATCGGAATTGAATAACACAGCATGTTTTGTGTCCCCACTCTTTAATTTGAAGTAATTTTTGCTCATAAATAAAGGAATATATACGTTCAACGTTAAATACTACTTGAATTTAAGATTGAACCTAAAAATGTATAGAGTAATAGTAAAATTGGCCTAAAAAGTATTATTTTTACGTAATATTTAATATTTCTTCTTAAAAATAATGAACGTTAATTCCATCTTTATTTTATTAATAAAGGTTTTTGATTCATTTTCTTGAATAAAAATGTGTTCCTCCCTTATGTTAATCTAGATAATATATATAAGCATAACAAAGAAAACTAAAATATATCCATTAAGTAAAAAAATTAGACTATTATTTTATTGTTTCCGTAGGATGTATTTATACCTATGTACAAAGTATTGTGGCCATCTTTCATATCTAAATGCAACAAAGATGCACTTATTACTCACATAAATTTGAGTGTAATAAAAATAATATAATCTGATAATAAACTATTTTTATATAATATGCTAAATACATTGGTGTATAACATTTTAATTAAATCTATCAATAAAATTGTTCCAATATTTTAATACAAATATAAAAATATGATACACTTACAGAACGGTTTCCAAGATTTTTAATTACGCAAGGTAGATGCGCCGTGGCTCCTGATTGAACAGTGTAGTTTTCGATTCGAAATAGGTGGAAATGTGGTCTTTCTAAAATTATATATAACATAAAAAAGTTTATAAATAAATGACGTAAAATAAGAAAAGTAATTTAGATTTATTCTTTGTATAAAGAAGGTTATCGTAATTATGCATACATATACAGTATTAATGAATAATGGTATAATTATATAAAATATTACTTTAAATTGCCATTAATCTGTATAATATTTATGAGTGCCCTAATAACTAAGAAAAGTAAATTAGTATTTTTATGTTTTATGTTAATGCTTTCAAACATGTAAATTTTGTCCCTTTCCTCATATCCATCAATTTTGAAAAAAATCTAAAAAGTATCCCTTCTCGACCATTCGTGTTATTAAATATTGTTTTGATAACACAGTTAATAAACTCGTTTCAAAAAATAAAAAATAGAAATAAAATGTAGTTAATTTAATTATAAATAGTAAGATGTCCCATAAAAACAAAATGTTTGGTATCGTGAAATTATATTTCATTATGATGTTTTTCGTTGTATAGATAGGATAATAAAAATTATTCAGATATCTTAAAAATTCAGCCAGCCCTGGATTTTTAAAGATTTATTCAGTTTTGAAGGGAAAAATTATCATAAATTTTATGGTTTCAGCACATGAAAGTTTATATTATAGTGAGTTTGACTAATTCTATTCATCATTTTTGTTGTATTTGCTTTGTGTTTAAACTTGTTTTTCTTTAATATTTTATGTTCATTTTTGTTTAATTTAAGCTTTTTCTACATAAATATACTAGTTGTAGTTATTTATACCAGATTTGAAGTTCATTAAGGCTAAAGTTAAACCTGCTCCTAGAAACTGTACGGGAATTTTGTAAATAACCAAACTATTTCTGTGTTGGTATTATCAAACTTATCTAAAGTGGGTCAAGTTTTGAAATATTTTTATGAATTTTTTTTTTCATTACACTATAATCAAATACCCTGCAAGGGAAATTGAGAAATGAAACAAGCTAGATTCTTTATCGATCTAGTCCAATTGTTTTGGAAAAGATACAACTCACCGACAGTTATTCGATTGTTTCAAGAAAAAATTTATCAAGTTCTACAAGGAATGGCAAGATTTAAGTTAACACAAAGAAAGAACACCAAAAGTTCATTTAAAATTTAACAGTTAAAACTTCTGTTGCAACAATATATTTGTTTACTTTTTGCCTGTTTCCATTTGTCCCTCCTCCAGCACTGAACTCTACCTCCTGGACTTTCCAGCTTAGAGAAGTATGTCTGTCGCACCTCCCCTCCAACTTTTGATTAATCAAGAGCTGTCATCATGATAGTTAGGAACGCCACGGACACAGTCTTCATCATCAAGAGCTTCCAATCTGTTTGCTAGCAGGTTGAGGCTGTTATTACTGGTAAAAGAGGACATATTTGCTTAAAGTTTAATATAGTATTGAAAAATATTACAAATTGATTTTTATTTGTCTATTTTTGATTCCATAAGAATCTTGTTTTTCCTAATTAAGTCAAGTTTTATTAAATATTTTATTATCTTCAGTAATTTCAAGATTGTTTTTTTTAAATCACCACATGTTAGAGTTTTTGCATTTTTTCGAAATATTATTTTGAAAACATTTTTAAATATTCATTCATAATTGAAGCTGAAACAATAGTGTTTTCCAACGAGCACCAAAATCTTCGAAATTGACTCATTAAGCAAATTATATTGTCTATATAATTTTTTTTTAAATAATTTTTTAATTCTCCTGAAAGACGCTTTAGGTAAATATCCATTTTTCATAATTTAAATGATAAAAAAAAACCTTAATAACATATTTTGTAACGAAAATAAAAAAACAAATATATGCTTTTACTATTTTTTTTAAAGCTATTTTACGACTTTAATGTCATTTTTAAATTAATTTTTCTTTTTTGACAACATTTCATAATATAGGATATATTTTTTACAGAGTAGGAATGGTTTTATTAATAAATAAGATTTGATTAGGATGTAAAGCTTAAAGAATATACACAAAGATATGTCTAGAAATAAAATATATTTTATTTCACAGCAGACATATATGTATATGTGTAATATTTAGAACACATGAATAAATTGCCTTTGAAATAGATTTTTAAATATTTAAGTAAAACAGACAATACTTGGACTTACATGAGTTCAACAGGAAATATGATTTGTTTATCCTCACTATTTAAGTAATTGAAAATATTCTGTATGTAGTTCCACAAAATCAATTTAAGTGAAATTTCAAAAAATGTTATTAAGATTGTTTTTAATTCTTAAATAATTATTCTTAACCAAATTCTAAATTTTGAAGAATAAACAATATTTCAATAATTTTTTAATAGAATTTTCCTATAAATCGATTTTTTTTCTCAATAGTAACAAAATCACAGACCACGTAAATAGACATCTTACCTTTTTAGGTCAATGACAAACTAATAATGCAAACGTGTAGGACATGTGTACCAACATAAAAAAAAAATTCAGAGTGGAATAAGAAAATATTGGTTTTTTTAATATCATATGGAAAGATTTTTTAAATGATCTTTAAGTATATAAAATTTGAAGTAATTGTTATTAAGGTTTAGATAAATTCATTGCGTGAGGGATTTTTTATAATGTTTTTGCTTAAAACATAGTTCATCTTTTTTTAAATGTACGTAAATGAACATACCTACATATGTATTAAATTAATTGTTGCAAACTAACTTGGTTCATTAATCCAAACATATTGTAGCTTAATAAAAAAATTGCATAATTCATAAATTCGGAGGAAAAAAGTTTCTCCCCAAACTTCTTTATTACTTTAACTGCAGTTGCTTTCTTATAATGAAATAATCTAGCTTCGGTTTTTTTAATTCTTTAGGATTGATACATTAAGTATGCGTGCATAGGAAAGGTTCATAATCTATGAGGTTTGATTCAGTTACAAACAAAGGCATCTTTAAAAAAACATGTAGTTTGTGAGTAAAAATAAAATATAATTAGTAATCTTAGCAGTACTTTCTGGTTTTTAATGGTTTTATACTTATCCTTTAATTATTGAAGTGGAAACCTTAAATATAAATTAACCGTGTGTGATTATGAAAGACTGACAATAACACTGTATATATGTTGGGAGGCTGTAAGCCTTTGTTGAAGTCAGAGTAAAAATTTTGAATAATAACGGAGTAATTCCTGACTATTTTCTTACAAAATATGGAGTGGGATGTGTATTTATTTCCTTCATCTCATTACTGATTGAAGCCATTAAAACGTCATGACAATGAAGCTGTTTTCGTTTCGTTTTTAGTTAGTTAAGAATTTATTGCTGTTTACTATAGTACTCACATACATTGTAAAATAGTAACGATATACATAACAATGGTTTTTAAATTTAATTTCACAAAGTGGTTGTGATTGAAATTTACTTATTCGTTCCATTGAATAAGTAACCATTCTAAAAATTGGTTCTTTAATGCACAACAAAAATATCCACATTTATCAGGAAATGAATGTCTTGTTGGAGGCATTAACGTCACACAAAAACATGCAATAATATTTGGGCGTATAAGAGTTCTAACACTAAACCACATTGAAGAAACCTAGGAAAATTTATAAAAGTATGAATCTTTGCAATCTGCGTCTGTGTTTAGACATTGTTTCACCAAAAATGAATTTTTACATTTTTACACCAAATTAAGGTATGAGAAGGAAATATTTGGATATTTTAATTATTTTTTCTCATTATACATACTATCAAATCTTTTTTTGTGGTATTTATTTCACTTCAATTTTAAATATCAAATCATCACAGCTTTTATGTTCTTCTAAACCACTGCGAGATCTATCAGTTCAACTGGAAAACTCGAGGGACTAAAATGAAGTCAAAATAGAGGATAATCTTATTTTGGCATCTGTTAGGACAGTATTCGTAAAAAGATAATAATTGGAGGCAATAAAAGAAGAGAAAATTAAAAAGGTAAGTTAAAAGTAGAGATGAAACCATGTGTTCATTCTTTTAAGTTTGTAAATTTTAAAAAGTTAATTTGAATATTTCAAAAGTTAAGATTCATTTTGGAGAAACATATCTACTTATTTTACAAGCTACAAATATGCTATTAACTTAATGGTCAAGCACTTTCTTTCTTTATTCAATTCATCTTTTTAAATATTGTTACATTAATCTTCATCTTAATAAAAATGAATGTATATATTTCCACATCAATTGCCATAGTATTTTTGAAGAATATGATGATAAGAAATTAATGCATTTTCAAATAATCTATCAAATTACATTAACTATAATATTTGAAGTAAATAACTTATAGACATACAAAAACTTTCATATTTTCCTCCAAGTTATTCGATTTATTTTCCTTTCAAAATGATCAAGTATGTAATTTATAATTAAATGTCACTATTTCATAATATATCTCATTTAGTAAAATAAATTAACTAATTTAATTCTATTTTTGGGCTTGGCAATTTTCTATTGTTAAAAAAATAGAGGAAAAAATCAATTTAGGGGAAAATTCTTCATAAACTTTTGAACTTTTAATAAATTAAATAACTAAATACAATGTTATACACTTCTGTTAAACTATATATTTAAATTAAATAATTATTTTTATGTTTGTCGTTTAACCCATGAATTAATCTTCACTAATTGACGTCATTATAAATATGTCTTCTTTAAAGAAAAAAAAATAATTCCTAATTTCGAATTCAATTCTCATTTGATTCCTAAATTAGTAATCTTACTATGTTAGTACACATGTCCACAACGTTTGCATTGTTAGTTTTGTTTTTTTGGAAATTATAATTTATGATTTTTTGAAATATTTTTTTGAATTTCGACCAACGTTAATAATTTAATATATAATTACAAATTTCAAACTTCAAAGACTCCTAAATAAAATAGTGGAAAAAAATATATAGAACTTTAATTCAACAAAAAAAAAGTGAGTGTGTGTGAAATTTGTAAAATAAAATTAATCAGACAATAATGGAGACAAACATTGAGTATCAGAGCAGAGTCATCACTTTAATTTTTCAAATGTTTTTAATGAGATAGGCGTGGGAATACTACTGCTCTGCTTATGTTGATAAATGGGTAGAAGAACATCGTTTATTATGCAATCCAACTTCATATTTTCAACCACTGTTGAGTCCATCCTTATGAGCCAATTGCTCTCCAAGATCATCACCCCAAAAGTACTTAACACTAAACTTTCTGCTGCCTTATATAAAAAATTTAACCGGAATAAGGGGTCAACTATAGAATAAATGGCGATAGGACTCAACATCGATTTTACAAAAATATTTATTCAGCGGATTTGAGGTCTTATTATTTGTTAATAGGGAGGCTTTAGCTTGTTTATACCTAGTTAAACATCTTGTTGAGTTTGTTAAGGGATTTTGCAGAATACATCCACCTTTGTTATAAAAATAAAAAATAAAAAAATCCTTATTATTCGTGAACATTGGTTCTATAAATATATTTTTACATATAATGATAAAGATCAATTCCCAATTTTTTAAATACATCAGCTTAATGACTGTTTATATTATTTATAAATAACAAAAAATATTTGCTATTAGTTTTCTATGCAAAATCAATAGCTGTTATTCTTGAAAAAGTTTACTGTTTTTTTTTAAATTTATAAAATGCAGATTTCCAGAAAATACAAAAAGAATATTACATTTTATCAATTCAATTTTATATTCAGTTTACAGTCAATTCAATTTTATATTCAGTTCAAAGTCAATTCTGCTTTTAAGCTTGTTAACGCACTAAGAGTTTATATTTAGTTTCAAATTTAGAATTGTCACAAAAAAGAAAAAAATCTGATTTATATAGTAACTTGCACTAAGAGGTCGTATTTTCAGTTTTCCTTGTCTGACTGCTTAATAAAAGTTCGACTTTAGTTATTCACAAAAAAACAACAACAATTAATTATTGCTATTCAATATGTTTTCTTTTCTTTATCTCAAAGCCTGATTGCATAAAATTCCAAAGTGAGATTTGATGAGGAAAAACGGTGTATTAACAAGTAAACTTTTTTTTTTTTTAAACTAATAAAATTAAATTTCTTTGATCCAGAACAAGTTAAAAACATAGTTTGTCTTTAGCCGTGTGATAACTTTGCTAAGGAATGCATGTTTGATGACAAAAAGAGCATGTAATTTTAATTCTTCCATGGTTTCAATTTCTAGTTAGTTTTATAAGATGTTTTACAATTAATAGATATTTTTTTTCATATTCCATTCTTAAGTTAAATATTATCGACTTACCATAAATCCTTTTTAAGAAAAAAATTGTATGTAACTGTATACTTTTATGGAATAACTTATAATTTAAAATCAAGTAATGTGTGACGTTTTTATATAGAATCGGGTTGAAACTCAAATGTACGGATTCATTTTCCTTCTAGCAGAAAATTGAAAAAAAGAAACAAGTTAAGCAACTAGCATTACTAGTTTATAGTTGTTACAAATAAGAAAATATTTTAAATATTTAATGTCAAAATGCTCAAAACTTATAAATCGACTACTTGACAAATATTCAACAATTCGAATCATAAATAAAAATGAATTTTATATTATTCATTTCATTTTTTGAATAATTTGTTAACATAAGTTACAATTTTTATATCATTTTCATTATTTATACTTGAAAAACTATGTTAACAAAAAAATTGAAACTGAAAAAGATCAAGCCAAGTTAAGAGTTTTTGTGTATTATAGGAACTAATTTCTGTAACACTCAAAGATCTATTGCCTGTTTTTAAGTGTAAGTTCCCCTTTAGGCCTATCATAACCACTAATAATGATTATTATTTTATCCTTTTTATTATTCAATGACATAATAGTTTTTTTATCATTTAGTGCAGAAAAAAACGATGTTTTTGCTTTTTATCGTTTATGAGAATATTGTTGTATTTTTACATTAACTTCACTCCTCTTTCTACTAAATCATTGGAAACTTATATTTTTATAGTTATATTACGTGTCTTTAGTTTTATGAACTACTTTTTTTCAAGACAACTGCAAAAGATATCGGAAATTTCAATAACAACAATTAGTATGTGAAAAAAGTATTCTCCATTGCAAATGGTAGTTGTCCTTAATGTTGTTAGGTTCGAATAGGTTGAAGCCTCCATCATATTTTTTTCTTCTTAGTCGAGACACATTTTTTTTCTTGGCTTCTATCTACATCATTTATTTTATAACAAAATACATCTTAACATCATTAAATAAATATGAAATCGGTATGCATACAAATAAGAAACAAAAAAAGCTCCAAAGTTATGACATAAAAAAATTCGTAACCAAAAATAATCAAGAAAAGAATCTCAAAGAACATAATCAATAAAACACAAATATTATGTTTTGCAATAATTAAGTATTTTTCTTCGTTGTCAATTTTCCCTTGAATTGTTATTGCAATAACAATATTAATATTGATATGAAAAAAACGGTCGGTGAGCCGTTTTTACAGTGTCAAATGCCGTAAATAAAGCTGGTGGCAAGTCCCTTCGACATACTGAACAACCCTTGATTATTCAAAAACAACAACAGTTATAATTTGATCGGTGTAAAAAGCATTACAATGACCTGAGGTATCACGGAAACCCAATTTTGTTCTTCTTGAACGAGAAGACATTTACAGTGGATCCCGTGCAGAATAGGCAAAATGATTGCGTTATATGTTTTGGAAAAGTCAACTGCAACCTCCATGAAGTCTCCAACACCAAACATCCGGCCTCAGTAATTATGCTTGGCATTGTTTCATCTGAAAGTCTCAAAATGAAGCCAATTTGGATACAGTTTAACTAGCAAGGATTACTTGATGATTTTACAAACAAAAGTGATTCTGTAGGTTCGTAAGATCACAAAACAATTAAAGAAAGCCGGTTATTGCTTTCAACAGGAAAGGATTTCTGTACATACGGGAAAAATCGTGCAAAATCGGATAGGCAAAAAAATGAAGTTCAGTCCGATGTAATTCTGGCCACTGCAGAGTCCCTACCTGAATATCATTGAATAAAGCATCTTGTGGCAAATTGAAAGTAAGGTATGTATGTAGATAACGTCACAGTAGTATTGAGTCTCTATCGTAATCGGTTGAAAAAGAGTGGCGACCAATGATCGAAGTACTACATTGTCAATATATACAAAGCGTTTCAGGGTCGCATGAAGCGTTGATTGATATTGAAGGTGCTCAAATTTATACATAAAGTTCTTTAATGAGTAATTAACAAGTTCCAATTTTAAATAAATCTCTATAACTTCAATTACAGCCACTAGATGTAACTATTTGTACAACGTTCATTATGTTCCAAGACTTTCTGACGGGTCGGTATGTCCGTTCGTCAAAGTAGTAATTTGTCAATGTGTCCATTTACAAAATGGTATTAAACAATTTGGCTTTCTGAAATAAAATTTTCGGCAAAGTTCATTCAAAATTATCAAAGGAAAGTCTAAAAAAGCCTTATTATCAAACCATGGTATTGTTTCATCAACTCATAAATAGATATTCTTAACTTCAATATCTTTCGATAATGGCCAATTTGACTGAGCAAATTTTTATAAAGTTTGACTATTTCTTTAGAAATGATATAACAAATACATTGATATACTTGAGCTTATGATATTAAGTGAAAAGTATTTATAATGTGATTTTAGAATCAAATATTAAATTATGAACTTATAAATATCAAAGAAAACATAAATTAAATGTTTAATATTATTTTTTGTTCTATCAAATAAACTACTTGCCAAAAATTGTTGGATCCCTAAGATAAATATAATATATTATATCTGCTTAGTTTACAACAAACATATATTTACTCCAAATTCTCACCATGTAGCTCAAACAGAACCATCCAATTGCAAGTTACAAATTAAAACGTTTATTGCTATACATTATATAATAACATACTAACAGTACGGGCACAAGTAAAAAAAAACAACTCGTAGTGCCCTCGGAGTAGTTTCACAGATCATACTCTATATCTTTGTTTTATCAATCAGGAGAGCTTAATTAATTTTATGAGCCAAACTTAGACGATCAAGTCCCACAAAGATGAGGAAGACATCATCTGGATAGGTTACAACACTGACTTTAGTATCTACGAAATTGACTATGAGATCATAAATAGGTACATTTCAGATAATAGGGGACATCACTTAACACAATAACGCATTAAATACTACTTTCTATCAATGATACACAATTTTATTTGAATTAATCAAAATAAATTAATATTTACTAAAAAATCTACAAATAGTTGGATTTGTACAATTTTTTTAATCGAAATTATTATATAAAAAATACCATATTTTTTACTTTAATAATTAGACCATGAAAAATAAGTAGTATAAATATGTATTATCATATTTTTAATTGATATAATGAGCTCATGAACAATACAACTAGGTATCTGACAGATATATATTTATTAGACAGTAAAGGAAAGTTATTTTGGTCCATTTGACATTTAATATTTTTCTTGATATAAAGTTAACAAATATTTTAAAACACTTGGTTATTTAGTACAATGCTGACATCACATGAAAACGCTCTATATATGCATGCGCGGACACTTTGTCGAACCCTTTATTACTCAACGGAAACTTTGCTGAGGGACCACATTGCCGAACATATACTTTGGCGAAAATAATAAGTTTATTTGGTAGTTGGCTCAAACCATTATTAGAACAAAACTCATGACAACCGTCCAATAAATAAATTATATTTAAGAATTTGTAAAATGTGTAAATAAGAGAAGGAATGAAACAAGCAATCAATGATATAGATTGAATGGACAATCTAAATGAAACAATCGTTTATATTGTTTGTGTTAGAGCTCCAATCTACTTGGTTAAATGTTGATCGATAATTCTAAATACTAAGATCGTCTTTGACTTTTAATATCATAAAATATATTTATTATTTGTTATTGGCAAAGTGTCAGTTCGTCAAAATATTTCCGGGAAAGTGTTCTAGAACTTTAGTAAATGTAGATATTTTAACTTAGTATTAATTAAATAGATATGTTTGTAGTATTGTAGTAAGGTTGTATCTATGAATATAAATAATTATAAGTAGCTGTGAGACATTTAAAATATTTAAGAATATATATAAATGTAATAAAAATTGAAAAAATATTTTAAAAAATATTCAAAAAAGTCACTAAGAAAATATGAAGTCACGATTTTTATAAGGATTATATATCATTTTTTGTTTAAAATACATAAGTTTATATGTATACTGCAATTTATGAATATTATAACTTTATTAGGTAGATATATTTATCTATGGCCTTACATAAATATGTCATTTTCATTTATATCACTTGAAAAGACCAAATGAAAATAAGTATGTAAATCATACAAAAACTTTTCTTTGACTTTTATTGTTTACTCGATATTGGCTTACTCCTTTATGCACATCAAATATTTTTTTAGTGCTTATATTATACATTCATTAAATTTATTGAAAGAATAAATTCATCATGTGCACATGTTCATATTTGGTAAAAAAATTAAATTAAAGGAATTTAGTTACAATTTATTAGATGAACTGTGAAATAAAAACCTATGTATTTATAAAAAACTTTAACCCTCTATTAAAAAAATAGAATATTATACACCTCGCAATTTATATCAATTCTTGTTTCATACAAATCTATATTTTATCGCCAATACTTTTTAGTATGGTCTTCCATTATTAAATCTGATTATATATCATTTTTTATGATGGCAAATAATGCCTTGTTCTGGATTATTATTATATATTTAGTAATTGTCAATCGAGGTTAAGTGAATTTAATTAATTCTTTGCTTAAAGGTCCTTCTTTTTTTTTCTTTAGATTTCTTAGATTTTTTTGAAGCCGGGATAATATTATTGTTTCTATTATTTATAGACTATTAGTATTAAATTGATTTCCAAAATTTGCATGAAATAATTGATATTTTAAAGAATTATTCATAATAAAAACAAAAAAATTAATGTTTTGTATTAACAATGATGTTGTTAAGATTATTTTAAAATATGAACATATTTTCCTCGATTTTTAATATTCATATACCTGTGTATGTTACCTTTTTCATTGATATTTACGTCTGCAAAATGGACGGAATGATAAAACAAATTATACTAAATTTGAATGTCTTAATTATTATAATCGTTCTAATGTAATATTATCTAATTAAATACATTTTATTTTTTACCCAGTTCGCTAACCACGGTTTATAAAGGATTTTGACTAATGGATGGTTAAGGGACACTTCACTTATTTTTTAGACGTATCTATCTTCTATACATTTAATAAATGGTTTGTCATCATAATTTGAATAAATTGTTAAAAAATTTAATACTTTTCTTTAAAATTATCACAAGTAAATGATAAAAATAAACCAAATTGGAATATATGTAATCAAAACAATATTATATAATAACTTTATATTTGTACTCGTTATGTATAAAAAATGTATTCCAAATTTTGACAAAAAACATTTTTTTTTATAAATTAATTTTGTCATTACTATTAATACATTTCTGTGCATTCTTAGACCATAGATATTGAACCACATTTGATAATAGAGTAGAAGATGAAAATGTATGATTTATGATAATAAATACATTAGGTTTTGATTCTGACAAAATTTTTCTCTTTATATTTGACTTTTGGTTACATTTTTTGTCATCTATGTTTCCTAAATAAAGATTTATGGAAGATCCCATGCGGCAATTTTTCGGGCCAATGCTTAAAACATATTTTAAAATGCTTTTATAAGAAATGCAATCATATGTTTAGTTGCATTATTTTGCATTAAAGGAAGTAACTTTAGTATTTTACTTTACTGTAGTGGGTGTCAGTTGGGATGACCAACTATTTTTTATGGAGATTTATATTTTTATAATTTTTCTTTCAGGGGTTTTGAATATTTTTTTCAAATTTTTCGACTCTAATACTAGTATTTTTTGTAACTATAATTTGATTCACTTTTGCACGTTTTATTAGAGAATATAAAAAATTAAAGAGTAATTTATTAGAGAGTAAAAAAAATTTCGGTTTATACCGAAAATATAAAAAAAACCGTATTAATAAATAATTTGGTTCAATTTCTGACGCTTTTTTAGAGACATAAGTGTTTATTTTACTTTGTTTTCAATTACTTTTTTTGTCCCTTTTACTGGACTGTGACAATTTCTAGTTTTATGACTTAAAAAAAAAGTAATTTTTCTATCTTTTAAGTCCTTCTTCTTGAAAAAGGTATATTTTATAATTTCTATTCTTTTTAAAAAGTTAGAACAAAAATAATCAATAAACCCGCGTGACTTCTAATGTTTCCTTACTTATATACTCTAAAGGAGGAATGCAATTGATCAAAGAAATTCTGCAAGCCATTGAAACTCTCCGTAATAATACAAAATGAATATTTTCATAAGATTAATTCTACGAATATTACATAGTATTGTGATGCAAATTACATATATAATTAAGTAGATGCTAGTTTTCTTCTTGGATGGTTTTCTATATTATAGAAATAATCTTTTAACATTGATGACACATAAAAAAAATTATAAAATGCAAAAGTTACGACATAGACATACTTAATCTTTTATCACAGAGTAGAGCTCGCTGATATTAAAGTGATATATATTTGTCGAATGTGGAATGAATCATTAATACTGATGATTAAAAGCATTATAAAGAGGAACAGATTTGATTAACTGAAGGATAAGCATGTAATAATTTTTGCAATTCATTATGAATTACTCCAACAAAATGTTTTCTTACTGTGTGATTACTGGTACCCTGGAAGTGTCAGCTTTTATAAGTATCAATACACTTAACTACTTTGTAAGGAAGAAAAAAAAAAAATATTGCTCGTCTTATATGAATAGCAAATACTGCAACCAATATATGATATATGGAACAGCAGAACTAGAACTAGGAGTAATTTTTGGAAGGCCATTAGAAAAGGAGGATTTCTTTGTCCTCAAATCAAAAACTGAAGTACACCAGCATGCAGTGGTTGTAAAACTGCGGTATTGTTTGTATACAATCAAGGCAAAGAAAATGGAAATTGGTACATTTATTTTAAATATTACAAGAAATTATTTTGAATTTTTAATGATCTGGGTTTTGTAGAGTACTTTGCTTTTATAAAAAAATTATTTTATTTTAGTTTTATATGTTGTTATTATTTACATAATTGTGTAATTGAATGGATTTGTTTCATAGACTAATAAAAATATGATCAATACTTATTTATTTTAACGAATATCCATTAGACAAGAAAATTTAGGTACATAATTGAACTTACAACTAATAAAAGTATGCTGTACAAAAAAACAAAAAACAATGTCTTCTCATATACATTCACAATATTGCCTTGGCACAAGCTGCATAATACTTTTAGTCGATTAAAAAAGTTATATTAATACATACATACATATTTGCTTGAAAAGTATTCTTTTTTCAAAGTTTATTTACATATGTTTTATATAAATTTTTACTATATTTGTATTTGCCATTCACCAAATATTATAAGCCATTTAAAGGTTATGAGCCCTGATCTGTTGAGCTCATAGTATTTATAGTCAATCTGTTAATATATATTTAACAGATACTGATTCAATAGTTTTAGAAAATAACATAATTGGAAACTACCAATTACAATTTCAGGTCTTTAACCATTTCAGATCCATAAGCTACATAAAGGTAATTGTTTTTTATTTAATTATGATTTCTTGTAGGATTCTAGGATCATATGTAGTAACATCATATACGTCTATAAAATAAAATAAAAACACCTTGTTTGGTTGGAAAATTATGGGGCATTGGTGTTCCTCTGGGTGTGAAAGGAGTTTTTTATCCTAGGAAATTTAAGTTTATTTATTGTTTTATTTAAAATATTTAAGTACTTTTATCACATAATTTTTTCAACAAAACAATTATAGATGATACTATTATATAAATTTGGTTATTTTTGGCATAAACAACTTAATATTTTATACTATTTTTTCTAAAATATAATGCATATTTTGACAAGTGAGTTTTTAGAAGCAGTTTATATCATTGAGTTAAAAATAATGTAAATCATAGATAAAACCAAAATAGCTTTTTTTTACATCCTTTTTGGCACAATGGATATATTTTGTCTGGTTTTATAGTAATTTGAAATTATATTTATTGGCTTTGTTTTGCATCAGCTATATTTAATTCAATTGAGTTATTCATATATAATCATTACAACAAACGATAATACACATAAGAAAACTATATTATACCAGTTGATACATTAAGAAAAAAAATCACCGCACACACAAGGAGACATCCGTGTCTCAAACAATTTCAAAATGAGTAGCTTCTGATGTAAATACCATATGAAATTAAACAATATTTTCAGCTTATATATTTCAAAATATAAAAACATATATTTGATTAAGCAATGATTTTC
Organism: Lepeophtheirus salmonis; assembly: GCF_016086655.4. Lineage (NCBI taxonomy): Eukaryota > Metazoa > Arthropoda > Copepoda > Siphonostomatoida > Caligidae > Lepeophtheirus > Lepeophtheirus salmonis. Next base: position 21,210,189 of record NC_052144.2, read on the forward strand.
ATAAAAATAAAAAAGTTATAAAGATTTAAAATTGTTTCTTTCCAATATTGATGAATGGCTATATTCAGTAGCTTACAAAATAATCCAAAATTACTTGTGATAAAAAAATTTTACATTTGAAATACAGTTTGATAGCTTAGCTATCAAACAAATAAAACACAGAAAATTTGGTATAAAAGCAAATGCATTAACAAATATTGTATTATGGGACACTGATGGTCCAGAAGGAAAAGCGTTTAAATTTTTTTTTTTTACAATGGAAATATTGGAAATATTAATATTTTCAAAATATGAAAATTAGGGAAAATATAAACACCGTTAAAAAAAGTATAAATATATATATTTTTTTCTATTTTTTCACATGCATAACTTGATTAAATTAAATTAGCATATTGACATAAATATATAAAATATTGTTGTATGTATCCATTTTATAGCAAATGGAATATAATATTATTTAACAAGTCAATAAATCTTTAAATGATTACATAATTTATAGAATATAAATATATGCAATAGAACACTACATATAGATAATAGTTTTAATAAAATATTTAAAATAATAGTACCTTATTTTGAATGATATTAGATTATAAAAGGAAAAAAACCCTGCAGGCTTAATCAATGTTATATTTAAATCATTTCATATCTTACTCAGAATATTTATAACTAGAGTATACGTTCGATACAGTGCAAAAATCTCAACTACAAATAATTTTACGTAAAAATCAAAGACAATTGACATTAATATATGTCTCAATTTTTTTTGCTGACCTGATCTCTCAAAATTTTATTTGAGTTATGTATCTTAAAAGGTCAATTTTGCGTTTTTAATATTTTATGTGGCCTTACTCAAAAAAAATTATCTTACATAATCTTTATTTACTGGAGGTACACGAGTTTTGTTTGTGGACGTAGGCAGTCCAGGTATAACTGACTAAAACAAAAGAAGAATACATAGGTATATAGATAACAACAAAAGATGGCGTCACGTCACATGGTCAAAAAATACGTGTGGCAGAAGGGAGTGCATAAGTCGGTAAAAATACTCCCTTCCCCTTTCCCCCGGGTTATGGTTTTGTGAGGGACCAATAATTCTTCTATATCGGAATATCTTGCATACATCGTGATGGAGGAGGCGCAAAGGTCGCTACATGTTTATTAGTTTTCTTCCAAAATAAAATTCCATTATTATAAATCTTTTTATTCCATGAAATATGTATTTAAGAGTTCAATAAAAGTAATTGGCTTAGTATTCAGTGATATATGAGTGTTAGAGGTCAAAGAATAGGTTCGGGGTAAGTTGTTTTACACTAATAGCGACAACGAAAAACTGTAGAAAAAAAAATGAAAAAGTTAAGCTTATTATGTTTATATTTAGATTTTTATTTACTTTATTTATAAATATATATATATATATACATAAATTAGATCAATGTACAGTGTCAGGACCCAAAATTTATCCCTGTTATTTGGAATTATGAGGTTTCATTACGCAACCAAACGACAGCTTATACATATATATTAATTTTTTTGGATTTTATCCTATGTCTCTAAGAAAGGTAAAATGTGTTCGATTTCCTCAGTGCCGAGAAGGCTCCAGAGACCGTTGGTATCTCCGTCTGGACTACCAACAACATCAAAGAATATATTACATCCCAAGACATCCAACAAGAACCAAAACTTGTTCAGCAACGATATACTGATAACTGGCCTGTCTTTATGTAGCACTCCTCTTCTTCTGACCTCAACCCTTTGAATTTTTCAGGTTAAGGTGTCTTGGAGAAGAATGTCTGTTACTTCCCTCATCCCAAATTGCATTCTCTCTGAGCTGCCATGGTGACATTGAGGTACGCCTAAGGGGAAGGCCTTCATCGTCAATAGCTGCCAATCTGTATGCTAGTGTGTCAAGGCTGTTATTGTTTTTGAAGAAGTATATATTAAATAATAAATATATCTAAGTATAGTTTTTTTGAAACAAATTTCATGATCAGTTTGCTTGTGTGTTTGTAAGCAGGAGTCATATTTTTATTAAATTTTGTAGATAGGTTATAAACAGCAAGGGCTTACAAACTTTTTTGAGTTCGACCCTTAAAGTATGGGGGTATACATTGTGCAATCCCTACAACTCTCACTGTGAGATAAATATAAAATTTGAATGTATTTTATGCAAATAGATTACTTAAAGGCCGTATAATCCCTTCAAAGTTCAACCCAGAGGCAAATAATATAAGTTAATTTTCTACATTATAAAAAATAGCGATTTTAATTCTACATATATTGAAAAATATAAAAAATACAACAAAAAAATAATTAAATATATTGTAAGCGATATTTTTAATAGATAGAATATTTTTAATCCTATCAACTTTTTTTTTTTGCGGTAAATAAAGTCGCAATTGAGACTCACAAACAAATAAAATTACAGGCTGTGTATGTGCAAATAGATTTATAAACGAATAAATGTCTTAATTTGACGGATTTGACAAACAGGTCTATTCTAGATTTAACTAGGGACACAACAACTCGAAGACATGGATATCAGCTAATCTGGAAAAAGTTGTCTCACATAAATAAGCTGAACTAATGGTAGAGGTAAATCTAAAGCTGTTTTATCCAGCAGTTAGTACCTATTCATAATAGAAATCGAGAATTTGTCAAGTGTTTTAGAATCAAAAACTATTTTTAGCGTTTAGTGACATGAAAGTTTTGATAAGAGCATCTTCCATCTCAGTATGCCGATACATAGCTGTGGTAGCTTAAGAGGAGTATCTAGTTATGTTTTTGTGGAGCACTATCTTTTGGAAAATACTTTTCAATTATCAAGAAGATATATTTAAATAATGTGTACATTAATTATTATTTAAGCTTTGATACCCCAATTTAAAATATATTCTATATTTTTGGAGATCTTTTTGCGACCTTCACATTGGCAACCGCTGATATACAGTACACACCCATTAGTTTTAGAAGTCAAGGTCAAAGTGATGTTATTAAAGCAGGATTACGGGTAAAGTTACAAATCAATTTTGGTAAACTTTATTGGAAAGTGATATATGTTAACCAGGGCCGCACGTCAGTATTGCGCTTTGTCCGCTTCAGCGGACCAAAAAAAAAAAAAAACCTTACTCAACCGTCCACCAATCATATAGGTATGTAAATATAGATGAATTAAGTCATAATTAATTATTAAAATCTATTATATATATGTAACTTATGACCAACTCATAATAGTACTGAGTCATTATAATAAAATTACATATTTGTAGCACGTCCACCCAAAAGGGTGCTAGATAATTTTTCTCAAAATTGAACATGGAATACATTTTCCAACAAATTATAGTTCATTTAAATTAATACTTCGGTTCTCGGCCATGTTCAGTCTCAACATGCTGAGGAAGTCGTGAAGTGGCGAGCTTATTTGAGGTATCTTTTCCAAACTGTTGGGTTCCTCGCAAAGCAAGGATTGGCTTTTAGGGGCGATTCCGAAACAAGAGAAAAGTTGACAGAATCTAATGAAAACAATCGAGGAAACTTCTTGGAGCTTTTGTCCCTGCGTTCACACGACAATCATATTCTCAGAGATAAACTGGAGGCCGAAGTCAAAAAATTTGGTTCAGCTGGGGCAGGTTTTGCCAAATGGACTTCACCTGACATCCAAAAGGAGCTGATAGAGATTATAGCATCCAAAGTGACAGAAAATATAATTGAAGATGTCAAGACTTGTGCCGGCGATGATGACTACTGGTTCTCTGTGATTGTTGATGAGACATCAGATATGTCAAACACGGAGCAGTTCAGTCTGTCACTGGGATATCTGACGAGTGAAGGCATCAAGAAAGAGAGCTTCCTCAAGTTTGTAAAAATTACCCAGACTGACGGCAAATATTTGTTTGAGAAGCTTCACGAGGCTGTCAAGGATCTCGGCCTTAACCCCGCCCGCACTGTCTCCTGGCCGCGGACGGTGCCTCCAAATATCCGGCATCAATGTCTTGCCGCCAGGTGGAAGATGTGTGTCTACATCCACTGCTACGACCATGTCCTCAATCTTGTAGTCAAGGATCTTCTCTCATCGCTGTATCTCTAGGGATGGTCAGAATCATGAAGACCCTCATATTAATGAGAAAAGATAAAGATACATTGTCGAGTTCAACAGCAACTTCTCTTCTCAACAGCATCTTTAGTCACGAATTTGTTTTCGGCATTGAACTGTTGAAGACACTCCTCAGACACACATCTAGCTTGTCAGATGAACTTCAAGGCAGAAAGGTTGACCTAACAAAGGCCTGGAAACATGTCAACCTAGTGATTAGGACTCTTGAAGATCTTAAGAATGAGAAAATCAGATGAAATCAGTATTTGACCAGGAGGACTCAATTGATTTGGAATTCAAGGAGGCGAAGATTCCAAGGAGAATAAAGTGGAAAGGAACAACTGAATCCTACTTCCCGTGAAACACATTTCGATGTTGCAATCAATAAGATTGTATTAGAGCTTGAGAGCAGATTTCCCACCGACGATACAAACATCACAATGGATCTCATTGCAATCGTCAATGACAGTGAAGTGGAGACCTGTGTCATTGAGCGTGTAACCAAGCACTACAGACTTGAACTCGAGCAGCTCCAGTCAGACCATGCAATCTTCCAGCAATTCAAGGTTAATATTATAATGTTTCATTTTGCATTATATGTTTAAAACTTATGTTTCTCTAGGCAGATATTGACACAGAAAACATGGTTTCGTCACAAATTGCTGCGGAGTTAATAAGCTCGGGAGTGTTCCGCCTGATGCCGGAGCTATACAAGGTGATCGTTATCCTGGCCTCAATACCCATCAGCAGCTGTGAGGCGGAGCGGTCATTCTCCTGTCTCAGAAGGCTCAAGAACCACATGAGGACCACCATGGACCAGGAGAGGCTCTCCTCCCTCACCCTCTTGAACATGGATAGGGTAATGGTGGACATGGTGCTCCATGAAGACATGGACAGTTTGATTGACACCTTTGCGTCAAGGAAAGAGAGGAAAAACTTCTTCTTCTAATCATGATAAAGAACACATGCATTTTTTCTTCATTTTTTTCAAACACATCACCACGTATACATGCGAGTTAAGAACATCAAGACTTGTGAACATAATTTATTTTCTGTCGATGTAACCGTTTCATGGTATATTATAATCTCGTTCATTATCTTCATCCGTTATTATTTTAAAAATATTTAAGGAGGTTTAAATTGTTTGACTTAATTGTATAGTTCAAAAAATTTATCTCATTCTTGCACCGTGCATTTTATACTCCATTATACTCCTTCCTTTATGAATATGTCGGCATTGACTTTCCGTCTAGAGTTTTTCCTTTTCATTTTATTTTTCCCAATGTTTGCCTGAAGAAAATAATGGTCAGACAGTCCATTGGACGATATTCTTGCAAGATTTAATCTATGCTGTAGCATTTGCCCTGTTTAAATATCCCACGTTCACCACTGAAAATCAACCGTTCATTCTTTTAAAGCGGACCGAAAAATCTTCCTGACATACGGCACTGATGTTAACACTAGGGGACTATTAAATAAGGTAAATGTCACTAAAAATTATAACAAAAGCAAAATTTTCCACAACTTTGAACAAATTGAGATGTCTCCAATTACTGTATTTTTTAGGGATCATGATTTTTAGGTGGAGGTTTGCACTCGATAGAGGGCCCACTATAGTTAATTATTGATTTGATTGTATTTCTTTTATATTTTGAAAGTAAATAACGTGAAATGCATCTATAATAAGGATCTCATTGAGGTAGATGCCATTTAAAAAAAAAGAAGAATAATAGATACCAGATAAAATTCCACAAAGAAAGATATTATTTAATTATTGTAAAGAATTATATCAACTCTGAATAGTTTTTGCTCAAAAAAGTCCAGAAAATCAATTTTGTTATAAAACAAATTTATGCTCTCTATTAAAAATATATATGCATGTCAGGTAGGTATTTTTTTCCAAATATTATGAATATTTATGATGATTCCAAAAAGACTTACAAATATGATAAACTCAACTTTATAAACGGAAAATATTACTGTTTAAAAAAAAAATATTTTTGTCTCTCCTTTTTTCATTCAATAACAATAAAGGACATTAATTTTGATTTAAATTATTAATTGGTGCTAATAGTAAAAATATATTATTGGGCCGAAAATGGTAATATTAGAGCAACCTTCAGAGTACTTGACTCTTAAAATTTTGACTCAAGTTGCAAATTTGCTGACATTTTATTTGATCCACAAATGAAACGTAAAATATATGTAAATTTTACTAGTATTTAGGAGAAAAGAATTTATTAAAATATGGTCCGTTTTGTGGAAAAAGTATTTTTTAATATAATAATTATTATATAATCTGATTGATGTTAAATAAGGATTGAATATTGAAACTACAGGGATGATTAAACCAGTATATATATTAGATTATACCTTCGATACAATTTTGGTTAGGTTACTTTATGTTATGATATTAATAAATTAGTGGGACATCCATTTTCAACCCTGCTAATTTATTAATATGAGGAAGAACGTTAAAAAGACTAGGCCAACATTAAATATAATAGTCGATTTCAAAAATATTTTTTACTTCCAAGTTTAAGTATAATGAGAACAAAATGGAAGGGTGAGACTAGTAAAATATGATTTTTAAGGGTCCTCCTGATTTACTGTTTGATACAATATCAGATCTCCAAGTATCACCATTATGGGCAAACTGAATACATGTACTAAAGACTAAAGTTAGTTTATACGTTTTTCCACGTAAGATTGTTTCTAAAACTTTTTTGAGAAAGGAAATTACTTTTTAACAAAACTTTTAAATTGGAAGACCTTTTTTCATAAGTGATATGTTTTTCTTAATTTTTTTGGCAAAATTAATTTTCCTTTAATTCATCATGTTGTATCAACTATATTTCTAATTTTGAAAACATAATTTCATTTGAATGCAACAATCTTTGTCTATAATAGAACATGTTACAAATATGACAGCAAATTTTAAAAAGGAAGAGTGTATTCCTCCGCCATACCCCTGTATTCACGGTCTTCCTTTCAAGTAACATTAAAGAGAGCTCACGTATCACCAGTAGTACTTATATCAACAAAGTTGAAACTCCTATGCATTGTTGTCGTTCTTGTTAGTAATCTTAACTGTGTTAAATATTGTTATTCAGTTATTATTCTTATTTCATACTACAGTATTTCACTGTATCTTAGTATACAGTTTAACCACGAGTGTGTTTAATCATGAATATTAAAGAGTAATGGTGAGTATTTGTTCGGAAATCATAAGTGTAAGTCCTTGTTGGCCTCATCACAGATAACAGGATTGACACAAAGTTATTCATGTATACGTCTTTGCTTGATAGAGAGTGAACTTGTGTTTATTTGATTCATGACAGCTAAGCTGCTCTCCTTTTAAATATTATTCAAATTATCATTGTTACCATGATAATTTTCCGTATATTTTTTTACAAACCGAAAAGCTCTGTGTATCACAGTTTGAGAATCAACCATCCTGGTAAATAGATTATTGAGCTAATGAAGTGATTTTTGTATAGATTTTTGATGAACGAAGTATATTTTTACTTTCTTCTTGTGTAAGATATGAATCATCCAATCCTTGAATTCTCAAAAATAGTGATATTAAAGATCTGTTGCATTTAGGATTAAATTAATAATGAGTACTAAGATGTTAAAAAAATGAACCCTATCTACCTATGGAGGTATAATAAGAAACAATCTATACGGTGAGTTAAGACAAAAAAAATGTTGAACAAAAATCAAAAAAAGAAGACTTTAAAAAAAATAATTTTTTGCATGAAATCCCACTTATATTTTCATAGACATATTTCAATCAATTATATGTATTACATTCAAATTTGGAGGATAAATTGAGATACCCAATAGTTAACTTAAATCCTGCAATAAACTTATGGAGCTTAATTTGGTCCGGATGAGGTATTTCTACTTAAATCCATAAATTTTTACTTCTTTTAACGTGAGGATTAATTTTAACTAATTTCAGTGGAATTTGTAATACCTCAAAAGAATTTGTCGTAATAGGTTGTTTGGCAAAATGTGACGATAATTCGTGAAACGATACAAATTTAGTCCAACCCTGTTTTAATTTCAAATTATTCTAGCTTTCATTTGTAATGACAATGCACACACATGAAAGGTATACTTCCCTATGACTAAACTAATTACATCATATTCGTTTGTGATGAAACACAATTTAAATGTATATCAGTTGTCAAAATATAATTTAAATGATGATGAGAAAAATATTATGACTCCTTAAATTGTCAAATTCAGAGATGATATAGATTCGTAAAAAATATAAATTGTCACTTATGAAAAAATAAAAGAATTAATTCAGTCATTAAATATATATATTTCAATTAATTAAAATATATAAGTATTAAGTAAATCGAATCAAGTTGTAATTTGACTTAGATTAGCTAGAGAAGTAAACACAAAAGAAAATGAAATTTATGGGCTCTAACCATATTCTAAAAAGTGATGAGTCTCTAATATATATTTATAAATATACTACGTAAGTGTTTATTGCTTAGTTAAACCGTATAGCCTCTATAAACCTTCGACAAATTATTTTTTTGGAATTGTTTTTTTTATATTTATTAACTATACCAATCTATATAGATTGGTAACCCATATATGTGTGAGTAAATACACTTTTTTCATTTTATGCTGAACATCCAATTATTTTTCATATATTTATGTTTACTATGGGTGTAATTTGAAAATGACCAGATTATCTCTTGATAATAATTTCATTACTAAATTTACTTATTTTTTTCCCTCTAGGTTTTATTCAATTATGATTAATTATTGTAAAATATATTATTAATATATTCAAATCATGTTACTGGGCATTTCTACTCAATTCGGTGTTTCTATAGGAATACTGAGAGGGTACCCAAAAGTTACATAAGCATATATTACATCTTATCTCCCCCCTTACTTTTGATTACTAAGTTTCATTAAGAAACCAATCCACAGTTGAAAAAAAAACAAGGTTTGTTTTCATTCCATATCTCTAAGTGTAAAATGTCGAAGTAACAACAAAAAAGACAACACTTGTTACAATCTCTTCCTCTCCTCACCGGTATCAGTTCCAAGAAGGCTGCAAATACTGTTGGCATCTCTATTTTAACATTCTATTATATCAACAGTATAGTAGAGGCCATACAACTAAGAAGAGCTATGGATTTTGCAGAAAATATATAGCCATCTTCTCGCCTTCTTCCATGTGACCCTCCTCCAGCCCGACCTCAACTCCTTACACTTTGTCTGGAAAAGAATATGAATTTGTATTCGTTCTGAGCTACCATCATCAGATTGTGGTACCCCATGGGCACTGCCTTGGTCATGAAGAGCTGCCAATCTGTTCGCCGGCGTGTCAAGGTGTGAAGGAGGCAAAAATTAGTTTTGTTTTGTTTTTTCTTGATTCCATAAATAATACGTTTTTCGTTATTTAATCAAGTTTAGTGTACCCATTGTGGCTTTAAAACAACAAATAAAAGCATTGTCATCCAAGCTCATCAGTATTTCATTTTACTACATATCTTATATAGATATGTAATTATATAATATTGCATTATAGTATTTGTTCAATCATTTTTATATCACAAAAGGTTTTTTATGAACCATTATTTGATCGAAATATTAATTAGTAAATTTTTTTATAATATTACTCCAATTTTTGCATAATAAGGACAATGGAAATATCCTTTGATTAACAAAATAATGGGAATAATTTTATTTTAATATTTACAATTGATATAAATTGCTTAACTACCTAATATATATAACTAACATATCATATATGTTTATACTTAATAAGCTTAAATAAGTTTTTGTCATATGGAATTTTAAAATAACGAAAAAAGTGAATTCCATAAAAAATATAAAAAAATATTATAAAACTAAAAAAAAATATATCTACATGTTTACTAAGCCGATCAAAATAATTATTTGGCTTCAAAATGTGTGCTCTATTTTTATTGAATGAATACAATGATGTAGTTTTCAAATGCTAACTTTTAGATTAATTTTTTTTGTATGAATATGTAAACAATTTATGTGACATATTAAATCACTTTCCTTAGTAACCGGCATTGCATGGAGTAATTAAATGTCGGCTAAAAATCAAAATTTGATTTAATAATTTCGAATATAACCTCCTAAGAAAATTTCATTATTACTCTTCGTTTTTTTTTTTGCACACTCACATGTAGATTATTGTGACAAAAAATCAGTTTTTTAAAAAGTATATGGCTTAGGTAAAAAAGGGTTCCTAATTGTATAAAAAACATGTCAAAAATATTTGAACAGTTTTTAAAAATATTAAAAAAATTAAAAAGTTCACTTTCTAAGAAAAGGTCATAAAAAGTTCACATAGGTCATAATAATTAAAAATTTAATTGTTTTCTTTGAATTTAATGTAAATTAAACTTATTTGTAATTTTTCTTTCCAAAAAAGGGTCATTAGCTAAATTTCAATCAACTTCAATTGACGTTTTTTTTATCATGTATTCTTTATTTTTTGAGAAATAATTATCAAATATATTTTTTTATAAATTTAGTAAGCTCAAATTATTGTTTTCTCAAAAAAGCTTTTATTTGATGTATATGGACAGTATTCAAGCATATGCATCAAGCATATGATATGAGAAAGAAAATGGATATATTCAAGACATTCTTATGATGTGGTAACGTGACAACAAGAAAAGTAAGTTGACTGATGGACAGTGGTTTGTTCAGTATGCCAAGAATCACCGTTTTCACTCTGGTATTGGGCAAACTTAATAAAAAGTAATATATGACCATCCAACTTGAGGGGTTATATTTATCCAAGCGTTTGTGCATTTTGCACATTACTGTTCTGACGGGCATTCTGCACATTGCATGCTCTAACGTGGATTTTACACATTACCTAGGCATTTTGCAAGATGCCCGATTTTCCACATTGGCCGTAATATATATATTATTGGAAAATATAGGAATAATTTTTTTTAACATATGGTACCATAAATTTACTGCAAAACAATAAATATAAAACATTAGTATCAACACTTTCTCTCGTTTTTACCTTTCCTTTTAATCAGAAACAAACATCAAGCAATTCATTAGCTTTTATAATACAAAATTTTACAATTAATTTTAGAAGACAAAAAGGAATTCCATTATGTCATTTCTAAATCGAAACTGACCACCCTGAAGTTAATCTGAGCTTTTTAAATATATATAAAACTGCACAAGTCCAGTATTAACATTTATTATCTTCATTTCAATTATGAATATGTTTTTTATACGTATTTTTTTTGTTATGCTCTTGATGTCGTTGAATTGTCATTTGTAGTTTCACTTGAGCTCAGTAAGTAGGTAGTGAGATTGTGAATGACAAGGACGTCTCAGTTTATTACAGTGACACGCTTAAAATAGATTGCCGTTAGGTTTCAGAGTATACATATATATATATATATATAATATACGGCAGTTGATGCTAACAAGATTGTTAATTTAGTTTGACTAAAAATCTTTATACCCCTTTTTCCCTAAACTCTACAATATTACTATCTCTAGTGAGGGATAGAGTTGTAAAAATAATCAAATTGAAGGCGTGTTAGGAACATCCAATATCATGTCAAAAAGAAATAATAGTAGTAAATAAACCTAAGCTCGTGTAAACCACAGTATTAATAATAATATTTTATATGGTTTCTTTCCTTATAAATTATTGAGGGATTTGAGTGTGATAGCGACGTTTATAGTATTGGTGAGTTTCATTGCAATCGTACAATTTGACATGTTTGGATTATTTATGTGATGACCTCAAAAAAAAAATATGGATCTTAGATTTCTTTCATTGTTCAACAATTTCCCCCCCCCCTCCCCCTTGATTTTACTTTTTTATACAAAGTTAGAATCTTTGGAAGCTTTCAAACATTGAGGGGGGAAGGGGTACAGTAAAATAGTCCTTATATAAATGAGTAAAAAATGTATCTTATTACTTTTCCACACCCACTTATAGCGATACTGTTCATACATATCAGATGTGAGCTGGCATACCAGATCTAAATCAGAAAGTCATATCTGGAAAAACATCCAATATATGCATTGTATTGGTATAGGAGAGAATTCTTAAAAATTTCGATATTTGCTCATATATTTCATATCATGTCATCAAAAAAAGAGGTAAGTTAATTACCTCTTTTATTTATTTTCCATAAGTATTCAACTTCATAGTCAAAAATTATTTCCTAAATAATGTTTGCATATATTATAAACTTTGACTATTAAAAGATATTAATCATTTTAATTTAATCAGATTAAAACTCTCACGTACTTTTATTATAAATAGTGGAATATTTAAAATTATTTCAAAAATTGTTTTACTAAAACAACAAAGAATCCCGACTTATTTGAATATTTATCTAGTTCCAAGTATGATCACACTTTAGAAAGTTGTAAGAATATGTCCATGAAATATTTAATTGTCTATATTTTGTGTATAGTAAAATAAATACTTATTGTATTGAGCCTAATTGTAAATTTTTCCTTTTTAATCTACATCAACTACTCCAAAAAAAATAAAATTATTTGTTTCATTTCAAATTTAATTCTCATTCAATTTTTCAAATTTATATTTGTATTATGTTGGTGTGTAATATACCTGATTACAGTGTATTTTCAAAATTGTATTTTTCGTTTGTTGTTCTTTGCAATTTTCAAATATTGGAAAAAATTGATTGAAAAAAAAAGAAATCTTTTTTGAAAACTTTTCAAAGATTGTTTTTTATCTGGTTAAAAGAAACATATAAAAATAAAAGAAGAAACGCCATTTGCATGTTTAACTACAATTATGTAAACGACACAAGAATAAAAAACAAAAGAGAACAACCGGCAAATCCAGAGATCTGATAAAGTAAATTATATTCTGAAGAGAAGATCTTGAGCTAGGTCGGACGAATAATTATTAGTAAACCTTCTAAATATTGTTTATTTGTATTTCCCATAAATGGAGAGGGAGTTGAGGATTATAATTGGATGAGAGATATAATCATGGAGCCACGAATGGACCTGTTGGTTCTTGTACTTCACTACGAATGCTTTGTTCTGTGGAGAAGAACCCCTCAATCTTCCACCTATCCTTATATCGTGAGGATGCTATAATGAGTCAATTTGAGGTACTTAGTCTCGCCTCAAAGTTCATTCAGATCTCTTCCTCCACCATCTTAAGGATAGCGGTAATTTTTCAGATTCGTAGAATAAATTAAACGAGGTCTTTTACTTCTCATGGAAAAAATTATATGTTTCTCTCTTTAAGGTAATCCCGTGACTTGTTTGTAAGAATGCAGGACGTTCCACATCTATACATTAACCATTTTGACTTTTAGTAGAGAATAAATTCTTGACATTAGGATCCACGTTTTCCATTTCATCGCTAATACTAAGCCGTTCAACCTTCTCCTTCCAATATAAAAAGGTACCTTCTCATCACGACCAATACTAATCTTCGAAGTTTGCTTGATCATATTGTTTAAAATGATTTGTATAAGGCAATGAAAGCAGGTATCGGAGGACAATGATAATTAATTTTGAAATCTCGTCCAGATGTTCTATAGGATATAATTTTTTTTTTCATCACAGGACTTCCCTTTGATACATAGTAACCTGCAGAAGTAATCTCTGCATAACTAAGGAGATCACTCTTACTGTCCAGTCGAGGATTATAATTTGGTGGTTCGTTTTAACCTTTGTAAAGGAAGGGCACTCTCAATGGTAGAGCTTCATACGGAGGACATCTGTGTCAAATGATGACCCGATCTTTTTACCAATCCAAATATTTCAAATGGCCCCATACAGATCCGTTCAGTAAATTGACAACCTATCTCTTGTAACAGTTTTTTTTTTTTAATCCCCCAAAAATCACCAGTGATTCTGAGTCGTTTTTACCACGAATGATTAAGTGTTTTTCACACATACCTTCTATGTGCATAGAACCAAGATCCTAGGAAGGTGTTGACCTTGTTACGTATCCCCCATACTTAATATTCCAATAGTTTATAAATGCTATCACATATCATCTTTGAAAAAGGTGCGTATCTCAACAGATAGAAGGTTTTTGGGAGGATATTGATAGCCCAGGTCGTCTGTTTTTCATATATGGTGAGTGTTGTATTACTGAAAAATCTTACACTCTTTTGGATAGTAGATAAATTTTTTAAACCATTTCTTCTCTCAGCATCAGCACTGCAGCTAGGAACTTCAATTCCTAGAAGTGAGAAAGACTTAACAAAATCTAATTCACTAAGGCTATGTCTTATGATAGCTGTCATAGTTAGATAAGATCTGAGCCTTCTCAATGTTGATGAAGAGAACCGATATTTTTTGAAATCCTGAATGACTTTAATGACGTAAGAGATGGAATATGTTAGTTTTTCTTGTGTTTCCGTTAGAAATAAGGTAATATCATGAACGAATAATAAGCCTTCAATGACTTTTCATTTATTTCCAAACTGTCAAGGCTGTAGTTGGAGTTGATAATCTCGTTTAATTCAATCATTGCTTTTAGAAAGACAGATGGTGATATCAAATCTTCTTGTCGAGCTCCACACTGAATGCAAAATTAGATTGATCACCAGGAATATAAATGCTTTCAAAGAATGACTGAAACAATGTTAATAAACCCTTCCGGCAGTCTGTATCCTATATAGCTATTCGAAAATGAACCTGTGTAAGACAGTAACGAATGCCTTTTCGAAGTAGAAAAAAATGTAGCGTACTTGGATGATGCATAAAAGTCTATTTCATCTGATATAAAGTGTGGTATATCCTCTAGTGACGCAAAAAATCCTTTCTGATCTGTTAATATAATGTATGGAAGAATTCTGGAAAATCTTCGATTCAATATTCCGGTGAGTATTATAGAATGAAGTATTCAGGAGGGAAATGGGTCTGTAATTTTAAACATCATACTTTGACTTGTTCGTCTTTAGGACTAAAGTTAAGGATCCAGTGCTCATGAAGTCAAGAACAAAACCCTGCTTGAATATTTCCATAAACACTTCTTCGAGGATTGAAGAAAATACATTTTTTAACCTTTTGAAAAATTCAAATGGCAACCCAGATGGTCCATGGCATTTAATTTTTTTATCATAAACCTTGGATGAACTTTATAATTTCTTCTTTAATGATGGGTAAGTTAATACCTAAAAATTACCATATATCACCATTTGAATAATTTTGATCATCTTTTTAAGTTCTTCCCGAATTCCAATGTTTAAATAACAAGAGAGACACATTCAATTTCCAGAAGGATCTTCGAGCTTTCGACGAAACATTGAAATAAGCAAGGGGAACACCATAAACTCTGCCTAAAGATTTGTTAATCTACTTGAAGACAAAGGATTATAAAGTTGACTTAGTATTTTGATAACAGATCTTGTATTCCCTATAAAAATATTTTTTGTACAAACTCATCAAACACAAGCCCAGGTCCATTAAATTCTTATAATTAATAACCTTATCTAGATTTTTACCATTTTTTTTGTTACAAGAACCCTCATAAGAAGACTAATAATGTGACAAGTAAGGGGTAATGTTGAGGGCACAAACTAATTCTCCAATTTCGGATAAAAAAATTTCATTATGTAAGTGTACTAAAGTTTAAATTCAATGTTTGGACCACATAACACATAAAATGTTTTTTTTTTTCTAAGAGATAGCATCTCGATTACTCTAGAACATCCGTCATAGTCTGAATCCCTCATTGGAGGACTAAGGGACAAACCTAGTATTAATTAGAGCAACTACGTCAGGAAACAAAAATCCTCTGATGTTTTAATTACTTTGATAATCTACTTAGAGAGGCTACGAAGTTAACACTGTAAGTCATAATTGTTCCCATACTCTCTTAATACGAAATAAAAGAAATATTTATTGTGTCTTTTTATCTTGCGTTTGATTTTGTGTTTTACACATGTGAGATATGTATCATAATTGTATTTATTAAATTAAATTGATGTCATGTTATTAAATACTTTTGTTTTGTTTACTTCATCATTAAAAATAAAATTAAGCCTATCTGGCATTAAAAAACAAAACAATAAACAATCTTTCATAATTGAAAAAAAAATCCACAATATATTTTTTCTTTCGTTTTGTTTTTTTTACAATAATAGCAATCTACAAATAATAACAAAAATACGTTTAACCTGTTTATCTGTCATAAATAAACTAATAATACAAAAGTTGTGGACACACGTAACACATAATTAAACTAGATATATTTTAGAATTGAAATTGAAATTAGTAAAGAAATATTTCTTTTGGATCATAACTCATAAATATTTAGACCAAAGACAGTTAAAATACTTTGTTTCATTTGTGGGTAGCTTATTTTCATATTCAATAGATCAAAACCATATTTCTGTTCTATATATAAAATTCATCACATCATTTATAAAGTAAGCTGAATAAACTCGTAAAATAAAATTAATCAGGAAATAAATTATATATAATGAAGTAATAATTTTTATAAACAACATTATTATTCCTAATTCCATCAATTAGGTTTCTGATTTGTATGTGAAATATTACCCATCTAAAGATTGAACACTTTAGAAACTTTTTTTTTAAATATGTAAAAACAAGTTTTCATAACAAAAATGAAGAAATGTGATAACGGAAATTGAAACTATTTTCTCGAGAAATTTCTCAATGGAATGACTCATTTAACACTTGTTTCTTATACATGTACGTTTGATCTAATATCTTTCCATATTCAAACATAATATGTTTAATTTTACTATCTTAATATCTAAAAATATTATGGTTTTCACTTTTGCCAATGGTGGATGTAAAAAAAATTTTTTTTTCTTTTTTCACCTGTCCAACTTAAAATTAAATTAAATTTTTTGTAGCTGTATATTTTACCTTAAAACTCAAAATTCATATTTTTTATTTACAAATTGGATGATTTGTTCCTAAGATAAATGTAAAGTACTTTTTTTGCAATTTTATTAAAAAGGTGATATAAACCAATTTTCAAATGGTACCATCTTTTAAAACTGTTTTTTAATTTCAACAGACATATCATTTGAGAAAAATATTTAAAAAATGTTTTGCAAGAGTATATTTTTATATTTACTCAATGTGAAGTTATGAATGTGAATGTGAACTTAAATGTAATCTCGTTTATCAAACTTTATATGAGACGAATTAAATTTATTTTTTAGCGCTGAACGTTATCAACAGAAAATGTAAGTTTTGAAATACATACATTAGACTGTACCAAAATGAAAAAAGTTGGGAATTTGGTATTTATGAATAAAAACAAATCAACCTTAGAAATTAAGGAAGGTCGTATTTTTAAGAGTTTAATTGACAGTTTTTGTAGTAAAAAATTATAAATCGGTTGTCTGATTTTGCTTAAAAGAACAACGAAAGTATTTTGGATAATAAAATCAAAAAATGAGATTTGATTAATAAAAATGAAGAGAAAATTCAAAATACATGCGCGTAATACGCGGAATCAAAAGATAATATTTAAGAATTGTTGAAAAATTTTGCAAAACATATGTTTTATCTATAGTACTTAATATTATTAAAATTAAAATTCTGTAACTGGATTCAAATCGATAATTTTAATTAAACAACACCAAAATTTCCTTTTTTTTTGACATTTTACAAACTTTGAAATCAAAACGCGTCCATGAAGGACCATTTTTTTGGCGGTTTGATGGTTATTTTCTTGTTTAGAGGAATAAAATGCAAAATAAAAGATATCTGGCGATACCAAAATCCGAACTATTGTCAATACGATACACCCTAATATAATAGAGATATTTATTCTGGAGATAATTGATTAAAATTCTTTTAGTTATATTTATATCATTTTTTAAATTGTATTTTTCATTACATGATGTAAGAAATGTTAATTAAATAATATAATTATCTATTTTTATTTTATTTGTATATCAAAAAATTTCAAAATTTCAAAAATAAGTATCATACCAAACATTTAATTGAAAAAAAAAAGAATGAAGTATACAAAGTTGGATCGAATTCTGATTTTTCAATACCGATTTAGTGAGGATTTACTCTGTTGTTAAAATTTTATCTCTAAAATATATTTTCCTTCAAAATGGATAATTTTCTGTGGGAGTGACAATCACATCGTTGGAATTATCAAATAACTTTTTTTTTGTCTCTAGTTCACAAATTATTCTATCTGTGAAAAAGAAATGGTTTATTTTCTTAAATTGTCCTTCTAGAACCTGGTCAATATTTCAAATGCTCATATAAAAAAAAAAGTGCGTGTTTTTCATGCTAAAAAGATCATATAATTCTTGTGAACGAAGTATAATTATAATAATACTATTAACAAAATTATAAATAATAATACTAACATGGATAAAATATTGTTTCTAAATTTTTTCTATATAGTACAAAATATGGATCAAAACAGCTTATTCTATTGACACATCAAATAATACTATTACATTTATAAATTGAAAATTGACTGATTTTTCTTTAATAAAGAAACATGTTTCCATGTTATTAACAAAATATTAAATATTGCAATCTATTTTGACATGCAAAAATATATGATTTACATAAAATATTAAATAAAATGTTAGCTTGTCTGTCTTTCAAACTTTATTCTTCCAATCAAAACTCAAAATTGGGAGAGTCAATGGTTCTGAAATTTTTTTTATGAAAATATTTGTTCAAAGATGGTTTTAAGTATAATTTAATAAATAAGTTTTGAAATAATAATTGCAAAAAAGTATGAGTTTAAAATCTTGAACCTGCAAAACCACAATAATTATTTTGTAGATGTGAAATAATTTTTAAATTTCTCAAGTTTGTGTATCAATTCGTTACAAAAATGAAGGGTAGTAATATAATATATCCCCAGCATAGTTCCACAATAATTAATATTTTTTTGGAACATTATTGGAAGGTACAGAATATCGGGTTGCGTCTGATTTATTTGACTCTCAATTCTAAGGTCAACTTCTCAGTAATCATACTTTTACGTCTTCATAAAGCAAACTCAATGTCTCTTTTTTTTTAAATTTTTGAGGATAAACCAAACAAATTAAAAATATTAAATATTATTTTGTAATTCTGGTAATGCTCGATGTTATAAAATCTTAGAAATCTGAAGTGCTTGGAAACTTTTCTGAACAGCTACACAAGAAATAAAAAGTTAAAGTATTTTGTCATTTATAAAATCAATTCTTATCATTACTTATTTATAAGGAATGAGGGATTTAACAGTTACAAGCCACCCAGACTATGAGTTTCTTGAAATATCAATTACAATCTTTTGATAAATTTTTTGTATAATTCTCTAAAGCTGTTTATGGAATATAAGTAGGTTGGATGTAATAGCTTTTTTAGGCATTTCTTTTTCTATCAATTGCTTTTAGACTAAGCATGAAATAAAAATTACCTTTTAAGAAGTAGCATAAATGATAGTTAAATAAGTTTGGAAAAGATTTGTAAATAGAAGAATAAACAATAAATTTTATCTTCCCTGATGGTATGAAAAGATCCCTTACTTTGACATTTTATTCCTAACATTTTTGAAATGAAAAAGTTGATGTACAATTAAAAAAAGATTTATAATTCTGATGAAACCTTTTCGAGAATATTTTTTTTTGTATTCCTCTCAATATATATTCGTGTATTATGCTATCAGAGGTTTTGTGGAGTCCACAGCACTTATTTCACCAAATCTCCCTTTACTTTGTACAATCTAAATTCCAGCTTAAATATTCTTAAAATGTCGGAAATCTTATTTCCTTTCAGGAATCCTCGTTTTAGAAAGGCCAAGCTTATAATTTCAGATTGTGTCCATTTTTGCTACGAAAATACTAAAAAGAATTATAAGGTTTTCATTGAGTATAGTAATTAGTCTTTAGCTACTGACATTTGTAGTTAAAACCTTACACAGAATAAGGGAATCCTGCTTTTCTTCAAAGACTTTGGAAAACTCCTGTAAACTTTCCCGTCTCAAAAAAATAAGAAACAGCCACATAAATTGACCAAATTCAAATTTTCCCATCAATAGCATCTGTTCCCAAAGCTTTCCCATCCTTAAAGTTCGTTTTTATAAAATAAGTTATAACTTCTTTTTGAGTTTACCTTACTTTAGCCGATAAAAAATTAATATTCTTTTGGAAGCACATAGCTTAAAGTTTTAATATCTCAGAAAAGTCCGTAATAATATAGCCTCAATTGACAGTTTTCTTGATTAGAAGCAAGTTTTTTTTTTCTACGTATGCTTATTTTCAGTGACGATTTTTACTTAAAATTCCAATTCCACAATTTCTGAGAATGGACGTAAGTTTGTGGTTTTGTAAGTAATAATACGTAAAAATCAAGAACATTTTTATAAAATTTCATCAACCTTCTTTTAAACCACAATTATCTCTTTCTTTTTTTATGAATAAACTCTATGGTATTATATTTAGTCATATGAAACAGGAGATGTGTATTTTTTTTATTGTTAAATGAAGTGTTAAAGTGATTAATAAAAACGTATATTAGTTATTTTATAAAATGTTTGTCTTCTAATACCCATTTGTGGGAATTTAACCGTTTCTTAGGTATACAAAATTGGAAATTAATTTTAATAAGGTTATGTTCTGGTTCATGAAGAGGACCGCAAACAAGCGTTTATAGTTTTTGAACGGATAGAAGGAGAGACAACATCAAAATTGATTCAAAAAGTCGTATGTCCCATTGGTTGGAACACATTGTCTTCTGGGATCAAAACACTAGTTATGCTTCGATAATTTTTTTTGATTGGTGTATGTCTGATTCGTTTAATATGACGTTTAGATCTCTTACGATCAAAAGGGGATAAAAGTCATGTTTACAAACGTTGATAATCAATATATTGGAAAAAGGTGAAAGGTTATTTATTCCGTTATTGGATTAACTTCATTTGTCCGATAATATATCCGTACAAAACCATCCGTACAGGAGAAGATAACAGTAAAATTAATATCTGAGATTACCTAAATGTAATTTATAAGTGTTTTTTTTGGATGTTTTTAACATATGGGCAGGTCATATGATTTACAATTCTATATATAACCTATATATCATTTAACGTTTTTTAAACTTTTGCATATTTTTATCATAACTTTTATCTGTGGAATCAATACATTTGCTTTGACATTTCAAATACATTAAAGGACTCATAACAATATCAAAAAAGTTATTAATGGTAATAAGAGTATTTTAAATATTATTTACATTAATTTGGTAAAAAAATACATTTCGTTCAAAACTCAATAACAAATAATCAAATACTTACCATCATTAGAATGTCTTTGTGGCGTGCTTCCAACTCGTTGAAAGAACATCATTTCCACAGCCAAAATAACAAACAACATCATAATATGAAGCAATCCCATTATTTTTTTGAATATGTTCTTCTGTATTTTTTATATAGTTAATATTCTTTCAAGTCTCACTTGATCTTCAAATTTATTTTGGAATTAGATTATAATACAACTAACTTCTCACATGTTCCACATTCTGCTGAAAAAAAAAGTATAATTAGTGAACAAATATTTGTTATCTTTATAACAATTACTTAAAATAAAAAAAAGGTTCGATTTTTAAAGAATAAATAATCCATATTATTTATTAGACAATTTATTTGAGTTATCATATATATCAAATATAAATAATAGCTTTGAAAGAAAAAATAAATAGCTGCTCTCACAAAGAAATATTTTGCGAATGTATAGAAGCAGAAAAATTAAAAAAATATTTACTGTCTACGGTAATTTATCAAGAAAATTATGTAATAGATTATGTATGTATCCCCTATCATAGTGCAAAACAATAATTGAATTAAGGGTGTCTCACTGCGGCTTTTCCGAAGTTATATGTTAGTTTAGGCACAGAATAGTGTTAAGCATTTGCTTTTTAATACACATAGTTTTGGGTATATGAATAATTTAAGGCCATAAACCCTGGGCAATTTACTCGTGAATGTGTTGTTGGATTGTCTTAGACAATGACTGTGGTAGGAAAGCAGTCAAAGCTATCCAGACGTTCAGCTTTATGATGGTGAAACCGGCAAAAACAAGAACAAACCTTCAAAAACAAGCTATAACTAAGACATCATGGAATGCTGTACATAGTGAAAAAATTGTCATTTCAAAGTTTATGGGAAAATCCCACTAATCCCTCCGTAAAATTTCAAAATATCTAACACCTAAAGGGTACCGGATCAGCAAATATGCGGTTATTATAACATTTGTTTTCTATTGATTAATGAAATACACTCTATAAGTATGGCTAATATCAGACTTGAACTCCACTAATACTTATGCACTTTTGGGACCAATACCAATTATTTGGTATAATAACAAACTCATTAATCGGCTGATTTTTATAAATGCAAAAAAATACATACATAAAAGTCCAAGTATGATCTGAATAAGAGAAAAATTGAATAAATTTACTTTATTAAGGTGCAAAAAAAGGTTTTGATATATTGTATATTTTTTATTGTGGAGATTTTTTGAAGTTTATTTTTGTTTGCAAGAAAGAAGGCATTTGATTTCAATAGCCTTATCAAATTACAAAACATTCCACATTTGGCTAATTCGAGGAATACTCTATACATGCAATATGCAGAATTTACCCTCCCCCCTCTTGAGCCATTTATTCATTATTTCTTAAGGCAATTTAACTTTTTGTCAATATATCGACACAGTCTTTGGTTAGATCCTTTTGAATCAATCCTCCGCCAACGAAGAAAAATGGAAGTAATGTTTTTACATATGTTCGTTAGTTTGTCTGTCGGTTCCCAGGATTATGTCAAAAGCTACGGATAAATTTTTATTTAACTGGATAGGAAGATTAATTATTATATGGATACAGTAAGAGACCATTAAGTATTGATAGTTCTAGGTAGCACAGAATGTTATAAATGCATAATTTTGCATAATTTTAGAACATATTAAGATACAATTGGTGTCGTTATGAAGGAAGACATAACAAAAACACAACTTTAAAAAAATAACAATGTACGCTCTAACAAGTTTCCTTTCCAGCTCTTCTCTCTTGTTTGTTATTTTTCCCTAATGAAAAATAATAATTTATAGATCTTAAATGTATCTACTCTGTTAAATCTTTTCCAATTATTAGATTGTCTACCTACTTTGAATGTGAACAGTAAATATATAATACTTAGTAAGCATCCATGCTTCCTTTCATTCATCATTAAACTCTGATAGTTCTCTTTAAATAAATTGAAAAATTGTATCGGAAGGTAGATTTAACTAAATTGTACAATATATACAAAAATTAGGAACACAAAAATCATGATTGATAACTATTAGTCCTTATTACTTCTAATCAATAATAAATAGCTAAAATATTCTTTCAACATATGTAAGTATTTCAATATAAAATACGTCTTTGTTAGCATATTGTTTTTCACTTATTCCTTGGAGCAAAAATTTACTTTATTCTGCTTCTCATCTAAAAATATAAATCATTCCTTTGTTAAATAAAACCCTTATCAACATTTTTTTTGAATTTGAAAGAACAAGATCTTGAAATTACTTTCTTTTTCAATAAGTAGTAAGTATGTCATTGAGTATAGCATTTTCAGAGTATTTAATTATCTTCACATATGTTTGAAAGTATAATTATTTAGTAATGTTTTGGTTATCAAAATACTGTACACGAGGCGATATGTCATTAAATTGAAAGACTGCATTTTAGAATAAATATATATAGTAGTGACACTGCTCGGTAAACAACGATCTCAGGGGAAAGGATAATTCGTAACTTAATGTGTGTAGGCTCTATTCGCCCTCTCACTTAGAGAAGGAAATATGTTCACTTTATAAGTTATGAATGAGCAGAGGTAAATAGAAAATTTAGTTGAAAACTGGGAGTGGCTTTTCTAGTCGAAAATCTGAGCAAGGTTTTGATTTTTCAATGCTCTTATTATTATTCTTGCATTCTTGAAAACAGAACATCTTAGTATAAATTAATAACTAGTGTATGTGCTCTTGAACGACGGTGAGTAACAATGAGACTTGAGAGTTTTCAGTGTAAGTAATTTTTAGACTCGGAGTAGAAACTAATAATCAATATGGAATAATTCTAGCGTGTACGTCAGGCAATTACTAGAAATCAACGTTAGAAAAAATGTGAAAATGAGAAAAGTTGGGGGTTTAAAAAAAGGTCTATTTTTGTTTCATTATTAAATAAAAGACTATTCTTGTAAGACCAAATTTCTCTACTTTTAGATGGAAATTGTATAAATCACAAAAAAAAAAATCGTCTTGCTTAGAACCTCTAGTTTAATTTGAATGCATTTTTTTAAAGTATAATGCTACAAAAAACTGCCATAGCCACTTTAACATTGTACATCATTAAATAATATAATAAGGATGAATTAAAATTGATGATGGTAGAAAAAGTTTATTATTCTTCTTATATTTTCAATCTTTTGACGCCATTGTTATAAGGATATAATCAAATATATTTTTGCCATGAAATCCCAATTTGTTCTTCATCTATTGTCAATATCTATGATATCCGAATTTCAGAGCATGGAAATGTCACTTTTCATGATGTAGATATACAAGAAGGACATATAATTGAAAAGTATCTAAAAAATGGTTGTTCCTTTTCTTTAGGACCATTGAATACATGAGAAATTAAAACCTCTTGTTTTCATTGATTTGATTACGAGTGTGTTTCTTTTTTGGCGAGACCAATGTCCACAAATGTTTCCTATTTCTCAATTGTGCCATAAAACGTATGTTTTTGGACATTTTTTGGGTTGGATAAGGAAGATAAAAAATTATCAAAAGACTGTGTGACTCGAATTGAGTATTATAGAACGGTGAAACGATATTTGCTATATTTTTTTATAATCATTCTCTTGTGCCTTATTGTTCAGAGAGTCTATGCAAAAAAAAAAAACCTTGGTTGATTGGATATTAAACATAAACAACAGTGTTAAGTGAACATAAAGATAACAATACAAGGGTTAAATACGTAAAAAGTCATTAAGAATCTATTATTTTATTAACTGTGGACTTTTTGAACCCAGATCAATCCTTTTCGTCACATTAAATAGAAAAGACAGATTTTCTTTTTCTTTATAAAGTTAACTTTTTTGCTATAACGAATGAAGGATTATGAACATACAAAATAATATAAGTTTTTGGTGAGGCTAAGCAGGTAAATTTTTATCTAACGTTTTCAGTCTTTGTAATCTTGTTCTAAAATAATTCCAGGAAACTATTAAGAAAGGCTCTAATTGTACGTCATCTCTCTTATATCATGAATTGCAGCGTTTAACTAGTGTTCTACGTCTTTAAATTCAATGTCTTAACTGTGGTAAAGAAGTTAAAAATGATGGGAAGTTATATTTTTAATAATTAATGTCTTTTACAGAAGCCAGAATTGAAATTATATCATTTTAGATTTTTTTGTATACATGCTTCTTTGTGGTACATTTGATAATGTTTATAAAGAATTTCTTGCTGGAAATCATTCAAAAATATCTCCTCACTGCAGTTTTGGCGTACTTTCCAAATCATATTATCCTCAACAGCAAATTGTTTGTGTGGAAGATTTAGTAGAATTTGTCGTAAAAGTATTTACTAAATAAAGATGGTTAGATGCCCGCAAATACAGTGTTATATTTTATGAAGAATGTTGTTCATTTGCTTTGTTGTAATGAAAAAAAAGACTTTTTCTTAAAATCCATAAACAATAAATGGAATTTATCCAAGACAGAGTCCATAAATAATCATTTTACTCAACTTTACGATTTATTATTAATAATAAACCAGATATTATTTTATTGATAATTGTATATTTTTCTTAATATTAGCTATGATATTCCTTATCACTATGTCTTATGAATAAGTAATAAGTAGTTAATGAAGAGGACTGTTTTTCATCATTTTATCTCCCTAAAAATGGAAAGATATCGAGTTGATAGCAAAATACAGAATCAATCTATAATTACACTTTTTAACCATAAAAAGGACTTCTATATAAGTTTTATTTATTTAAGTATTTTAGATACTCAATCTTTTATTAATAGCTTGTTTTTGGGGTATGTAGAATTTTCAGTACATAGAATAAATAATTTCATATATCTGAATAAAGTTTTTTATAGTGGCTGATTATTAATTTCTTGTAATGAAAAAAAGAATGGACGCTCGGTAGTCCAGAAAATGATTTTCCTTAGAAATTAAAAAAAATCACAGTACTTTGAGTAATGTATCTCAATTTGTTTATGTGCCTTGAACTCTCAATTTGTTGAAATGTCATGTTCAATTTTGCATTTTGAGTGACCTTAACATTATTTAATGGTATCTTACTCTTCACATATATCACATTTCGAGAAATTTTAACCAAAATTTTTCACGCAGTTTCACAAAAAAAGACTTTTATCTTTATCCGTTATCCTGTATTTAAAATAAATAATGTTTAGTGTGATATTGGTCTCTCAAAACTTAATGGCAGCTTAATTCTAACATAAATAGCCTTCCTATGATATGCCACTAAAATAAAAAGGTAACTTTCGCAGTAATCCTGCTCACAAACAAACTGAAGGCTAAACAAATCCTTGTTACCACTTTTTTGGCATAAGTGATAACCTTGGAACTAATTGAAATTTTGTTAAATGTTTTGTAGTTTTATATAACAATCTTTAACACTTCTGATATTAATGAAAATTTTGTAAACATTCTTTGTAATATCTGCTAATTCCATTGTTGTAAGTTCCATTCATAGTAAGTAAGTAAATTTTTTGTAAATATTCGATATAAGTTAAAAATATAAGTGTTAGATTCAATCCTATAAAAAATATAGTTAATTAAAGCCAACAATTATTTGATAATTACTTGAACGGGTTTGAATTTTTTTTTATTATAAAAAAGTCCCTTTTATTTAAAATCGAATACTCAAAACTTGAAAAACTCGGGAAATTACAAGTCAAATTTCTAGCTTTATTCAGACGGAGAGTAAAAACTACATACATTCGCCTTACAAGTTTAGTTAATACTGTCTTAAAAAAGAAGATATTACATAAAATATTAAAAAAAACGGATTAATTTTTTTAATAACTTTACTTTCAAGGGCGATACATCGATTATAGCAGGCATACCATTTTCAAATTACATTTTTATAGTACCATTTATCTTAGTCTCAAAATAGTCCTCAATTATGGCAACTACCTCAGATTTTTTTCCAGTGGGCATTATTTCGATGGATGCAAGTAGTAAAGCATGTCAGTTGGGCTAGGTCCAGAGAATATGGTGGATAGGGAAGCAATTTGTACTTTAGTCCATGTAATTTTGCCCAATTTGTTAGTGATTAGCGCTTGTGCATTATTTTGATAAATCATAACTTTTTCTTCTCAAATTTGGCTGTCTCTCTATGATTTCCTCTTTCAAATGCTGTAAGAATGCTATGTAACAATTATTGTTGGTGGTCTGTTCTTTGAAGGTAATCATTGAATATTATACCATGTGTAATATGCATTCCAGAATACTTATACTATAACCTTGCCAGCCAACTGTTGTGTCTTTTTACGTATTAGATTCAATTCCTTGTGTGTAGTCAGCTCAGCTGACTATCAATTGGATTCAAGAATGCAATGATGGAGTCATGTTTCCTCAATAGCATCATATCAACTAAAATGTTCGTAGTTATTACTTCTTTTAATAATTTATTTATGGCTATTGTGTTTGGCATGATTTTTGTCAAAACTATTCTAAGAGCAGTTTTAAATGAAAGCATCCTTATAATCAGATTAATTAATAATTATTTAGTGAATACCTAATTATTGCAATTTGTGGTAAATAATTAAATATTTTATTTATGTAAATTAGAGTAACATCAATAATTACATAATATTGCAACATGACTCATCATAACTTATATATACCATTATTTTTGGCAAAATGTATTTATGGTAATGTGTCCATTAGGCAAAGCGAACATTTGGAATAGTCATCCCTTGGAAAAGTGTCTGTTCGGCAAAATGACATTTGACAAAGTATTTTAGAATCACAGAGACATATTAATTAAAATATGATAAGATAAATTATACTTATTTAAAGAATGTCTCTACTACATCAATTAACCTATTTAATTTTGTTTCGTAGATTTTTATTAGATGAAAAAAAAATGGTAGTGAGTCTATTTGATCAAAATTTAAAGCTATTGTGAATTCATGAGGAGTTCATACTCAATGATATTTATAATACAGTTGTGCTATACAAACTCATTTCTTTCTATTTAGTAAAATTTATGGCAATGACACCTTTAAAGTTTGATTAATTGAACAAAAAAAACAAAAAACTATTAGCATCCCTTTTAACTATTTAGTTAAGAATGGTTGAATAGTTGAAACCATGCATATTGCATATACTACTTTATAAATATTCTTGCAGTAGAAAATGCCACAATATTCTAAATAAGGATACATGCACCAACAGTTTTACATTAATGCATCTTCTATAAAACTTTTTTACACCACTTAACATCATTTTTACACATTTAAAAACATAATTTAGGTCAATCATAACTTGTAAAAGTCAATAATCTTATCATTTTTATGTATTGAGTGCTAAAAGCATGATGTGTCTTTAGTTGGAGAAATATCTTTTTTTATATGTATATCTGTATAAATATTATCCCATCAACAAAACCTACGCCTATTTTATTTGTATATATATACTTGTTTATGGTAATGTTAAATTGCCTCAGTAATGTCAAAAAGCCCATTATTAAAAAAATTGAATATGTACATTAAACATATATCATTCTCATAAAATCCTGAAGGACATAATTTTCTGGTTAATTATACAGAATATTAAAAATTGTTTTCAATTTATTTGCAGTAAAAATACTTGTTTGATAAAATGAAGAAAGGTTTGATTTTAAATCTAGCTCAATTATCAATTATAATTGGTCAACATATCAGTGCTAAATGAATACTACCGTACTTTGACTATAGAAATTTATATTTACAAATTATTATTTTTTGTTTAAGAGAGTGATTTTATCTTAGGATTTTATTTGATTGATGTTTTGTTATGAAAAAGTCTAATACACATATCAATTATAATTGTAATTAATTTTTGATTACCTCCGCCAACAAATGTTATGTTTATGGCAGATTTGTTTGTTTGTAAGTAAAATTACCGAAAAACTTATAGATAAAGTTTTATAACAAGGTTATATATGTTAACATTACGACCCCATTTAATTTTGAAAAGTGAATGGTCAAGGTCATAACAAATGTTAAAAAGGCAAAATCGACCATAACTTTTTAAAAAACTGAAATACATAGCTCAATTTAAATTTATCTGGACAAAATCATATAAAACAAATTAAGATACATAATTCAAATTAGTGTTAATTGTTGTTAATTTATGGGAAATGATGTAATGCAGAATTTTGTACTCTCCCGAGTGCCCATTCTAATATATGAAATGTGACTGACTAATATTTTAAAGCAAAACATTTTAAGATTTTCTCAAATATTTCTACAACTGAAACCGTATTTATTTGGCTAATCGTATAGAATGTCATTCTAAATTTATATAAGTTCATAGTTTGTTTTCTTTAAATTCATTTTGATTGACATAAAAAAACTTTTTTTAATATACAAGAGCGATCATGCAAAAATTTATATACAATGTGTACTATATTTATACACAAAGAAATGCGCATCCGATTAATTTGAATACATTTTAATATAAGAATAGAAAACTTAAGTATTATAAAAAAATGTGGATTTAGTATATTTAAACAATGACATTACTATAAACATATTAAGAACAATAATAAAATATAAATTACCATAAGTTTTAGATACTATTTACAGGAAAAAGTTTTTTTAATACTAAAACTGAGAAAATTGCAAAAACAATGATAATTTTTTAACTACTTTATCGTTTATGCTAATTTGTTTTGTTTATTCGACTGTTAAAAAAATATTATTAAAAAAAAGCTTTTCATAATGATGAAAGTAAGAACTTTTACTATTTTAACTTTTCAGTTAGTAGTAATTATACAATGCGTTTAAAAAAAAAATGAAAATAAATTAAAAGTACAGGGAATTGTTTGGAGTGTTAAACTATTTTCAAAGTTCAATAGAATGATATAACTCAATGAAAAACGCGTTTGGGGGACCTCAATGTACGTAGGTTAACAGCCGGGCATTCCTAGAGGAGGAAGTATAACTTATGTATATATATTTCAAAGAAGATTGCTAAGTCAGATGAAGTAAATCTAATAAAATAATGTTTACTTATATTTAATATCTCCAACTCAATTTGACCGATTAAAAAAAGTTCAAAATTGAGCTACAACTATTATTTAAACTGGATAATCGTTATTTAAAAATAATTGTTTTATAAGAAAATATTTCCATCTCAAATTGCCTATATAATTAATCTTTCCGTATTTTATTTTCGTACTAGCGGGAGTACCTAGAGTTATTTGGCGTCTACAACAGACATACAAATACATTTTGGTTTGTTAATTAGAATATGCTTAGCCTTTTCTTTATTTTTAATATACCTTATACGCTGAGTTTTAACTTCACATCTTCGTTGTTATTTGTTAGATCAAGTGGTTCACAGTTCTAAAGCATTAAGCAAACACTCAAAATCAAGCCTTCATAGACAAACTAACTTTCTTTTATTATCATTGATATGCTTTAGTCTAAATTTTAGTATTATTTTTAAGAAAATTTAAAAAATTATAGAATATAAAATTGAAATATTTAATAATTGCAACCATAGATACTTAAGGTTTTTGAAAAAAATATTTTAATTATATCCGTCTAGTATTAAGACATAAAACCCATCTTCAATATATACTCTTAGTCATTTTACTTTTTTGTACAAGCCTTAAGGGTACGTAGACAGGATAACCACCTCCCCCTAAAGCTACGGAAACCCCAATTAAATGCGGCAACCTGTGTAACATATACCCTTAAGACTGGGATATATTTACATATACTAAAATCACATCTTTTACAACAAAAATTTATAAGACCAAAACAGGGCTGTCTATAAAAATAACAACACCGATTTAAAAAACGTCATTAAAATGGCCAGTGTTCTTAATGGCTTCAATGTAGTGTAAAATTTCTTTTTTATTAGGTCGTGTCTTCCATATTTCCCTCCCAATACTCTCCAGGGCATCACACTCTACCCATAAATGAATTGGAGTCTCAATTGTATCTCCACACAATCTGCATTGTGCATCTTCCACCATTCCCATTACCTTTAGATGCTTCCTTAAGGGAATATGCCCTGTAATGGACCCAATTATAAAGTTTATAGATGCTCTCCTGTTTTTAAAAAGTTTCCATTCCGAAGTAGGCCCCTCCAAAAAGATTTTTGCTTGCCGGCACGTTCTGTCTTCTATCCATTCCCGTTTCCATGTTTTACTTATCTACTTATTTATCTAGGACAAAACTGCACTTTTGGGAACTTCCAGTTCTTTGTGAATAGTTCCGACATTCTTGGCAAGCGCATCTGCATATTTATTTCAATCCTAATGACCTTTTATCTATGTTATTGTCACATTCCTTTTCAAATACTTTATTTCTTTTATCTCCTTAACTTGTTGACCCGTGCAGAAGCCTTCATTTTTTGCTAAAGAACTAATTGCAGCTGAACTGTCCAGTAAAATTTTGGTAGGCATTTGAACGGACTTTTCCCTACTATTGAGAGCAGTAATGCTTTTAAAATACTCTCCAGTTCACCTTGAAAAACAGTATTGTACCATTAAGTTTCCACAGCTTTCCATGACACAGGTATTTTCATAAGTTATACACCAGCTATAAGCAACTTTGTCATCGATTTTTGAGCCATCTGTATAAACGTTGATAAATTTTGAACTAATCGTTCTACCTTGCTTTTCTATTTTTTTCTCAATAACCTCTATTGGTGCTTTAAAGATATTTAATATTGATTTCAACTCTTTTTGGATCAGACAAGCCCCTCCTTTGGTTTTATATGTAGGGATCCAGGTTATACTAATTGCTTCTTATATTCTCCTGTGTGTTGCTAGTGATCGTCATTTTATGTTTAGGTATAAAGGTTCATCATTGAGCCATATTTCCATAACTGTAGTTCGTGTAGATATCATCATTATACATAAATAGTAGGCATGCTAATCTATTTATTCTTCTCAATCTTTCAATCTGGAACTCCTTTGTTATTATACACGGTGCCCATATTCCTGCTTCGTAAGTCAAAATCGATTCGACATAGGGCTTACGTATCAATTTAGCATATTGTTGTTTTAAACCCCACTCCGCCCAATCATTTTACGGGTAGCCCATTTAGCTTTTTTGATAATGTAATCCAAATGCGATTTCTAATTAAATCTTCTATTGATAACTAAACCAAAATAATTGTATTGTGTTACCCATTCTATAATTGTTCCGTTCATATGTAATATCAGTGTATTCACTTTGTGAGACTAAGTACATAACATTGCTTTCGTTTTATTTTCACTAAACTTAAGACCAATTTTTTTCCACAGATCTGCTCATTTCATTCACCCGTTTTTGTATGATAGAACCCATAGTTGACATATCAATTCCAGTCATTATCACAGCTATACCATCTACAAATCCAACTGTCTTCGAAATCTGAATTGATTTATCATAGAAACGTTCAACTTCAGGGACTCAATATGACAATAAATTACTCTCTCAATTCCTATGAATATGGCATTAGTTAGTGGGATTGGTCTATAGGCTTTTGAAACACTGTAGTCAATTTTATCAGGTTTTGGTAGAAAAATTACCCGAGCATTACTCCAAATTTTTTGGCACATACAAGAATCTAATTAATAATTTAATTTATAAAACAAAGCAATTCTCTCATATTACTTATGTGGTATATTTTGGAAAAACTACAGGGGCAAGTCCATATGGTCCAGCATTTAAAAAAATTTAAAAACATCCCAAATTAAAGAAAGAGTTATATCATTTGTCTATTTTGTGTTAATATTTTGAAGCAATACATTCGAACTTCCTTCTGCATATGTTTCATCTGACCCATGTATAATTGAGTCACCAAAATTCCCTCTCACTTAATTATTTAAGCAAACCATTGACGAATTTCTCCCATCTTGATTACTTGACATCCCGATACTGGGTCCATTATGACCATTTTGTCGCTTTATTGCAGTTTATATTACTGTGTAAGAATCCAACTCTGTGCATCTCTTCCTCCAATGCCTTCGTCTCTCCAGTTCGATTACCCTCCTATATTCTATTTTATATTTATAATAGTCAACTCTATCGTTACTCCATTGGGGTTTTTTTATTCTTCGCTCAGCTCGCTTAGTTTATTTTCTCAATCTTGTCAGTTATTCTGTTCACCATGGTGTAACTCGTTTATATTTTTTTGGACGTAATGGTGCCCACTCATTTGGAGCTTTGACGAGGGAACTCGTTATTTGGTAGCTAGAAGTTCTATTACCTTCCCATGTATCTTGTTTTCCAATCCAGTTGTTGCAACCTTTTTCAGTGGACGCAGCTTCTTAACATATTCTTGCCATTTGATTGACCTTCGATTTCTGTATAATATGGGCCCTGTTTCAATTTCAAGTTTAAACATAAAATATTGATGGTCAGACATTGATTGTTTTTAGAAACATCTCACAAAGAGACATTGGGAAGCATGTAGTCGATGACGAAGGTTACATTTATAATCGAGGAACCTTTTACCCCTACAAATGTAAACTCTCTCCCTTCGTTACATATGTTTAATTCAAATGCTGCACACATCTCTTCTATTTTTTCACCTCTCTTATTTGTAGTTTCATCACCCCATAATGTGCTATGTACATTAGTATCCATACCTATCAAAATGGGTGTGCGCTCTTCTTTATAATTTTGTATCAATTTTTCAAGCATGGAAATTCACATTCTAACATTATATCCGCGTAATATGATACCACAACAATCCCCTGTTTCTTCAGCTTCAATGTTATTGTCACCATATCTCCATTACAATAATCAATTTAGCTAACCACCTTTAAACATTTCAAACCCATAATACCCGCCCTTACGTTCGATCCTGTGGAACATTTATGCAAAAAATTATCATAACAGGGATTCTTATGGACTACACGGCCATTTTTGTTAGATGGCTCCGTAAGAAGTGCCATTATTATTTTATTTTCATCCATCGTCTTACACAGTTTGTAACCTGGTATTGATATTTTATCCCATATTTATTTGTACACAATAAGATCAGAAGCCAGTCTATTTTTTCATATTATTCGCGTTTATAATTCATTTCTTCCAATCATGAATATTTGTTTAAGTGAACAAATCTTTTCCTACCATTATTTATCTCAAAATAATCTGAGTATAATCTGTAGAAATAATATTCCATATTTCTTATGAAGTAAAATAGTTTCTTTTACATTCTTTATCATAAAAAAATAGTTTTAAACTTGAATAACAATCAACGCACCCCTATCTCTTTTGTACTTTTCTTTACGATCGGGTGATACTCCTTTTGGTTTCTTAAACTTTTGTAAGGCACCTTCCAGTTTTTCAGTAGTTGTATCCCCCACCGCAGGTTTTTTCAAATCAATGCCTCAAACTCCGAGGTTTTCATGTTTCGTCTGGAATTTTCATAATTTCCTCTGAGTTTTTTTTTAAATTTTTTTTCCGTGCATTACTTTCCTCCCCCACAGTTTCTTCATCTATTTGAGAGTTACATTCTTCATCGTTCCTATTTTCTTCCCCAGTTCCTCATGTCGTTTGATTCATTAGACAGAGTCTCTGTTGCTAAGTCGTCTGTAGTTTTATTTATTTGAACTCATTGCATCGCAACTTCCTTTTCAGTTTCAATCTCCCTGTATTGATTTCTAGATTCCTCAGGTGTTTCATTAACATTATTTTGTCCGTCAAGACTTGCAGAGTTTTTGGATTTGACCCCTTCTGTGAAGGTGATTGTTTGTCTGTTTGCCTTGCGGTGGAAACTACTTTTGATCCACTGCGAAAACGCCTTTGGTCCCTTAGGTAATTGCTTGCAGTTGGTTCTGCCATGTCTAAATTCAAAGCATTTAGTACGTTGCTTGGTCGCCTTATCAAACTCTAGTTGATAAATAATTCCATTTATAGGTAAAAAAGAAGGTACATTTTTGGGGGTTCCTCTTGACAGAATGTTTAAAGAGGAACTGGGCTGCTTTAAAAGATGTGGAAATTGTTGAAATAATAAGGAGTTTTGTCATGTCCTGGGCATTCTTTTATGAATTGGGATAGATGGTCAGCCACCTTATTATAAGTCACTGAACCCCACACATTTTTAAGTTGCATATTAAATCTTCTATCTCAAACAGTCCGAGAATTCCCGACATTCAACTCGTACATTGAAAGAATCATTTTTCTTATCCTTCAGATCAATAAACAAAGAACATTTTTGATTCTTTCCCCCAGTGAATTCATCTGTTGAGGCTTTATCAAAATTATTTCAGGTCTATGTGGTGGTTCACATGTGACAGATCTTACCTCCACTAAATTAAGGCCTAATGCATCCCTAGGTATGCAGGTAACATTATCTAGACTCATTTGTTGGAATGAGGCCCTTCTACCATTACTCGCTTTACAGACAAATAATGATAACTTTAACCAATTATTTTCTGAATTTTGCATGTCCTTTCCATCACGTTTAAACGAATGAATGGTTTTTTTTCTTTCTATTTTGTCGAACCACCTCTGAGAATAAGGATGTCTTCTCAACCTTTTTTATTTACCTTCATTCATAAAAGTGTTGATTTCTGTTATTTCATTTTAAAACTCATCGTATGAGTCGTGACAATCCTCTTGACAGGTTTTTTTACTGGTCGAGTTTATATTTTTGCACCTCTAGATCCAAAAACTCATCAGCTTGATTTGTGAGGTTTCTAGATCATGGCATTCTACTTATAACTGACTATGATTTTTTTATATTTTTTTATTTATATAGCTCCATCCATGTGTGAAGCCCGGGATGGAGCCAATGTGTTAATACCAACAACCTCAGTTAAACTGTTAGAATTTAGTTTTATTCTAAAAATTTCCATAAATTAATGAATATTTCATAGAAATGTTTATCAAAATGTACATTTAATATTTTTGCTATAAAAATAACAAATTATATCTTGTTAAAACCTCAAACTCTTGTTGTAAATATTATTCATCTATAAGAATCTATTTTTCTCGGAGTATTATATTTATAGCAACACATTTTGCATTTTAATTGATATCTATGAGTGCAAAACGGAAAAAATGAACTAATTTTTTTTGACGTATTTATATAATTGTTTAACTATTGATCGTGTAATTTAATACTTTTTTTTACAGAGTTAATAACAAAATGAATAATTACAAAGGGAAGGTTGAAAGACAAGTAATATTATCCTCTATTTTTATTTTTATCCTTTCAGCTCATGTCATAAAATAACTTATTCTCCCATTTTAACTCTATCAAATTATGAAATATTTAACTTGAAATTAAATTATAAAAAAATATAAATTTTTGACACATTCATACTGATATAAATATTTATAAGCTTTTGATTACTATTCATTCTATTGATAACTGGAATATAAGTTTCTGAAAAAGACATTTTTTTATAAACATACAAGAAAAATTTTCCAAACGACGTATTAATATTTTTATTTTTTTGTTATGTATTAGAATACGAAAGAAATGACTTAGAGGATAAGAAAAGTTATATATTAATATAGTTGCCTTTCTGTCAACATTTTTCTTTAAAAAAAAAAGAAAGGGAAGTCATTTTTATTTTTTGCTTTTGAATAAAAAAAAAATGTTCAGATATGTCGCACATACACACAATGCATCATTCGGAAGACCAAGGTGTCATTATCATATTCTTTTGTACTCTTTTTATGAAAAAAAAATAGCATTGCTTCTAATAACTATTGGGACGAAAAATTAGTCATTGTATACTAAGTTAATAAAAGGGTATATATGAATGGTAACGCTTATTTTGAAGGGAATAAACTTAAATTAGGACATGCAACTTTGGTAGAGTGTGGGGTGAAGGCTTTTTGCTCACATCAGCTGTCTATTAAATTAGGAGAAGGGAGAACAAGGTATTCATATTTTGGTAAGGATACGTTAGATATTTATACAGAATGGGGATCTAAAACTTGAAGCAGCATTTAATTGCAATTTTATCCCCACTATTTATATGTACAGTTGAAACAAACCAAAGAAAAGTTTTTTTATCCCATGTGTCTAAGTTCAAAAAAGTCGGAGCAATATCAAAAAATACAACGCTTATATGATTTTCTCTAAGCGTGTCAGTGCCGAGAAAGCTGCAGAAAAACTTTGGCACCTCCCTCCAGACTACCGACAGCATCAAGAAGTCTATAAAAACACCATACAGCAAAGAAGAACTAAACTCTGCAATAACTATATGCTGACTACTGACCTGTCTTCATATGACCCTCCTTTAGCCATGACCTCAACTCTTTGGACTTTGCAGTTTAGGGAATCTTAGAGAAGAATATCTTCTGCACATCTCATCAAAATTTAGATTTGTTTCGATCTGCCATTTTGACAAGGTATTAACCCATGGACATGGTGTTTATCGTGAAAAGCACACCATCTGTTCGATAGTGTTTCGAGGATGTTATTGTTTCGATAGAAAATTTATTGGCTTTGAGTTGTATTTTCTTTTTACGAAAAACGTCCTTTTTTTTGCAATTTAGTTATGTTACTGCAAATTTTGGTAAACCAGTCTGTATTTATGTGGCATATCAACGAAAAACAAGTTACAATAATTTTTTTATATTGAATGGGGATT
Organism: Lepeophtheirus salmonis; assembly: GCF_016086655.4. NCBI lineage: Eukaryota > Metazoa > Arthropoda > Copepoda > Siphonostomatoida > Caligidae > Lepeophtheirus > Lepeophtheirus salmonis. The sequence goes on from NC_052144.2 coordinate 21,248,146, forward strand.
ACATTTGTATTCTTACACGGATTATCGTCAATTTCAATCAACGAATAATTTTTATTAACCCTTTTGGGTGTGTCGCAAATTGCACTTAAATTAGCCAAAACTGATAAAGATTCGTTTGCTAATTTTATTCTTTTTATGACGAAGTAGTTGTCAATGACATGTATGCATGAAATATTTAATGGGAAAAATTAATTTGTGAATACGTATTTTATTTTTTGTATTACAGTCCTTATTATAAGTAATTACCTTAAATGTATTTGCATTATAAAGTTATATAAAAAAAAGTTTTATTCCAAAGAGTTAAACCGTTATATTCAAACATGCTTAAAAATACATTCATAATTTGTTTAAGAATTTTTGAGTCATAAAAAATTATTTGCTGAATTTTTTATTGTATTTTATTGAAAAACACCACTTAAATATTATAAGGTACATACACATACACGGATCATTGTTTTTTGTAGATTTAATAATATGACTTGCTTATTATTCTATTCAATATCAAAATAGTGGATTTCCAAACTAAGTTTTGAGCGTAATGTAATTTTGTAGTTGAAATGTCTGAGAAACTACTAATCATTTTGTTCTGCCTTGCTTCGCTACATATTTAAAAGTGTTATTGTAAATTCAAAATTGAAAATAAGGGTCTTTTTAATTATATATTTTAATTAATACTAGCAAAAACAACTTAACTATTAACTTTTTGAAACAGAATCAAAATGTATTACATTTAATACATCATTTATAATTATTTGGTGGTTGAAATGAAAAGAACTAAACTATATGTATTTGATTTCCAATAGTAAATCCCAGATACAAAACATGTTACAATCAAAATTACTATTATATTTTTTCTAACCATTGTTATTTAGCGTATATTTTATACTCAAAAATAGTGAAAATGAAAATGAAATATTCAATGAATATTCATACAAATAAATGCAGAAAGTTATTTTGGAGATTGAGTAGAGTTATGACCATTACGAAAAACAAATGTACATAAGTACATATAATGCCTTCTTAAAACTTAATATGCATGTATTTGCCTAAGATATTGATACCTTTAATTATTAAAGATACTAAAGTAGAGGACTTACATACTTCATACTGGGTTTGATAAAAAAGACACTGTGGTTTTCTAATTCCAGATTTCACAGTCATTGATTCTAAAATAATCACATTTTGGTAGATTTTTCTCCAATTAAGTATCTTTCATATAAGTATTACGTAATTTATTCTAAGCTTAAATCATTATATCTCACGTTTAATATAACAGGTGAGTATTATATATATAAATCCCAATTTGAATATTTACAGTGGAGGAATTAAGTATTTGGTCCTTTGGCAATTTGTAAGTTTGTCAACTGATAAAGATTTTATATAAAATTGAGGGCTGAACGCTCTCCACACCCTTTATGTGATTTTTATTAAGATACTTTTTTTTGCATCGGTTGTATAATTTGGGTTCATTGTATTGCTGGATGATCCATCCACGACCCTTTTTCATTAGCCTGTCCTGAAGAAAGGAGGTTGTTTCATCAGATTTCCAGTGTAAATCGAAAGAAAGATAGACGGGTGTCTATTTTTCCTTCGATGTAGTGAAGTTGTCATTCCACATTAGTAGAGAAATATATAATGTTCCACCACCCTCTGAGGATTAATTATCCCACGATAAATTTAAAAAATATTAACCCCTTTTTTAAAAGGTAATTTGGTTAAGATTACTAAACGTGGATGAAATTGATAAATCTTACTTTATAACTAATTTTTTTTAAACAAATATATTTGTCTCTCACAATTAAGCCTCATTGACCAAGTAAGTCATAAATCAACAAATGCTTTTTTGGATACAGCTACATTAAATCATTGTAATATCGGTTAAGACTATAAACATGTTTTTTGTATTTGGGTCGGAAAATATTTTTTTCATAATATCGGATCAAAAATTATTTTAATATCGGTGAATGATATAGCAATATATGTATTTATGATGTATAAATATTTTAGCCCTTTAATCATTATTAATATTATACGTCACTTCACAGAAAAATTTGGAAAATTTTAAAGTCACAATATCAAGATGATAATGATAAAATATGCAGTCCAAATACTTGCCTAAGTACATCAATGAACCCATCTTAAGTATTCTGAACGTTAATTGGTTCAGCTACAAATTCACATAACTATTAATGTAAAATAAGAAAGAGTTAATAAATTTTAGCCATTTTTCTGTCTTTCTTTGAAGGAAAGTTTACGTGATAAAGCAAATATAAGATTTCAATATAGTAAGGTAAGTTATTCAAGTTTAAAGACCGTCAAACATATTTATTAAAAAATAAAAATGAAAAACTAAATGATCCTCTTAATCAATAATAAGGATACATACTTAACTTACAATAGTTAACAAGAAATATAAACAACTATTTAAGTTAGTTTATAATTCTCATTCCATTAAGGGGTGTTCTAAAATTTCTAAGTGTAAGAAAATTAAATGTCCTTGAATAATTCTAAGAACCAAAATATATTTGCTTTTTAAAAATAGGTCAAAATGGAAAATGTTCGGATTTAAAATATATAAGTATCAAATATGCTCAAGAAAACTGTAATTACTTTTTGTAGTTACAACTTGAATATAATTTTTATTTACAAAAGCTGACTTTATTATTATGTGTTATTTTTTGAGAAGGGAACGCTCAAGTATCAAGTAATAATTAGTTCTTGTGTTTATGATAGATACAGATTAACAATTATGGTTTACTCGGGATTTTGTCAATGTAAATCATTGTTGGACTGGTAGTAGAATTAAGGATTGACCTCTGAGTAATTTCACCCTAATTGCCATGGCTATGTACAAAGATGGATTTTTGTTTATTTTCTTACACTCATGTTTTTTTAAACTCTTCTCCTCCCAAACAATTTTTGAATTGTCCAGATTACCATTATCATTTTAGATTTATTTTATTTTTACACTCTGGTAGAATATATTTTATAGCGCAATTCTTATACTTATCTTGTATTCAATTTCATTTTTTTTAATATATAAATAGTTACTCCCAATTTGAAATTCATGCCATGGCTTACAAATTATAATTTTTTTACAGAAAATAAAAAAAATATTTACTTTATAATTTTGAAAATAACAAACACATATCTATACTAAAGTACTTCTTTTCAAATAATATTTTTATTACCCTCGTCTTGTTTTAATCCTTTGTACAATAAACTGAGCATTTAACATAAAGCTCTTATTTATTTTTTTGATTTTTTTAACTATTCAATTTTACAATTTTGAGGCATTGAGTTTTAGCAACTCACGCTTGTTTTGTCATTGTTATATTCTAGATCAGTTAGTGAGGCAGTTCTTATATTTTGAGGGCACACTCAAAATTTTTGGTTTGACTTGCAAATAGACAACCTTTTCTTTATTAATTTACGTAAGCATACAAAATAATCTATACGTATAGGAAGATTCAGAAACTTAATAGTTCTACCCATGCTCCTTCATTTTTCACACCTCCATACAAAAATCTTCGAGCCTGCATAATAAATTAGTTTAAGATTTTTTTTTGAGAGTTAACTAATTACTATAAAAAGTTATATATAAGAATGTCATTTCCAAGTTGTTTTATTTAAAAAAAGAGGGAATTAAAACTTTGTAAACTTTACAAAACATGTAAAAAAAGCTAATATAATACTTTTTAAAATTATGCGGGCTTAAACAAAAAGAAAGAAAATAAAAAAGAAATAAACGATCCCATTAATATAATGTGTCTATTCTTTGGTTTTTGTAATGATTAGATTTTACAAATTAAATAATACATTAATTCTTTCACAACTTTTGAAAAACTCAACACAAATATGCCATTCTATAGCTGAACAAAAGCTTCATCTTCCATGCAATCTACTCTGAATTGGCTTTAATGTTGTTCTTTTTGACCCAATTCTCTGTTGAGTTGGCCGTGTGTCATGTATGATTGTCCTGCTGGAAGACACTTTACATAGCCCATTTTTAATGGCCTGCACTGAGGAAAGGAGGTTGTCTCCCAAGACGTCCTGGTACATGGCCCATCCATCCTCTATTCAATGCAGTAAAGTCGTCATTTTTCCTTTGCAAAGAAACACCCCGAAATCTAAATGTTTTCATGGTAACTATACGTTTGGTGTCCTTTGGCAGTTGAAATCAACATTTTTATTCCTCCAAACATTATTATTTGTTCATATAATGTATCAGGTCTATGAAAATAAACCTACCAGTAAAATTATAAAACGTTTTTTTTTCTTTGTCAATGGGCAAACTTACAAAATTGGGAAGGAATCAAATACATATTTTCTCCGCCGTTTTTTTTTATTTTCTTTGAATGATCACCTCTTTTATTATTAATATTATAAATTATAATTTGTTGTTTAAATATTGGTCATAGTTCAATTAAATGATGGGATTAACATATTTATTTATTTTCCCCCTTTGTATTTTGTCTATTAGCTTAAGGGGAGCACCATATTTTATTAGTTCCACACAAACATCGGAGTTATTTTTATAAATAAGTATATACATCACAAGTACTTTTAAAATTTTATATATTAATAAAACGGGTATTACCTTAGGCGGATAAAAACTAAAATATATTTTATATCATAAATAAAAATTAGTATTTACTTGTATTTTAATGTGTTTTATGCATCAAAATAATTTTGGGAAAATAGCTAAAATAAGCTAATTCTTATTTATTATTTAATTTTAAACTTATGCACACTTAGATATTTTAATTGATACTTGGATGAAGAGCGATTTTTTCAGGTTCAGTCCCTGTTGATAACTTATAACGGATATTCCGACCGTGGACCAAAATTTAATAGTCTTCAAATAATAAATAAATATTGTTAGTCTAGTTCTAATTCCTTACATAAATCGTTTTTGACATTTCATTGTATTTATATATAACAATAATTTAATAACATTTAAAACAGTTTAAATATAAAAAAGCTCAATCATATATAAGTCATACTATAAAATATAAATTTTATTATTACGTCATTGTACCGATGTTTTCTATTTGAAGACACACATGAAGTTATGAATAATTATCTATAAAGATGGTCTATTCGGTAATAAGAATAAGAATCAGAATAAGAAATTAATCACGATTGATTATTTTTGTGGGAGCAAATCAGTTTATTCACAAGAAAAATTTACAGGACTTCTACCAGTCAAAGAGTTTCATACTGTATCCAAAAATTATAAATACCTTGTTAATTAGTTTCTAATATCACTAAACCAATGGTTTGAATCATAGATTGCTCCTGAAGTTGCCACAAACAAGAGATAAGATAGATCTGCTGGTCGTTTTTTTAAGTGCTATAAAATTTTATTTTTTATTACTTTTTATGGAATATATTTCAATTCCTTTCTTCTTATTGGCTAAATGGAGTAGAATTAATTTTAGAGTATAAGTACATTTGAGTATTACAATCATTCCATTTTACCTTGGAATTTGAAGTAAATATACACATTATATGTATATTTGTTTCTCAAGAAGTGACAATTTTCATTATTTTTCATTTATATTCAAAAAAAGAGTTTGTTTGGATATTTGCCCATACTTCATTTTTAAGTGTTACTTTTTCATCACAGAAATATTAATGTAGCAATGGACATCTGTAAATGAAGCTCAGTGCCTGATATAGAATATAAAAGAAAATGGGAGTAGATGATCGCATCTATATTAATCAAACAAAGTTTTTCTGTATCTCTATTGTCGACGCCTAATAACCATATATGAATATAATTTTTGTAGTTGCTACCTGAATATATATTCTTGTATTTTTTCTAAAGGTGTTTTCTCTTTTATTTCATTCTTTAAGAGAGAATACATGAAGTATAGAGTATAACCACGAATTTTTAGCTTATGAATAGCAGAGACGAACGCTGAAGAGCTAAAAGTGTAAGTACTTGCTGTGCCCGGAGTAGAATTGTTGATCGACATCGGAGGAACTCATCTCTATATCATTGCCAGAAACAGAGTGCGGTTAGTGTTTATTTTCTTATAAACAGCAAGTTTAATAAAACATCATAACAGCTAAGCTGCTCTCTTTAAAACACTCTTCAAATTGCCAGTGTGACCACACTAATTACTCTCTCTAAATATTTGGTGACGTCATTGGGACGACTCTTGGTTATTAGTAGAGTGATCACTATTAAAAACAAAATGCGTTTCATACTACCGATTCTCGAAAGACCTAGCAATAAAGAAAGTTTGAATTTTGACTTGTCGAAGAATAGATGAATTTAATGCTGATGAAGCCATAATATGTGTTCATTATTTTTATCCTTAGTGATTCATATATTATTTGATTGAACTTTGTAATTAATAAAATATAGCCTTAATTCAGAAAAATATTAAGGTTTATTTAGAGTAATATAGCCTAATCATATAGAATATTATTAATAATATAATAGATAAAAAATTATGAATAAAGAATTTTCTAAATTGATAATAATTAACCTTTAAATATGAAATTTGCAATTTATCTTAGCCTTCTGGCTTTAGCATTAGCTTCTTGGACTGTTAAATAATTATTTAGTGATTTGATTGTAGTGAATACTTGTGCGTTTGAAAAAAAAACCAAAAACACCTGTACTTCTTCTCAGAATATTTTTCAATACTTTCATGTTCAATATTATCCAAATCGGCGGATGGCATAGGTCTCACGATCCAAATCTTTATGAAATCACAGAGTATTTTAGTTTTAGTAACCTAATTAAATTATGTAAATATATTTATAAAATTAAAAATATCAAAATATATTATTTACTAACATGTATTATGTTTTTAAAAAATAGTCGGCTAATCTTATGTTATTTATGTTACACATGCTTTGCCAGCTGTTTCTTTAATTTTTTTATTTATTTTCTTTTAATATTTTCACATACATGTTTAAAATGTAATTATTGATGTTATACAATAAGGAAATGTGTTCGTACGTTATATTATTTTAATTATTATTACCAACTATATTATATAAATTTATGTTAAATAAAAAAATATATTTATTTGTTAAAAAAAATATTACGTCTATGTTTTAATAATTTATGAAATTTATAAACTTACTTTTTTTATTATATTAGAATAAAGTATCGCTTAAGAAGTATCAAGCAACCACTTCTAAGATAAAGATAACTTTTATTTAAATTTTAACTTTTTAAATTTATATGGTACTATTGACCAAGATTTGTCCCAATGACGTCACCAGAAATAGAAAGGCATATATTTTTTAATTGGTCTGCATTGCTTGCCCAGCTATTTTCTTGTTGCTTAACCTTGTTCCAGTAAGATTAATTGATCCTTTTTCTTTGTCCGAATGACCTATATCTCCATACTTATTTATACTCATTCTTACAAGTAAATACCTAATTGACCAACGACTTGATGAGCTTCTTGGACTGACGATGGTGTTTGATACTCATAACTGATGAAAATCAATATCATATATTCAAGTGCTATTAGATAAAAAGAGCGGAGTCAGCTGTAGTTTCAGGAGAAGACATTTTCGTGACTGTAGAATGGAATGCAGAGGTAGAGACCAGATGAGAGGGAATTGATACCTTCATTCCTTGAAATAGTTCCTAGATGAGGATTGTGGATCTATTCCAAGAAGAGAATTTCCTTCCCTTTTTATCGGAATAATAATTCAGTAAGTCCCAAAACACAAAGTCGATGACGAAGATGGATAAAATCGACGACAAAATTAAAAATGGATAGATAAAAATATATTATTTTGAAGTTTCTTTAAATTGACGTCATTAGTCATCATTGGTATTGGTCTACTCTTTTCATTATAATATAAATTATTTAAACCTTGTTGAAACAATCCTAACTGAAAAGAAGCGCGTCCAATTTTTTTTTTTTAAATAAAATTTCGCTATATCGAGCTTCACTGAAAAACTAATCGATCTAAAAAGTGGAAACCGGAAAGTTTGTGTCATAATTAAAAAAAAAAAAAATGGAGTATTCAAAAACCAATACATTGAAATAAAAACTTTCAAATGTCGATAATAATTTTAAAAAATAAGTATTTTTGTCAGTAAAATTTCATTATAATTAATATATTATATGAATATCTATCAAATATTTATTTTAATTTACACAAAAACATTTAAAATAATTAATAAATAAATTTTTTCACATTGCTTTAAAGAAATTGTAAAGAAATCAAAAATATCTATCCTTTAGAAATATTTATTTACGTATGTACAAAAATAAATAAATAGTAGATATTATGTTGAATACTTCCAAAACCATTCAATGATAGATGAAAATATATATACCAAGTCTTTTTCAAAATACGCCTTAATATACACAAAGATCTGATGAATAACATGTACAGAAGTAATTCAGACGTTTGCCAAAAAAATATATCTATTTATTAGTTAGATATAAAGAAAATTGATATTGACTCTCATCCTTTACTTTTTTTTCAAATATGAGCGCTTGAAATGAAATTTGATGAATTACTGATTGGACACGAACAAAATTGATTAATTAATATATTCAATCACAATTGATTGGATGATTAATGATTATTCTTACATATATTACATGAAAGAATATTTACTTTTGTATATTACCTAATTTAATAATTATATACACGCTTGTAAAAACAAGATTATTTTGTCTTTATTAATATAAAAACTTTAAAAAACAGTTTAATATTCCTGGATTGGTTAATTCATCGATTTTGAGAATATAAAGAAAATGGATCTCCACATTTATGAGGAAATTTATATTTTATATTAAATTTTCCATTTTTTATGTGCTCAAAAAAATTAATTTGAACTGCAATAAGTCGACAACATTTCCAATTTTCTGAAATTCTGATAAAAATAAAAGTCTATGAATGCTGAATGATGTAAAAGTTTTAATAGAAAATATTTTGAAATAAAAAATTATAATGCTTTTGTTTTCATTTTGGAGGTCTAATTAGTTACATTTGTTGAAAAGTAATTTTGTTCATAAAATACAATGAAATTCAAGTGACATTTTGTGAAAATAGGTTTTGTAGATCTAAACATAATTTGTCATGAATATATCTTATGTTTTCCTTCAAAAATGGATTTTTCTATTCAAAAAACGATAATTATGAGGTCGCTTTCCAAGTATACTGTTTATAGCGAACACCAATCTCTAATTAATCATTACATAACAACAAATTTTTTGAATGAGATATTGAAAATCTAATGATCTTCATTAAAAAAAATTCAAATATATATATTTGTTTAGATGGTTTAATTCAAAATGTCATCAAATAATATAAAATTTAATTTATAGACGACTTTAAGACGGAACTATGAAAAAAAAAAGAAATTTAAAATCGGTCAGTCAGTTTCACAGATTAGTTTGGAAAAAAATTATTAAATTATACTTTATTATAATCTCCATTTCTCTGGATAACCTAGTCCCAGCAGTCTCTCCCTAGTTGATACAAGCTATCTCGTATTCATCCGTTGTGATAATTTTGCAATCCCTTCTCACTCTGTCTTGACAGAATTGCAAGTAATTGAGGTGACAGTCAAGGTACTTTTGCCTTCGGGAACTAGAAGAAGTAGCTGGCACCAGGGCAGGTGAACAGAGGGTGAGGTTGATCAATCCATCTAATGTATTTGACATTGATAAAATCCTCAATGTTTCTTCCAGTGTGATTGTTACAATTGTCATTGTGGAAAACCCCTCCCGATTGGCCATGACAGAGCTTTTGGCCCTGAAATATCTCTTGAAACTGGAACTCACATTGTAGATATAGGGTGAGGCCACCTTGGATCCAACTAGAGTATAGTACTGGTAGATAAGTCCCTTCTTATCAAACCAAGTGATGACCATCTATTTCTTCCGGCTCTCCTGCACCTTGAACTTTAAGGGCCCCCATTTACACCTTGGATCTTTTTTGGAATTATATTTCAATCAGTATCAGGGGTATAAAAAGCAAATTTGGTTTCGTCCATAGTCACAATAGAGTTAAGAAATGTTTTAGCTATCTCTAAATAGTTTTTTTTTTTAAACTTTTGCTCATTACATTCTTTCATTTTGTGAGCTTCAGTCAATTGCCTTGGCGTCCATCTTTTAACCTATTTTAAAAGGCTAGGATATTTTTTCGGAATCCTTCTTACAGTCCCATAGGACCGATTAAATGCAACAATGACTCCCTCCACACTCACTGCTTGTTATTTTCTAAAAAGTTATTTACACGCTCGATCATGTTATTGTTCCTTATAGTCCTCTTTGAATTTCGGAACCATTTATCTGAGGTATCTTTTTCCACTCTAATATATGCCAAAATACTTTAAATTAGACTGTGGCTGTGAGTATGGTGGAAGAATTGAAAACTAACGAAAATATACGATATTAATCAGTGGTTATTTTAAAAGTGCCAGTCTAGTCAATATATCGCATATACAAAATTAAAAATAACAAAAACCATACGAGTCAATTTTTCAAAGATAAAAATAATAAATGAACGTGAAAGACAGTTAGATATTCTTCATTTAATTAAAAGAACTGGATTAATTAAAGACAGTCTTGAGAAATACGCAAAAACAATTTGTAAACAGGAACGGACCACGTCTCAAATTTCCGTAGTGCTTATTTCTTTAGAAAAACTCACATCGAAAAGTGTCTTTAGTTCTAATTCTACTGCAAAAAAAAGCTCAGTAAATCACTCATAAAAAATCTTGAGGTCTGGAAAAGATTGAAAAAAATATTTCTTATAGATTTTTTTAGCTTCTATTATGGTTTTCTTTTGTAAAAAGTAATGTTTTATTAGAACTCATAAAAACAAACAGCTGTCAAATCAAAACTGACTAAAGTATAAAGATTATGTTTTCTGACAGTTTAATCTTAGCAATGTCACATTCAAATATGTAAAATTGTATACTTTAGTATTACTGCTTCATTCAATTTTACTTGACTTATCAATTTCTCCTCCAATACAAAAGTTGCAGAATTTAAGGAACTAAAATGACATTTACATACAGTAAAATTACTTGATAAATTTGATGAAAAATATTGGATATACAAAACAAAAAAAAATATGCTAGGAAGCAAGACAGCATTGCTATTTTGAGTTTATATTAAGTTCATTATAGTAAGTACTAGGAATTCAAAACAATAACAAAATTAAAATGATATACATAACTATGGCTAACTCTATTTTCACCCGGTAGCACATATTGTAAAAATGAGGTATCATTATTCTGATGTGTTTAAAGGGTAATCTATCTAAATAACCACAACACGAGAAAAAACAAATGCTGCTTTGACTTTATTTCTTAACCAATTTTATTATTTTTTTTTTTTTCAAAAACAACATTATAACATAAATTTGACATTCTATCATTAAAATCTCCGTTAGCTTGGACCAAAAAACGTCCCACTTCCTTCTTGGCCGTCCCACTGGGTAAAGTCCAGAGTTCCCTCCTTATTCCAGCGACTAGTGATCTTCTAGTACCTTTGTTGGAATGCCATTTAATATAGATGCAAGCAAAGGATTCAATTTTATAGACTTAGGAGGCCAAGAGCTCGGTGGTACGTACATCACATTCTCAGAATCTAGAAAATCGAGTATTCTTTTTCTTGTTTGACACGGTGCACCACCGCACCACCAAATCCAAGGTAGGTCTTTTATGATGCTCCAAATCTATTGGGGTGAGAAAACGGATATAGTTCCATGGTGTTGACCTTCAGTCTCTGCTTGAGGATGAAGGGGAGCATAACAAGACCCTCGCTGGTTACAATGCAAAGAACCTTGACTTGGTGTGAGTTCTTGGCCTTCATAATTCTATATACCTTATAATTAATGTTCGTCAGCCATCTATTATTCTTTGAGTTATGCTTCTGGTTTTGACATAATTAGAAATAAACTATTCAATATAGTCTACAAAATGTATTTTTCTTTTCTCAAAATTACTATTTCAGATTATCAATTTACAGGTATAAAATATATTGATAAAAAATTATTTTTATTTTGTAAATTAATGCTTATAGTATCATCATATGTAAGAATAATTGCTATTAATCAAATTTTATATAGCAAAAATCTGTATTTGAATGTTGTGGTAATTAAACACACAATACCTAAAAGGAAGTAACGGAGGATTAATATTATTATATGGTATTAAAATTTTTCCTAAAAAAATAGCCAATACCTTATGGTTAAACATTGCTTCAAAGGAAATATGTGAAATTACTGTTGTATTAAAACAAAAATCATTATTAATTAGCGACTATTATCTATTAAAAATCACACATGCAATTAGTAGATAACCATAATTATTCATGCAATAAATAATAGCTTTTGCTCAAGGTAAAACCAATGCATGAATATTAAGGCAAAAATTAAATATTGTACATACACATAAAGTTATACGTTCATTTATTACTAAATCCAAATGGATTTCGAAAACACTCCACACATTGCGTATTTGTATCAACTTGAAATAATGTGCTAATTGATAGACTTATAAAAGTATATAGGGACATATAAAAAAGAATTTAATGCGGCATTGAAAATATACATATATTAAGTCATTATGCACTACATGGCACATGCAATCTCAAGTACTATATTTTCAAAAAAATATTATATATACCAGTGTTTCACAAACAGAATATTCTGCAATATATATAGGTCCAGGCCCCAAAATGGGATTAAAAACAATGTCACTATTTAAACAACCACTTAGAGCCCATCGCTACCCTTATTTACACCCCAATTGTTGGGGCTGGTTTGACGTGCCACTGGGCCCAAAAATGGGATGAATTTACTACATTTAACCTCCCCTCTATTGGCATCCCGAAGGGCCCTTGAAAATAAGGTTTTTCGGGCTTCATCTCGTTTTGGGAACTGAGATACCCGAAAGCAGTTCCAACATCCTGGATATAAATTGAGGTGTTGGAAATGGCTTTAAAAGGTAACTTATCTGACAGTGGTTAGTTTAATCCTTTTTTGGAACCTGGCGATCCATGAAAACATCCCAACTTTTGGGGTATAAATGGGGAGTTGAATTCTGTCTATGTAGGGGGTGGGGGGATATCTCGGGCGGGAAAGTTCTGCAGGGTAAATATTACAACACCTGAAAAAAGAAGATCATAAAATTTATGGAGCTATCTAAAAAATATGAAAATGTTAATTAAAATTATCTATGGTCTTTAATAAATATGAAAATATGGATATCTATTTATTGCATTGGTCAGAGTGTATAATAATACATTTTCAATTTTTCATGTTTAAGAAAATGATAGAATAAATAAGAATATTTAATGTATATTAACATTATAACTATTAATTTTCCTGGAACAAACTTAAAAGTAATTTAATTAACAGCGGTGGGTTTAATCTTATTTTGGAGCCTGACAGTATCCGAAATAGCTCCAAATGTTGAGTTATAAATGGGGGGCTTGCGAGGCTTGGTTTATGTAGTTTTGGTGTGGCAAATATGTAGGGCGGGAAATATCTGGAGTGAAATGCCGTAGAAACTATTTTTTATATTTTGAAATGTAATATTTTCCGTTGGACATTTTGTACGGTTGACCTTTTGTCCATTTTACGTTTTTTCCACTTAGCTTTTTGTCAATTCGACATTTTGTCGTTCGACATTCTGTTCTTTGACTTTTTGTCACTCGACGTTTCGACATTTTACCGTATCAGTACTATCGGTAATTCATTTTTGAGTGTAAATACTGGATCTATGACAAAACAATAAAACAGAACATGTGCGTCATTTAATAAAACAAACAAGAGTATATAGGGTGCGTAATCTTTCAATACTCCACTTTGGCGCTCTCTCTTTGGCAAACACGGCAATTAAGCAGCTGATTTTTTTTGTCAGATAGCTTGTTTAAACTTGTACCAGTTGGAAAAAAATGGAATGAATTTTCGAATTCCTTGTCCCTTATATTTGGAAAAGGCATTGAGCTATCCTTGAAATCTATGCTGGGAGGAACAATATAGCAATACTTGGAAGTGCTTGAGACCAAGGTAAAGTCCTGGATCAATTTGTTGCCCATGGGGGACCTTACATGTGGCAGCAGGATTACCTCCCTGCCAATCTTCAAATTAATGTCTCAAATGGCTCCAAGAAAATTTTGATAAACGGATTTCTTTGTTTAGAGTGCGATTGAACGAAAAACTAACCGAACTCCTACAACATCAAAGACGAACATATAAGTTGGATCAAAAAAAAAAAAATCAGGATTTGGCGAGGGGCCAAATAGGAAGACCTGTTAGGGCTTTCTGCTAATCAATATATGACATCATGGATAGCATCAATGAAGTGTCCTGTGCAACTTTCCATAAATTTATCAATAAGGCACCACATCTATGCACGTCGAAAGGCCAAGTTTTTAGCCGGGGAGAAGGCTCACAAAAATAAGGCTTTGATTTACATGCAAAAGAAACCTCTTGTGAAAGATTGTGTCTGGTTCTTCTCAGATGAGAAAATTTTCTGTCAAACCCAGAAGCATAACTTGGGGAACAATAGATGGTTGACAAAAAGTCGTTATAACGCAATAGAATGATGAAGGCCAGGTACCTACATCAAGTAATGGTCCTTGACGTTATTAGCAGCGATAATCATGTTATATCACCCATCATCTAAGAGCAGAGCCAGAAAGTTAATGTCAAGGTCGACATCACTGTTCTGCGCATCAAAGTCTTTCCCTGGATCTTCAGCATCATGAAAGATCATCCTTACAACCAAAATTATATCTTATTCTGGTAGAACGGTACACGCTAATAACGAATGTTTAATTAGTTGTTTCAGTATCAAATTTCGTTTTCTAGCTCATTCTATCTCCAATTTTTAAGAGTATTCTTGGAAAATGAATGACACTTTATTTTCACATTTGTCTTCGATACAAAGGAGTTTTTTAAACGGTAAATAATTGCTCTTTTATTTATAAATCTTTTCAGCGGCAATATTGATTTAATTGCATGATTAATTTTTATAGCAGAAGTTATTTGATGTTGATAAAACAGTTTATTGTTTACACATTTTCAAGTATATTTGTTATTATGAAAAAAAAACCAATTTATTTTTAGGGTATATAAAAGAATTATGTACTTAAAAAAATGAAATTCAAATAAAAGGGTAAAAATACTTTAAAAGAAATAATCAAAAATCTTAAACAACAGATATGATAAGAGGAACCTAAAGATTTTTGTAAAATTAAAATTTTATTGATTTTTGATATTGATTTTAATTTGATAAATATGACTGTATATTTTAATTCACTTTAAAATGATTGTATGATAAATAGATATTATTCATCTGCTATATATGTCATATAATGTAAGTGTTCCTATGCAAAAAAATATTTTTTTTAATTAAAGGATCAATATATAAACACAACACAGTTGTATGCTGTTTGCATGTAATTTGAATCTTTACTCTTGTAGTACTTTAAATAAATTAAATAATAAACAAATAAGACAGCAATTTGAATGGAACAAGTGCTTATCACGTCTTTGCTATTAATTAATTATAATTCGAGATGATGGATTATTTGTATTGGAAAATATTCTTTGATTGACTTACAAAATAATATCAGACAAGAGCAGTTGGCTGTAGTGAGACAGCTGATGGGACGAACTCAAAGGTCGAGTCGTAGGAGAAATACATAAGCGAGAAAAACTATAAGAAATATGAAATGGATGGTATTCATCTTTATAAACTTTATTTTTTTCTCCAAAGAGTACAAAACAGCCTTTTGTACGTAGTCACTAAAGGTAGTCGAATCCTCAGAGTTGTATGTGTAGGACTATGTATGAATCAATGGATTTTAAGCCAAGCTATAGGCTCCTTCAACACATCTTTAAGTTTATTTTTCTAATATGATAAAATGAAATTTGAACAAGTTTGTAATAATTGTCTTATGTGGTTTTTATCATAGATATAAATATAACAACTCTACATATTTATAAAATCCAATTAACTATTTAGAATGAGAATTCGGCTAGAAATGTATTAATTTATTGAACTATTATTATTAATAAAAAAATTATGTATCAGTGTTTAACTCCATCAATTTCTTTATTTATTCAAAAAATGTATCTACAATATACATTATTCATACTTATTGACTAAGAAAAAGGTCCTAATAAACTATTTGACACTACATCAATTAATTTGTTTTATTGCAGTACATATGTATGTAAAGGGCCACTGCTATGGGAAGGTCACTGAACATGCCTGATGTTGTGAGTTTGGTCCTTTAAAAACCATAACTATCTCAGGCAGGTCTTGGATTTTCAGATGAAACCCCATAACTACAATATAACCGGAGTTTTATGGATTTCTGTTTAGTAGCAAATGTTTTAATTAAGAATGCCTTGATTATTATAGAATTATTACATACTAGCATTAGTAGCCAACGACATTGCCTGGAGTAATGAATCGTCGTCTAAAATGTAAATTTTCTTTCATAATATTGAAGATAACTCCCCAAAATTATTAGTGTTATTTTCCGTTTTTTATGAGCACACACACAAGTAACTACTCAATACTTATTTGAATTCATATATGTTATATGTTCAAGAATAAAAGTATAATAATCAGAGTTGGAGAATAAAAAATAATATGATATAATCTCTGTACTTTAGTCACTAGAGCGCTGACTAACAAAAACATTGATCACTGTATATACGCTTGATACTACATTCATAACATCTAGAAAATTTCATAAATACATTATTATTTTTTAGATCAAAAATATGATATACACTCTGTACACACTAAAAATGACATACGAAATGCTTGATACATTTTAAACAAGGATACCTTATTTTTCCTTTACAGATGGCTCTTAAGTAAAACCACTGTTCCTTTTTACAAAAACTTTTACACGACATTTAACAAGATTCTTTGCAAAAGAACAAACGTTTAACTCAATATATACTACAATTATATCTCATGATCACATAATAAGATGGAAGATTGTTTTAGATTTTAAGAATGTTGATGTTAATATAGATGACCAGGAGAAAAACTTTGTTTTATATATAATATATGTTAAAAAAACTTAACTCCTTTGCCCCTGATTCCTTATTGATTTGTAAAAAATAAAACACATATAGAACTATAGTTTATATTACATTTGAGATTTTCTTTTGCAATTTCATACTTAATTCTTGTAGTAATATGTATATTTAGTTCCATGTCATTAGTTTTCTCATAGAAGTACAGATCTCCTTTTCTTTCATTTTTCTCGAGGACCAAATTGCTGTACCACTAATGGTTTTTTGTTTTTTTTACAATTACTTATTTCCATTTTTAAAAGGGCCATTATAATTTCTTAAGTTACTAATATTATTTTTTTGTTATAAACCTTGACTACTCTATTTTTTTCTATAATCAGTTTTCTATATGTTGGCCCAGCATTGCAGACCCAGAAAAAGTTTATCACATATTATGCCATGTATTGGAACATGCATACAGAATGGTGACACAAAGCTTACAGTAGCATTTTACTATTGTTTTATTTGATATAAGAGGGTATCTTTAAGCAACCAAACTACAGCTGAAACAAAAATAAGCCAGTTTTGTTCTTACCAATTCTCTTTAAATGTAAAAATATCCGAAGAAAACGAAAAAAAGCAACATTTTTGCGATCTTTTCTGATCCGGTATCAAAGACAAAAAGGCTCAAAGACCATTGGCATCTCCATCTGGATGGTCTTCAACATCAAGAAGTATATTACAGCCCCATTCAGCTAAGATGAATCAAAATTTATACAGTAACCTTATGGCTGACTTTTGGCCTTCGTCTATGTGTCCCTCCTCCCTTTGATCTCAATTGCCTGGACTTTGCAGTGTGGGCGTCTTGGAGACAAATTTATGCCGTGCCTCTCATCCAATTTTAAGTTTGCTATGAACTGTTATACAATTTTAGTTATACCACTGAAAGTTTTGTGTCTCCACTCAGTAAATACATTATTCCCTTCTCCTTCATTATTGTCCTACAATTACTCATTCATTGTCCATGCCCTTGTTTTTAGACGCCTCATCACTCATTTGCAGCTATTACGCACACCTTCATTAGCATCCGAGGCCTCTGCGGCTGCTGTTAAGAAGTCCATACTGACCCTTAAAAACTGCGTTGGACTCCCCCATGATCATACCTTGCATTGAAAAATCAAGGTGGATAAAATCAAGTGAAGTGGGAAACATAAAATTTTTGTCTCAAAAGTGCCCAAATTGTCTTTGCTCAATTTTTGTAATTTATTTGCATTATGGGCTGTATGCTCCTACTTCTGTCAAAATATTTTTAACTTAGGTGAGAAACTTTTACTTACAATACTCTTAAATTAATATATTGAATATAACTCTCATTCTGGATCATCTTGTATTTATAATAAAAACATTATGAAACCTTAAACAATGTAAAGATTTTCGTAGGGTCATAAATCGAGAAGGTACATTAAATACCTTATGGTTATTAATTATGTTATAGGACGAAGAAAAGATCAAAAATATTTTGGGTATTTTTAAAAGAATAAAGATGTTTGTTGATAACTGTGAGAACATTGAATATTATCTACCCTACAAAAAACAAGCAAACAACAATGAAACTCCAGATTACATGAAAAAGAAATGAAACTTAACATTATCGAAAGAAAATGTAGTAAAAGGACATAAATCATTTTGATAACATATGATTTATGTTATCAAGTTTTAGAAAAATAGATACTTATACAACACCTCCGAACAACTTTTTCTCCCACTCGCTAAAATCCCCATTTCTTATTGGTATTTAAGCCATAGAACATGAAAATTAATTATTATAAATTAGTTTTTACTATATTACAAGGTAATTATAAAAAAAATGCTCTATACTGAATATGACCCTTTATTTTATTTTATTTTTGTATAATTAAAAATATTTTTAAAATAACTTAAATAATAATTGATCATTACGTGTTTTATTTATTATAATAAACTTTCAATTTTATCTATATAGTTATTTCATTTCGAATATATACCCTAAAAACGTAGTATAAAAAATAAAGGTTCAATATCTGTTCGTTGAAGGTTTCAATGTTCTTTTTCGTTTTCTATGGCTTAAATTACAATAATAAATGTTTGGTTTAACCTTCAGGTGTTCCAAAATTTGAATGTAATTACTTACTTTAATGATTGTTGTGCTGTCGTCGTATTTAGAAACGAATCGTGATATAAAAAATATTGGCATTTAAGCCTATGTGACTCTTAAACTACGTCAATAAATAAACAACTAAATAGTTGGAGATATGAAAAAGTTAAATTCCAGTTTTGTTATTCATAGTCAGACGGAGACATTCTTATACGAAATATGACAATTCTAAGAGACAGAATACCAAATTCACTACTCTTACAAATATTCTCTGAAATTGATATAACCACATAGTCTAAAGTTGTAAAAAATTTACCCTCCCGTTATGTTAAAAACCCACTCAAAAATGACATATTAACCCTGTCAATTTTAATCATTTTTAGGAGGAAAGCAGCTTACTTGTCATGATGTATTCAAGATTAACTGCAAGCAGCATTGAGAAAAAAAAATATGTACAAGTCCCACTACATATATAGTAAGGATATATAGGCTGGAATTACTCAGATATTGATCCTCAACTCTACTCTGAGTCCAACAAATACTCTATATTATAATTTCTAAATAAATCATTATTGTTATTTTCCATCTTTTATGAGTATTTATTATACATTAATGATAACTACTTCTATCCTTATTCATTACAATAGGTTATCTCTCCAGCAATGAAAGAACAATGATTATCTTTTTATATAAAATAGGTAAACACTGTTCCTTTTGCTGATAAAAATAAGCTTTACACATGAGTAAAAATATATTTTTTATAATTCTACTCTATGTGACCCAAAACTTGAAGAATCCTTTCATTACGATTTCAGCTCCCTTTATTTCTTTTTCTTTATTCCCTTTTATTCATGAGGTTTCATTACGCAATCAAGCAATTTTTCTGTAGCAAAAATAAACAAGTTTGGCTTTTATCACACTAAGCACAATAACTCAAAAAATTAGATTGTCTCAAAAATTTGACAGCTGTCTTTTTAAGGTTGGTACTAACTGAAAATGAGGTGCATTAAAAAAATAGCCCCATCTATGTATGAAACCCGGGACTAAATGTAGGTATGAAAGTAGGAATGTTATTTTATTAATATTTTATAGTATCGCATTTGTTACTGATTAAAACCCACTATTTGTGGGTATATTTGAATCATAAATCTTTTTTACGTAAATATAGGTAAAAGTTGGTTAAATTTGCAATTTAAAAAAACACATCATTTCTTTTTTTGTTAAGGATTTACTTAATCTAAAGAAGAAGAAAAAAGATTTAAATTTAATTAAATAAAGATGTATACATGTCATTAATAGTAAATTATTATTCAATTATTCATGTGTATATATACAGGGCACATCAACAAAACTTTTTTTTTCCACAAAGCAAAAAAAAACATTTTTTGAAAAAAAAAAGTTTTGTATTGTTTCTTAATGACAGTAGACATTTAAAGTTTTGTTTTACATAATTTTATAAATCATATGCGATAGGTGACGTCCCCCTGTTTATTTCAAGTTATATGTATTGTTTACGTATCAACCGTCCCTTAGTTAATTAGGAAAAATTACACCCCAAGACTTATAAAAATGCTCCTTATTCCATTAAATCTTCATTTACCCTTGAATACTTTTCAGTATACTCCTAACACATATATTTTGAATATACGCAATTTTTTCTTTATCTTGATAACTTATGCCTTGTTTAGAAATTTATTCATATATTCACCAGTTTTTAGTAAATCAAAGTTTAGTAAATTTAATGAACTGTTTTATTCTAAACCCTTTCTTTTTTTTTCTTTTTAATTTTTCTTAGTCTTTTTCTTTTCCGTGTTCAGTGTACAACGGTAATTTCATATAGCTTTTATCAAAAATAAAAATTTAATTTTTCAAATATATGACTTACAAAATTTATCTTGTTGAAACCGTAAACTTACATTGTTAAGTTTATTTTAGCCCTTTACGCTCGTAAAGACTAATTCGCCATACTATAAAAAAAAATTCATCAAGAATAAATAAAGAAGTAAAGCTTTGAAACAAAACGTAGCTGGTAGAAAAAGGTTGTAGTGTTGCCTGAGAAAAGTGCACCATTTTTCTGTTTAAAAAAAACTTTGTTAGTGCATTTACATATATTTCTTTGACATTCGTTTCACTTTATTGGATAGACTTAATTTCGGGTACGTGAAGTAGTAGTAAACAATCATGTACGTTTATTAAAGTTTTCATTTATGGCACTAATACACATTATAATTTGAGATTAAGACAAATATAATTATTATCGATAGTACTTTTTACACATCTACGGTATCAACTGACAATTTTACCTTATATATATAAATTTTTCCAGACTGTCGATAAAAACAAAAACTATTATAAATTATACACACCCTCATATTCATGCTTCAATAATTTAAAAAAATATTTTCATTTAAAATATAATTCAGGGTGTAAAGGTTTAAAATAAGGATTTATTTTCTAGATGCTTTATATATCTATAAGTAATTTTAGCATTTTAAGTAATATTTACGAGTGGAAAATGGATGGAATAGTTAAAAAAAGGATATTTAATTTAAATTGAGTAATTAATGTAATAGTTAAACTGTGTATCATGTAGTAAAATCCGTAACTACGATATAAAAAGGATGTTCATCAATGACGGATTAAAAATATATTTTTTATTTTATTAGTTGATTTGGAATTGGCAATTCTACATTTAAAAAAATCTTGAAAAACTTGCTTTTTTCCAATATAAATTCAGTTTTTGTTAAATGAATTCAACAAATATCCCTTATTTAAAAAACAAGATTTGATGGTGTTAATTTTAGCTCTACAGCATAATTATTTGAGGTAAAAAAATTGACAAATTTCTAATTATGATTAATTATTGTTTTTTAAATATTCACTGATTTTTTATAAATTGTACCAATAAAAAACTAAGGAACTGAATTGTAATAGGTAAACCTTAATTCGACAATATATATTCTTGATGGCGAACACACGTTCTTCACTTTTTTAAGCATGACAACGATTCATTGAATTTTTGAGATAAACTTAAGAATCTTCCCTTTATAATCAAACCATTTTTACCCCCCTACTTCATCTACTGCGCAATTGCTACACATTATTAAAAAATGAAGTTATTTTGATCAACTCTGTGTATATATATATATATATATGGATAATTTCACGAGGAAAGGGATTGGATACAAATTTGGTATGTACTATTGAAATTGAAAAATATTTAGAGGTAGCTCAACGGCCTCAAAGTTTTTGATAATTGACATTTTTTTTCAAATAATACTCATCAATTATTATGGAAACAGTTTACGATACAGTTTTTTATTTTCCATTTTTTTCAAGATAATTAACTTTACTATAATATATATTTTTGTTTTATATGGGTAAAAGTATTTTTAATATGAGTTATATTGAAAAATAGTTGAAGAGAAGATAATGCATATAGATCATATTGCGCGCCATCTTTTTATAATTTCTTTTTTTCCCACAAAACATCCAAATTTTAATACATTTTTTCATTTGATTGAATTGTTAGATATTTAGAATGATAATTAGTTTTTTTATTAAAAAGAATATCTTTATGATATGACTATCTAATAATTACATAATAATTAAAATGACTCTCAATTATCCTTAAAAATTATTTATTTTGCTTTGTGTGATATATATTTGATTAGTTTATAACTTTATAAACCTAAATAATTTATATTGTAAAAATAGTAATTTCTACACGGTGACGGATTAATATACAATTTTCATATTAATAAATGGTTACTCTTTTATTTTAATAATATGGCTAATATACTAAGGTATCATCGTTACAGGCTTTTTTTTTCGAGTACGGATACATCTTTCGACGCTCTTCAACAACTTGTAATAAGATTTGAAGCTACGATTCGTCCATATTTAAAGAGCCACTGTATTATTTAATAATATCTACTCCACGTTCTGCTTTGTCATTGACAACTTAAAGAGAATCCAAATTTTCAAGTGATTTTTTATAATAATTGTAACTTAATCACAATTTTGGATCACCTTTGATAAAACTCTTCTAATAATTATTTTTGCCTTTTTTGTAAGAAAGTCTTCTAAATTTTTATACATATTTTTTTGTTGAATTTTGCTCATATTTTTCCATGTTCTTCATTCAGCATAATATTTCTTTTTTCGTTGCCACACTCACTCGACCGTCAAATAGAGCCAAACCAACAAGCTATTCAGATGAATACAATAAATCGTTTGGAAATTTTTGAGATGCCGTTTTTGAAATTAGAATATAGATTCCAGAATAGATATTTAGTGATTTTATCAAATTCAAATCATTAAACGGAGCATCTGAGGATGTAAGAGCAGAGATTTATACTCACAAATATATTCGTACAATAAAAATACAATTATCCTGCAATCCTTGTTCCTTTTTAGAAGTTAATTTAAATTGGGAATTAAATAAGCAAATTTTTAAAGAATATATTTTATTAGATCGGAAATTTTTCATCATATTTATTTGATTTTTTTATCTATATCAAATTAACTTAGTAAGAATTGTACTTTGGTTAAGAGCAAAGTTTTTGCCCATACTCTTGAGTGATTCTTCTAATATAATACATTTTTTAGATTAGATACTTTTGTACGATCAAGAGCTGATTCAACTTCAGGAGTAATTACAGTTTTTCTTCTTCTTTTAGAATTTCATTAACTAGACCCTAGTTCTTTTTCTTACTTAATATTTCTGCTGTATGAATATAATACGAGTAGAGTTCTATGCCTGATGGATTGAAATTGTATACAAAAGTACTTTAGATGTGCATATCAGAAATTATACTTTATAGAGACACCTTTACAGGGCCAATGTATTGGACTAATTTAACATCTAAAATTAAGGACCAATACAATCATGTTTTGCAGAAGGAAAATAGTAGAAATGTAAAAACAGAAAAGCAATAAATATCTTACAGTAAATTACGCCTATTGGCGATTTTAAAAACTTTGAGGCCGTTGAGTACCTTTAAATATTTCTCAATTTCTTTTAAAATTTACCAATTGTATTTTTTTATCAATAAGAACGGATTTTTACCCGGCAACCTGTACATTTTAACGTAACGAAAAATAAGAAACACCCTAGTGTGTAATATGCCTATTTAAAAAAATCTATATTGGAATACGAATATAGATAATTTTAATGTTTTGACAAGTTTTAACTTTATATTATCTAGAAATATCATAACATTTAGAAGTTTGAGCCTATCAAAGAAAATAAATTA
Organism: Lepeophtheirus salmonis; assembly: GCF_016086655.4. Lineage (NCBI taxonomy): Eukaryota > Metazoa > Arthropoda > Copepoda > Siphonostomatoida > Caligidae > Lepeophtheirus > Lepeophtheirus salmonis. The sequence goes on from NC_052144.2 coordinate 21,272,542, forward strand.
TTCACAACTGCCAAGTTAAAAAAGTAAAGTGATAATATGAAAATCTGACTCATTTAAAATCCAATCTACAAATAAATACTTGTATTGCCTTTTTTATTATCCCCTTATTTAGTAATATTCATTAGATAAATGAGAGTTCCTATTTTCTTTCTCTATTGCATTAGCACAGTTTTCCTCACAAGGCAAAGAAAGGTGTTAATTACTTATTTTTCAAGCACAGATGTTCAATATTTATCGGAATCATTTGAAGGGCTCTCAACATCGATACATGTAAAATAACAATAAAACCATACATGCTATTAGCAAAAAAAAGCGTTCAAATCATAATTTATACTCTATAAAAGAATCTATAAGTTTGGATGGGCATTTTGTGGGGGAAAATGTAATTTAAAACTAGTTAAATAAAGGCGACTTGTACTCTTTTCCCCCTATTGTTGACATAGAGTTTTCTTCAATTAGATTATAAGTAGACATTTTATTAATAAAATTACATCTTATTTCTAAATTTTCTTATCTACATAGGACTGTACAGATGACATGATATTAAATTTCTCAAATGCTTTGTCTGAAAAAACGAAAGCTACTGTTTTATTTGTTGAAGTCATATAAATAATTTTAAATTGTTGTTGCAGAATCATCCACCTCAAAAATTATTCAAATATCCCCCCTTCCCAATTTTGTTGCAATTAAATATGTTCAAAATGCATTTTAATGTTAATATGCATTTATGAATACATATAATTAATTACATATCACTGATATATGGCATTGTATTATGACCAATTAATATTGATAAATAGTTTTAAACCTATTATTTTTTTTATTATATAGTACGTCTGGACTAAAAGGAGATATATAGAATTCATTCTTTATATAGGTTTTGGCATGGAAGAATTGTGCGATCATCTTATTGACAGTTCATTTTCCTTGTATGTATACTAAGAGGTGTCATAAATCCAGGGAACAACTCCAAGTTCCAAAACCAGCGAAATTTCATGTTCTTTCTTCAGTGGAAGACCCTCTTGAATAAAAGCCATTTGGATCATTTTTCCATTACTTAAAACCTTTCCTCAAACCAAAACAGACCGACTATGGACCGTCTTTGTATGTTAAAGTTATTGGCTATTTTTGCTCTTGATAAGTAAGTGTTTCAATAAAGTTTATTCTTCACTTACTGTACATTCCCAAATTGTATGCCAAACTTCGACGTACCCTTTAAGTATTGCCATTGATGTTTCCAGTCTCTTAAATCTTTTTGATAGAAATGGGTCTTTGTAAAGATCTCAGAACACTGAGGATTTGTAATTTTCAATCTTTATGCTAAAGTTTACCAAACCAAGTATAAACGTATAACCCCATTAAAAAAAAAGCTAGAATGATTATAAAAAAAATTAAGTGGGACTTACATTTGTATTTTCCGAGTAATGATCGTCAATTTATAGAAATAAATTGTTTCATATAACCTTTTGTAGTTGAAGTAGCATTCATTACCACAATGAAATAAGGAAAATTAATGGATTTGATCTGAAAGGCCATATTGGGGCCAATATAAGTTTTTAAATCAAATAAACTTCATTAGTATTGTTAAAAATTTTGGGTACCTTAACTTATTTTCTTTTTTTTTTAATATTGAGCATGTAACATAATTGACTCTAATATGTTAATAAATATTGGGCATTGTATATATAAGAAAAAAAATGGGATTTTTCTTTTTTTCCGTATTATTGAAGCAAATTGTTTTTATAGTGACACATGATATATATGTTAATAGATGTTCAAAAATGTTTTTAAAGTCAATTTGTCAAAGAAACATAAAATTAGAAAACAATATACTTGACAAACGACCAGGTAAAAAGGAGAAATAAAGAGAGAAATAGAATATTTAGGTATGTTATATTTCTTTTTGAGACAAAAGAAATCCATAACTATTATTTAGGCAGTTGTTTTTATTTAATTTTGAGATTACTTCATTCAAAGAGAAAACTCTAAAAAGTTTCAGATTATTTAAAATTCGACATTAATTTTTATAATGATCAACCTACAATGGAACCAGTTTATGCAAAATATCTAAGGATCGAAAAAATATGCCTTCTATGAAGGAAATCAGCTTTATCCAATTCATGCATCGATTACGTCCCAAATTATTTGAATTGTTTAATATGTGAATTACTTATTAATTTAAAATATATTATAATATATTACGTGGTGTGAGTGTGGGCCTCATCTATTTGAAAGACGACGTTGCAGACGGGAAAAATTTCTTCGACCTGGGGAAGTAACTTGCTAATAAAAATGTAGATGTATATGGCTGCCCTGAGCCTTTAACCGTCCAGGAGCCAGATCAGGGCGTCTTTGAGGACATCTGCATTAATGATGGCTTTTTCCAGAGCCCTCCTTTCTCTCTATGGTGTAGTTGTGGTCTAGCCTCTTCATAATATTTTGGATGGTCTTAAGAGTAATTCCCGTCAGTATGGCAACCTTTCTTAGAGTGTGACCCGTACACAGAAGAGTTGATGCCCTTAGTCTTGAATTTGGCCGCAATGACATTTTTCATCTGATTTAAAAATTTCAAAAAAGCAGAAGGTGTCTTAGAATCATGACTACCTATACAATTAAACGCAGGTCTAATTTCCCCTCATAGAACTTCTCAAATCAATTGATTAAATGTGTGTAAGTTTTAAGCATCCGTCCGGTACAAATTTATAAAAATTTAAGTCAGACTTAATTTATAGGTAGTGGGACTTTTCAAAATTGGTTATTTCTAATATTTCTAAAAGTCTAAATTCCTTGGCTGAATTATGTAACAGATGCATCAGTGGGAGTATTCTGTAATTATTCGATAAATATATCAACAAATAAGCAAATTTTAACCATTATTTTATCTGTTATATATATATTTATATATGTGTGAGTGAATGTTAAACATGCAATCATTATGCAATATATAATAGGACAGCATAGATACTTAAGAAATAACAATCCAATCGAGCATGTACGTCATATTAAAAGGAATAAGAAAGGGAATACATATTTAAAACTATAGAGTTGATAGAATGATATCCTACAGCTGTTTTGGTTAACTTATATTATATACAACTCTATACTGTATAAAGATGTTGAGTCATTTTTAACAACGTTTTTGTGGAGACCAAACATTAAAAAAAAAAATTAAAGTAAAAGTAAAGAATAATCAATGTGATTTAAGAAGAGGCTAAGCTACAGGCATAACAAGTGTGTCTAACTTAAACTCAATCAGGGAACGTTCCAGAGGGTTAAGTACTCTCTGGCTTATCAAGTGATAATTTAAACAGGAAGTTCGTATATTAAAAGAAAATAATGAATAAAACTATTTTTAAGATTTAGCAAAGAGCCTGTGTAACTGAAACTCAGTATGAGAGTGCTCTAAAGACTAAACTATTCCCTGGCTCATGTAAGACAGAGAATAACAATGAGGGTCTGTCCTGGAGTTATAAGTTTAAGTCCTTGGTGGACTTAGAATAGAATTGAGGATAGACATTATAGTAATTCCAGCATATACCTCATTTGTGTATTTATAAGGAGTGTTATTGTCTATATTTCCTTCCTTTTACGGCTACTTGCAGCAGAGCTAATAAAACGTAAGGATAGCTTCGCTGTTCTCTTGGTAAAAATTCTTTAAATTGTTAGGATTACCACGTTAATCTTTGGTTTATTTAATGTTACCATACTGTCATGACATATTATTTACAGGTATGTATTATTGTGCAATAAAGAAAATATTTTTACTCCTTGAAACGCAAGTATGGAGGCTTCAGAATCTATTTAAGTGAAAAAAGATACGTAATGGATATTCGTAGATAACGTGACTCTAATATTAAAAGGGAACTCTGAAGACCACTGTCAAGAAGAATTGAAATATTTATGTCCATTTGAAAAATTATCAAGTATTTCAGTACTTAAAATTCCTGTAGACAAAATTATATTCTTACTGTAGGTCAGTCGTTTCCTTTACATTCTGATAAAGTTAGTGTTATTAAGGTTTTAAATAAAGTAAAAATCTTGGGAAGTGAGAGGGAGAGTAACGGGTCTACCCTCTCCAATTAGAATAAGTTAAACTTCCAGCCTCAAAAGTGTTGCAATACATGCTGGAGCTACAACTTGTGTTAAAGAATTTATTTAAATAATATTAAATTAATCGAACAAGTATTATGTGTGACTAGAGCCATCCCTTCTATAGTTGAAAATTGTTAAGGGAAGAGTTATATAGCTATATTAATGCCTTAATAGGAGGAGGACTTGTTCTTTTGTACAATATTCTGCTTACAATTTACATCAATTTACAAAAATTGTGGCTAAATCATATTTAGAATGGAGGAATGGTAATTCTGGGTCTCCGGTATATAAATTTTTATTATTTAGTTTAGATATATAAAATGATATAATTATGAATTTTTCTAGTGAATGGACAGTTGTTCATAGAATAATATAGACTAAAATACCTTTGTTTGACTCTAATATTACTGTAGATATTATTCGTCAACACTCAAACAAGAAACCTTTTTTAAAGAATTTGGATGATCCTGTAGATTTGGGAAAATATTTCTTTTCCAGATAACTTTCTAACACTCCATGATCTTAACAGTAACTCTGTATTCAATAGTGGAGGATTTCTCTTTCCCCTAAGCAAATTCTCGAACTTACACCTTCTTTTGGTGCTGCGGTGTCTAAAATTTGACTTTAGAATGACTGAATCGTTGAATGCGAAACAAATCTCCAGGAGCTACCATAAAGCTTTGGAGCTCCCTATTTTGTGGAATAAAATAATCAAGGGCTCTTTATGGGATATTAATGATGGGGAAAAAGTTAACATCCCAGCTTCAGATATCTACTGGTATAATAAAATTCATAATGCCGTGCAAATACTGTGGTAGAATATTTTTTAATGTTTTACACGCCTTTTTTGACTGCCCTACGTTGACTGTAGTTTGGGATTTTATTTTACATAGTCATAAGTACATAAGAGATTTTGAACCAAATTTCGCAATGGCTCTATTTCTTCTTGGTATTCCTACTTACCAGTAGCGTCGGTCGGAAAAAGAGAAAGTCGTCAGTGCTGCTTTTGGAAACTGTAAAGCTTTCATAGCTCAACGTATCACAGAGGATAAAGTGATTGATGGGATCAATCTGAGAGTTATTTTAATCTATGCTGCTGCTAGATATGCAAATTTTCTTTGAAGATTCCGAGCTGCATGGTACTTCTTGGAATTATGCTTCGGATATTATAAAATATTAAGCATCTTCTTCATTACGATATGAGAAGACTTTAAGAACCATCATCAGTTTTTACAATACACTGTATACAAATAGCAGTCTAAGGAATTTTTTTTAAATATTTTGTCTCACTATGGGGCCTCATAAGTATCATTTTATAGTTGTGTAGGTCAGGTACTTTGTTTTCTGATTTCTGTTGAGTTATTATATACATATATATATATTTGTTGTATCTGTAAGATTTTAGAGGTCTGAAAAGAAAATTAATTTTAAACAATAATGTTTATTTATGTTTTATTCTAAACACCAATTTTCTTTTATTCATTTTACAAAATTGTACATTTTTCAATTTTTTAGTGTTTGTGTGCATCTGTGAACAAAAAAAAGACATAGTTTAAGAAAAAAAAGAATATACATTTCTGTATGTATTATATGTATAGAAATATGTATTTCTAACTTTTTTTCGAATTTGCTATAAAGGGTAGCCTTTACAGGGAAAATAAGTCAAAGCAACAAAATTATTGTGGCAAATACCCCGTATTTAGATAAACCCTCAACGAAGATATTTTTGATACTCTATTGAATAACTCATTCAGGCATCTATAAGTGTCCCTATTAAGCTAAATAATATCTGTATTAACCCATTCGGCACCACGCACAGAATTTTTCCATTATTTTCTATTTCTTTTTATATTTGTAAAACATTTTATTATTTTTATTTTTGGGGAAAAAAAGTTAAGCTGAAATTTAAGGTGAACAAAAAGATAAATACTTTTTTTGTCTTTAAAATCAATGTTCATGATTTTTATTGCACATAAGAGCGTCCTAAATCAATCTTAGCTGGATTTCATATGTAATAGTTGTCACAATAATGAATAATATGAGGCTACGCTTAGTGTGAATCTCAAGTCCCGTCGGATATAAAATTTAGAAAGCTACAAATTGTTTAAAATAAAGTTTTTATTTCTTCAACAAACAAAAAAATAACTAATTTTTTTCACGGAACTTCAAGTTATACATTTTCACTTACAATTTTTATTAAGAGATAATAAATTAAAGGAAAGTCATAAAAAAGTATCGAAAAATGTAAGTTATTTTTTTTTATTTTTTGAAAAAATAGTTTGTAACTTGTAAAAAAGCCAAAACTTTTGTACAATAGCTACTTATTTCTAGCGTTACTCTAAAAATTACACTAAAGAATTACAATTTATGTCATGTTGTAAATGAAATAAACTTGTCCATATATCCACTTACTTTTTTAATAAAAAAGAATCTGTTGTATTCTAACTCCGAATTTAACCCATTAAAGGTGATCATTGTTTAGGACAGTGATAAACAATTCTGGAATAAAATTTATATAAATATATATAATTCAAATATAATAAATATATTTATAAAGAATTTCAATAGATCTCAAGGCCCTGATAAGGGCCGGTTAATTAATTAACCTGTCGCCAGTATGAGTAGTAATTAGATTTAAGAAGAAATATTTGATTTAGATAAATATTTGTTATTAAATTATTGGATTCAATCTTTTAAAAAAAATGATATTAAGATATTTTCATTTTGTATTTACATTAACAAAAAATTCAGAAAAAATATATGAAATACTAGGGAAACTTCTAGGAATTATTTATGATAATTATAGAGTTATGTTATAGGATACCCAATATTACATGAGAAACAACCAAATTTTACTTTTCTCTTATGCATTAAATCTTTGCAATGTCTAAAAAGAGGGGCAACCTTAATAAAAGGAAGGCCATTTTCTTCTCTCAAGATTTTGCTAGCTGTTTCTCTAAAAAAATAGGTAGACACTAGGTCAATATACTGACTACTGACTTGGCCATCACTCCTTCCTTCATCTAATTCTCCCTCCATAGACAGCTATTATTGTACACAAGATATCAACTTTTTCTATACCTTTGTTATATTTAGAAATACTATCAGGAAATGTCACTTTCATAAAAGTTTTTTTTCAACTCTATTCTACCCCTTCACTTTAGAATAGGGGAAAACTTTAACAAAATCTCTAAAATTTTAGTTAACAGTAAGTTTGAGAGAAAATAATCTTATGTACAACTATGCTTACTCCACTGGCGAGAGATTAATGTTTTAACCACTTAACTTCAAAATGAAATAAAACTGTAAAAAATAAATTAAAATATTTTAAAATTGACTGTGAGCAAAAACATTATGAATCACAAAAAAAACATTTTCAATTAACAATAAATAAATTGACTTTATCATTTACGATATATTTGCCTTTTTCTAAAAACCATAACTTTCATTTAAGCAACACACTCGAATTGAGCTTGAATTTTGAGTAACGCAGCGCCCCATTAAGTTGATACTTTCATTTTTATATAATATTAAGTAAAGTACTCCAAACGACTGATAAACAAAAATTAATTAATGTAACATGGAGATTGAAAAAATCAAAGTTAAATATATGCGGCGGTAAATTAATTCTTATCACCTAAAGTGGGGTAATTATCATTCGGTTCTTGATATTAAAATTATATTTGTACATATATCCACAACGTATGCTTACCCAATCAGCCATTTTGCATTGTTTGTTTGTTTCTTTTTGACATACAAAAAGGTTAAACGTCTTTTGGTGTACTCTGAAATCTTTACTTTTAAAAAAATTGAAAGAAAAAATCAATTTACGGATAGTTATTAAAAACTTTTTCAATGGTTGTTTACTCTTCTGAAATAAGTATTTTTCATAAAATTTTGATGAATAGATATTCTTTGAAAAGTTCTTGTAGAACTTTCCCAAAAAATAGTTTTTCTGTCAATATTTTTCATTTATACAAAAATTAAAAAGAATATAAAAAGCAGTTTATCTCGTACGTTTGTCAAAAAACTAACGTTGTGAACATGTGTACCGCCCTAATAAGAAAATTTAGTTTTGGAATTGAATTCGAAATTAGAAAATAACAACTTCTTTTTGATTAGACCTTGTATGTATGTAAATAATTCCAAAAATATACACACAATTAACACCACTACTAAAGTATTGTCAACCTAAATTATCTATATATTTACTCATGCATAACAAGTAAATAAAGCAAATTTTACCTTATATTCCTTATTTATAGAAAGAAAAAAAAGAAGATTAAGCAGAATTTGTTTTATTGAAATTAAATAAATCTATATTGAAATCAAATTCACAATTTTTTTTAAAGAAAAAAAAAACATTCTTGGAAGTTTTACCTTTAAAATTAAAAAACTTTTTTGAAGTTAAATAATATAACTAAATAAGTTATGAATTTATGCATAAACCGATATATACTTTATTAAAATTATATAAACTTAATCAGTATATTTAGAAAGTAAATTAAATGATTAGAAGTAAATGTTGATAAAAGTTGTTTTTTTTTGTTAGTATAAAAAGTTAATATTTTCTTATATCCATTTTTTTTTCTGTTAGTTATTAATTAAATGATTAAAAACTAGTTCTGTGACAATTCACGATCTTTTATAAATTGAAATAAGTGATTAATTGATTTTATGAATATTATAAATTTATTTTATTATGCTGCTGTAGCATAGTTCATGAAAAATCAACAAAAATTTGGAAGAAAGTTTTCTGCCGAAAGTAAATTAATTCACTTAAGAGATCAAAATAAACAGAAGACATTAAAATTAAAGTGAGCTGTCCCTAAATCCAATTATTAGCTAGTACGTATTCCAAAGTTATCAAAAGAATTCTTATTTTTAATAACTTTTTACAACATAAACTTTCCAATGATTTATTGGACATAAACATCTTCATGTACGGTTCATTTGAAAATAAGTGATACATAACCTTTTTACCTAATCTTTTTTTTTTTATAAAGTCATTCCTCCCCCTCCCTCCCCCATAGGTGAAAAGAATGTCTAGAGTTGTATATTTAAAGCATTTTTGTATAAAGGTAGGGTTGAAATAATCCTTGCCAAATTACGTTATAATACATAATACCCAGTCACGTTAAAATCAATATATCTTCATAATTTAGAATTTATCAGCATCCAATGTTTATGAGAAAAATATACTTTTACCCCTTAACAAATGTATCCACTTTTTTAAATCCATTTAAATTTGTTGAGGACAAATTCTAACAAAAATATATTTATGAAAAAAAATAAATCTAAAATAACAACGCCTGAGATAATATTAAATAAATATTGTAGCCCTTGTTTCAGCTCTCAATATTTGCATTTTGGAGGAGGGGAAGAGTCGTCGATCATGATCAATTTGCTGCGAGAGAAGTATCATGGCGAATTTGAAGACCTAAGGACCGATCTTCTAGGAAGGGTACATCTTTAAAACAATCTATGAATCCCTTTCAATGTCATCGTGATCATAGATTCACATCAATAAAGTGTCCATCCTCTTCGCAGTCCAGTCCTAATCAAATTTGTCAAATTGACAAATTGAGGACTCCTTGTTCTCAATTCACTCTTTACAATCTTCTTATATTTTTGAGCGCTCCAAATCCGGTCTAAGTCGTAGAAATCATCAATGTATTATATTCCCGATTTTTTACTTTTAAGACGTAATATCGTGTATGCTACCAAAAAGAGTAGAAATTAAAAACAAGATATCCAGCGTAAAATACATTAAGGGCTTCATAAATTGTTAATTAGGAATAATGACAAATTATTCCTAATTTTTTTTCTGAAGAAATTCCGTAGGAAAACTGACATTAATTAAATAGTGTTTTTGATATTTTTCAGGGAAGAAGACAATTTTAAACCTCATATTAAATACTTTTACGATTTTTTGGGATTTTACATTTTTTCAGCAGCCAGCTATCAAAAAAGGAATGATGCATCAACTTAAAAAAAAAAAGCTTAAAAACATTTCTTTTAATTTAGAGTATATTTACGACAGAAATTGATCAATATTCTTTTACTTTTTATTAATAAATAAGGGCTTTATACATTTCTTGTAGTTAGAAAAACATTCTTGCAACACAGGGTTTACTTTATTCTCTAAGGAAGAAAGCAGAGCAAAAGAATGAAATTAAAAAATATAATCTACGTTTTATTCTACAACATGACTTAAACTATCATCAATGAATAGTACAGCACAATACACACACATATTCATAGCCAATCAAGAATTTTATTGAAGGAAAAAATATTTGTTCTTCTAATTTTAATTTATTCTATTAAAATTGTAAAACATAGTTGTAGACTTATAGTAATAACTACGAGGTCTGAATTAAAGAAATCAATTTTCCTTTGGTCATGGGTGCTGTTTATTTATATTCGTTTGTGAAAAATGCAACCGAGGGTTGCGCCGTCTTGTGGCAAAAAAATACAGCTCCCTGAATGATAATATTATTTAATAAAAAATAACATGTAGTTATGTTTCTCACATAGAGGGCACTGTCAAAAAAAATGCTGCGCATGACCATTTTGTAAATAACAAGCTATAGTCTGTGACACCCCTTTGCAAATATAATATATGTATTTCATTTGCTCATACCTATTGGGAATTAAATTATCAAATTTATTTTATTATTAGATTGATACACATGTTCACAACGTCTATTGAGAATATAAGTTGTTTTAGATTGTTATTTAGTTGTTGTTTTTTTACAAATAAAATGGTAATACGTCGTTTGGTGTGCTTTACTTTGTTTCTAAATTGAAATCTGTTGAGTAAAACCAACCTAACAAACTAAAATGACTAATATTGCCAATTTACGGTGGGGACATGAGTTCCAACCTAATATGTAATAATAATGATTTAACAGATAAACCGAAGTATTGAAGGAACAATTTTTGACTCAAACAATATATTTGGAATGGATTTGGCTTAAGATACCTCAAATGCCATTTTTAGTCAAATTATCTGAACATCGTCGAAAACGGTCTGAGAGGTCAAAAATTCCCAAAGACAGTTTTTGATTTTCTCTAGTAGAAAAGGAATATAAGGAGATTTTTTTAAAAAATCTTAAAAAAGGAGACGGTCTAATGTACATTGTATATTTTTTACAGCACCTTGATAAATAGCACTTTTCCTTGTTATATGTTGGTATATTGTTAGCAGTACGTGAAATTGTATGTAATTATGTTTTCTTAATTGCTCTGCAAACAATAAACATTGCATTTTGACATTATTATTTCCTGTTTATATGTTTCTTTTTAATGTTAAGAACAAACTGTGTGTAGCTAAAATTGCTAATATATATATATATATATACAGCCTTTCTTGATGAATATACATTTTTGAAAGAGCACTCAAGAGTTCACCTTGAATTCAAATTGCAGAAAATAAGACTTATATTAATTTTTCCTAAGTAACTATAGATCCGAAGTTGGAATACAGTAATAGTTCTTTAATATTAATTAAATAACAGAGCTGAAAACCCAAAACTTTCCATAGCATTACTCAATTACAAAATACGTGATTTTTATAGCATCAACAAAATATACCTCAAAACCAATTTGTACTAAATTTAGCTATGTTTTTTATTTAATATTTGCTCCTTAACTAGAAATAAAACTCTGTACAGGATTTCAAAAATATTGACCGCTCATGACGATATGCAATATAATATGCATAGTATAATTAATGAAATGCATAAAAAACGTTCTCTTCAACATTGAGTTTGAAATTAGTAGAGACCATGAAATATGGATGTACCTACGGTATGACAACTAAATATTTTGTCGAATATAAGTTACTTATTATTTATTTTGACTATAACTTTCCTGTCGACTTCACATATCTTCATAAAAATGGACGTTATTTAAATATGTCTCGAGCCAATCTTACATCGTCGTCCAAAATATTTAAAGATATGGACTACCTTACTTTTTACACCTTCAATTTAGAAATCAAGAGATAAAAAGTTTATTAAGTGAGCTGTGCATCCCAATGTAAGTATAAAGCTCTCTTGCTCTTTTGATTTTCTCAGCAAATTTATCTTCTTATTTACATTAGCTGCATTAGCTATTAGAACACTTCCTACATAACAATTGAAATCATGTCTATCATCTCAAGTAAGAAAAAAACCCAGTGGATTTTGTTAAACCAACAAATATTATAGGCTCTTTATGAATTTTTGACCAATCATCGATGGAAAGAAATACTGTTTTTCATTATTCAGAATATATGTACATTTTTATTTTCCATTTCATAGACACTCTAAATACTTATCAGCAATATCTTTTCTGGCTAATTAAAGCCTAGTCTGAGGGTTTTAACCATTTTGCAAAACTGAGGGAGCTCCACACGGCAAAAAGGTAAATTAGTTTCAAATATCATCCTTGCAATTTATTTATTAATTTTAAATTTTTGATACTATGAAAATTTTATAAAAAAATATCTAAAGTTGCTGTACTCCAACATGTAAATGGATTAAAAGAAGTGGAGCTTGTAGACTAACTTTTTCAAAATTCATTATATCAAGTTTGTATTTATTCCCAGGGAATTGGTGATTGAGTTACAGAATCTGTAGAGTCTGGATACATATCATGAGAAATGCTGAAAAATGTATTTTATTGCATAAGAAGTGGCTCACAAATAAAAGGTGCTTTATTTTTTTTTAACTGTTGTGTTTTAAGCTTGTTGAATTATAGTATGACAAAAAAAAAGAAAAAGACCTGGTATTGGTTGTCTTTCTTTAACTACATATATGTACAATTGCATAGTTGCAAAAGAAATTAGAATATGTGGAATTAAATATTGTGAATGATTTTATAACATGGATCGTTGCATTCTTCTGTTAACTGAGAAATACTCTGACCTTTTCGAAAATAATATTCTAATTGCAAAACTTTACCTTTGGTGACAGTCCTTAACTTTAGCAAAGGATTCTTTTCCAAATGTTGTTGGGCATTTTTAAATTAGTTCCAAACAGGGTGAATTTTTTTTTACCAGGTCCAGAAGGCATCTTTTATAAGTCAATACAAAATTAGAAATAAATATTCAATGAAAAGGTACTTTTTCAAAACAAAAGAAAATATATATTTACTACATACGTGTTGTACTTACGATAAAAACTACACTGCATATTGGCTCCTAATTACGTTTCGTGTATATTGCCTTAGCTGTCAACAAAAATTAAAAAGTTATGCAACATATCAATAATATTAGTTGCTCATAAATATAAGCTCACTTAATGTCCATTCTTATTTTTATCAAGACTTCTTACTTCTGATCTTTATTTCAACCTTTATTGATTTTCAATTGGAAAATATTCAAAATTAAACATCATCTTGCCACTTTTATGAAGGATATTTCCTTTCCCTACTTGAATTCCAACTTTACATATTGAATTTATGAATGACTTATAATTTTGCAAAAAAAATTGCATTAGTTATGTATTAAATAATATGATTATATTTTAATTAATTAAAAATTAAAGAAAAATAAATGAGAGATATACTTTTAAAATAAATTTATTAAAATTGAGATGTAAATTTAGGATAATTATATATATCTATATATATTTGTTGAAGTCAAAATCGGACCATTTTTGTTTCTGGGAGGTTATATACATATAATTTTGTAATTCCACAACCCCACAATATTACTATATATATTTATTCAAAATGAATCTTCTCATCATTATATTTGTTTTCATTTAACCGTTATTTTTGTTATAACCTCAATGATTCTAGTAACTATTTGAAAATACAGAAATTTCTAATACCTTGATTCTATGTTATTAGAACCTCTGATTATTTTGCTTGAAGAACAAAAATTCCAATTTAATTTAAAAAAATCAATTTTTTCGAAAAAGTAAAAAAATCATCAACTCTGTGTGCAATATATTTTCTAACATCAGTTTATTCAGGTAAAAACTTGGGTATTCACCATGTATTCAAACATTCCGATGTGTAATTTACTTAATATAAATAAAAGTTAATATATGATAAAAGAACTGATTTCTACTCATAAATGGTATATATATATATTTCCGTATAAAAATGTCCCATTATATTTTGTTTATATATAATTTACATTTGTCCCTAATAATTGTTGATTCCATTTGTAATATTTCATATTATTAACCTCTATATTGTATCATTTGTCCTTATTAATTTGATTTATTTTCTGCAAAAACCTTTTTTTTAAATTTCTAATAAATATTTTTTGTAATATTTAATTGTTTGTTTATTTTATCCATAATTCTTTAAGTAAATATCATAAATATATATATTAGAATCATTCAATTTATAAATTTTCAAGTAATTTAACTTCTACAGATAAAGTAATAACCATAAGTTCGGATTACTCATTGAATACCATATAATATTAGTAACTTTAAGGGAAGAAATTTAAGAGATCTCAAGGTTAATAGATAATGGAGCTTTTTCATGACTTTCACGAAGTAAATCAAGTATTCTTTTATTCCAAAATTTAAACTATTTTTTATAATAACAGTCTTCTAGTGTTATTTGAATTATTGAAGATTCTCATTTCTTGAGCCAAATCACGTGATTCTTGAAAATATAGACATAATAGTCAGCTTATTTTTTTAATAAACTTTAATCAGTAGTACAATATGTCTCAATCCCTCCCTTTTCTCGAACTTGCTTGAATGCCTGACCTAGTATGAGAAGATGGTTTGTCAGAAGTTTACACATGTTTTTATAGAAAATTATTTTACATTATATTATTGAATTCTAATGATGGGTTTTCGTTCTGTTAACGAACTAATATTATCTTAAACAAAGTGAAGTTACTAAATATATGGTGTTCTTAACACAAAATGTGCGTTTTTGGATTACCAATAAATAAATTGAAAGGTAGCGATAGGACACATGAAACTAAATTATTTGTGTTCAATGTTTTTATTTAATGGTATTCTTTTTCACATATGAATATGTAATTAATTTTGTTTAGTATTGGTCTATGAAAATAGTGCCTTGGGAATAAATGGAGTTTAGTATATTTTTTAATAGTTACCATTGATATTTAGCTAACATTTTCTTTTTTTTTCGACATAGCACTCATATTTCAAGCTAACATGTTAAATAAATTATAACCATCCAAACATATAAGACAAATAAAACACTCTTGATTAACCAAACTACAACATAGAACTTAATTTATCACAATTTAAAATCACACCAAAGCAGATATAGGTGAAATATTGTATTTTCTGTAGAGTATTTTTCGCAAAATAGCTCTTTAATTACATTCAGGTGATCTGCAAATAATAAAAAGAAAAGCAGTACTGTATAATTTCAGGGACTGGAGCTCCATAAAGTATTACTATAAGAAATTTTGTTTTGGGGAAGCTAGCGATCTAGAGCGAGTGGCCTCAAAAGTTACTTGTAAACTATAATGTTTACCATATAGAGCAAAATATGACAATATTTATCCCACGAGGAGTCATGTTCATCCTTCTCTTACTGAGTTTGTATATTCAAAGTTGGTTGAAGAGAAAGAAGAAGAAAGGCAAAATAAAGTTAACGATTTTTAACGGTGTGAACATTTATTTATAATGTTTAGAATAAATGCATTGTCTTTTTTTTATTTATGTTAAACGGAAATTGGGAATTGTGGTAAATTAAGTTTTATGTTGTACCTTAGCTTTTCTTTTATTTTTAGATGGTTATATATTGTTTAACATGTTAACTTGAAATATATGCACCTATATGTAATATAGAAAAAAAATAAGTAAAAGTAAATGATTCTAAAACTTTAAATTTATATTTCCATATATTTTTTAAATAGTAAAAAATGGCTTGTAATTATAAAGAAAAACCAAAAGTTTACCTTCTGTTAAGAGTTATAAGCAAATTTTAATGTTAATGATATAAATCATAATTTTTGGTTCAGTGAGAGCATATAATTTTTTTTTTTTTTAATAGCCCAACTTAAACAAAATAATATTTAAATTTTATTTGGGATTAATTTATTGATTTTTTTAATGTTAATTAAATTATCAAAGTTTAACGATAGTAAAAAGAATGTTGTTCTATGTAGACAACGAAATAAGAAATTTGTGGTCAATAAGCTTATTTTTATGTTTTTTATGTAAAATAAATTATGAAACATCATCTCAATACCAGTGCAAACATTTATTTGCTAGTGTCATTCGTCGAATGATAAAATTGTAATTTAAACTCAATTTTGAGAAAAATCAATTCTGTTTGTTTTTGTGTTAAAGAACCAAAAATAAACAATTATTTTATAATTTGGAAACAAACGTCAATTCAACTTCCAAGTATAATTGCTAGTTACAAATTTATTTAACTTTATTTAATTTATATTTTTTATTTGTTTGACAAGCAAATTAAATGGATAAATATACTTAAAATGAACTCAGCAACATTACTCATTTGGTTTTATTAATTACATAAGAATTCAATTGATTTAACCTTTTTTTAAACTAATTATAACAATTTTTCGGGTATTGCTCGACCATAAAATCATGTAGGGAATAGTTGCTTCTATCCTAATGGAGTTGAAAATAGCTTTTCAATTGCCCTGGGCGTGAGAGATAGACTGAGATATAGCCCTGGAAGAATAGGAAGTAGAATGTCGGAAAGGAAAAATCAAGTAACTGAAATGAAGTATAAAAATACGTTCAAAAATGTGATATGAATACCTGAAATTATAGCGTTTCCTGATAGACAAAAATAAGCTTATGGAGCTTGTTTGTTTGTTCAATGGAAGCAGGAACGATAAAACTCAAGTTTATACATGCAAAGTCATACATAACTCATTTTCGAATCGAAAGCATATCTAAGGTTAAAATAAATGGAATATTGAAAATGACTTATTTTGGTCCAATATGGGTGTAATTACCTGGTTTATGTATGGCGGCAATACAACGCTCTTTGTAATGTACACCAGTGAATCTTTTTGGACCTTTATCGGTAAAAGTCTCTAGAAATAAAGATGTCGAGGAACGGATCGTCTAAACTTTGGCCCTATTTATTTAGAATTGGCTTATTACTTATGTGGTGAAGGAAAAGACAGAAATTTAAGAATCTTTTTATACAATCCGGAAGTGTTTGATTTAAGGATAAGACGAGCTTAGAAACTGTTTTATGATTAGGAAAATAATTTGGTTGGAGCTCAAAAAAATATTAAGAAATTATGATATTGCTAGAGTTGAGTTGATAAAAATAAAACACTATAAAGTACGGACTTGGAGTGAATGTAGAACTGTCCTTGAGCTAGTAAAATGAACGGATACGTAAAGTTTAATAAAAATTATAAGAAAGGTTTAAATGGATTATGTTTTTCATTAATGGTCTACAATATTGTGCAAAAAAAAAACTTGAGGAAAATTCCAAACCATTGTTTCCTATTAATTCCGCTATCCCCTTTGATGAAGCCAGAGTAATTACATCAAACAATCTTTCATTTCGGAGAAATAAATGTGGTGGAGCCACTAGACCAAGCCAAACCTAATTATTTTTTAAGTAGGCTCCAACTTATTGAAAGAAAGTCTGATACCTTTTGGAGATTATGGATAAAAATATATGTACACCGAATCATTTAATACAAAGTACAAAATAGATAAACTCAATAAAATCTTAACAAGATTAAATATGTTACGGAAAAAAGTCTAAGACTCTGTGGAATAATGTTTAGAGATGTCTGGAAAGCAGTCATTAAAAGTAATATCTTGGATAAAATGGATTGGTTATGACAGTGAAAAAACAAGACAAAAATTAGAAAAAATATAAGTCTCTCTTTAAAAAAATTGTAGAAGGGCTCTCAATTTAATTATTTTGAGTTAATTTATTTAATTTGTATTGTTTAGATGGTTTGGTTTCAGTTTTAATGTCTATTACGTGTGTGACGTCATTTATACAGATAAATCAAATGTAGACGTCACTCCTGTATTAACCGGTTCTGATACCAGTTTTCCCTCCTTTACTTTTTGAAAAATAACATTAATATACTGTACTAAATAATGACGTAGAAAAGACTCAATTTAATAAGCATCACTATTTTCATGATATGCACTATGCACATAATTATTGTCATTCTATTATAAATGTGTAGCTAAAGGAGGCACTGGAGTGACTACTATTGAATTGGGCCGTCATTCAAGATATAATTAAAATTATAATTGTATATGTAATCATTATGACAACTGTTAGTATTAGGAAAAAATAATTATTAATTATTTGATGAGCATTACTCATCAAAATGGTTGAAGTACGCGGGTATATTTATAAAAATAAATACATGAATATCAAGGTTATACGATGGACAGTAAAAATTGCAAATCATGTAAGCATTAGCTTTTACCACATTAATTAACATATTGATACATACGAGAACATACACAGCTGGGATTACTAAATAAATTATACATGGCTAAGCTTGTTATCAAAAAGTATAATAGTGTTACTCAACCCAAGAAAATCTTGAATAGATTTAAAAAAATCTTTTTTTACTTCATATATGTACAGAGAATGGACTTAAAGCTTGCATAACTAAATTACAAAAAACGTTGTTTTTATGGAATAAAGAAAAGAAAATTCAAAATCAATCTGTTATATGTTTGATAATATATTTCTATGAAATATGTCTTTTTTCACAACCAATAACATCCTCAACACGCTGGCAAACAGATTGACTGCTCTTAATGATGAAGGTAGTGTCCATGGTATTCCACTCTGTCGTTACGGCAGCTTGGACGAATCCCAATTAGAATGAGAGGTGAAGCAGATATTTTTCACGAAGAAGTTAATTCCTCTGTTTTTTCTTATGATAATATTTCTTAATACTTGAGGAGATATTAGCAAGATAACAAAGTAAATGGTTTAAATAAAGTAAAAGGAACAACCTTAACTTTATGAGTTGATGATATTGCTCAGTATTTTCTTAGTTTTGGAACTCATATGGAAAAAAAAGTGAGACTTCTTACTGAACTGACTCGGGGAATGATATATTTCATTCCAAAAAAGGAAGATATGACTAAGTTTGGTCATTCAATACCTCTAATGGTTTTTAAGTAATCTTATCAAATTTCATCAGAGGGGTTGGCAAAAAAAAATCATGCCGATTTGAAATAAAAAGTTGAGCTCAGAGCATAAAGGATTCTTAAAAATAAGAATCCTTTAAGACATTTAAATAAATATTCAGTCTGATACTGAATCAACGAAAAGAAGAAGAAAATTTGAATTGAATTGGCAATTGATTTCAGCAATACGTTTGAAACAGAGGTTCATAACTTTATCATTTCTTCAGTGAAAAAATACTTCTAATATGCTTAAAATATTATGTTTGATGGAGAATAGAGTTACCCAATAGTGCTAGGTAAAAACTACAGATAAGAATGACATGTTTCTCCTTTACCTTTTATAACTGCAGTTAAGTATTTAAACTACTCCTTAAGGCTTGGAATTTATCTAGGTAAAAAAATACACTTAATCGATTTATGCAAGGAGGACGTTACTCTAATGATAGAAGATAATTCTGAAAGACACTGCCGAAAAGAATAAAACTACTTTTGTCCCATTATAACAAATTTTCAGTTATTTCAGTGACTTAAATTAATGTTGAAAAACTATTACTCTCCTAATGGATGAGTGGTTTCCTTGACCTTTTGATAAGGTTGGTGTATGCAAAGTACTAAGGTGAAAATCTTTGGAATTGAGTGGAAAAGCGATGACAAAACGGAAACTCCCAGTCTCAAAAGTGGTATCAAACTTTTACACATACGATTTGATTAAAATAATATATCAATACAGCTATAGCTGAAAAATTGTAAAGAGAAGTAGAAGCATATAATAGAGCTGTTATTTTATCATAGATATATCAATGCCCTTAAAAGACCTTGCACACAATTTCAAGGAAGACTGGTTCTTTTACTTAAAGATTTTAAATATATTATGGCTAGATCATATTTAGAATGAAGGAATTGTTTTGGTGGGTTTCCTGTTTATAAAGTTGTATTATTCAATTCCAATGTATCAAATGATGTAATCATTAACTTATCTTGTGAATGAGCAACTGCTCAAAGAATAGTATGGAGTAAAATACCTTCATTTAGCTCTTATAGTACGGTAGATATTATTCGCCAATACTCTAACAAGAAACATATTTATGAGAATTTTGGAGATCCAGTAAGTTATAAAATATTGCCCTTCGGGATAACTACCTAATACTCCATGCCTAAATAGTAACTCTGCTTCAATACTGGAAGATTTATCTTCACCCTTCATAGATCATCGAACGTAAAACTTTGTTTGGTTCCAGGTTGTGTAAAATTTGTGTTAGAATGTTCTGAACACTTTGATGCTAAGCTAACCTCCAGAAGGTATAGTAAAGCTTTGAACCTTCCTCTTGTTTTTGAAGGGTATTAATGATAGTAAAAAGTTTACAGCCGGTTTCAGATATCTGCTAGATAAAAAAATTAAAACTTCCTTTCAAAAAATGTTGTCCAGTATCTGATAATTTTATACATGCCTTCTTTGACTGTTGTTTGGGTGTTTATATTCCTTTACCATAGCTTCATTTGAAATTTTGATACAAATTTGGCAATACACTTTTTCTGTTTTATATTCCTACTCACCAGTCGTGTTGTTCGGAAGAAGAAAAAGAAATCAATACTGCTTTTGGAAACCATTAAGCTTTCATAGTTTAGGGTATTACGGAGGATAATGTGATTAATGGGATAGATCTGCGGCTTATTTTTATAAATTTATCTCCTAAATATGCAACTTTTTATTTGAAGATTCCTAAACTCTATTCTATATCATAGAATTACGCATTAAATCATGTTACATACTACCAATTTCCTTCCATAAGACATACCAAGGCTTTAAGAACCATCATCAAAATGGAAAAAAGACAATGTAAGGATATCGTATGTTGAGAAATGGGAATTTTGTATATTTTGCTTAACTTTGAGACCTTTCAACTTTGATTTTATAGTTGTTTATGGTATAAACTATGTTTTTTATTAATGTTAGGGTGCTTTTGCTTTATTTAAATCTCCAATATTTTAGAGATCCAAAGATAAAATGAATTTGATACTACAAAGTTTATTTATGTTTTATTCTAAGCAAAAATGTTCTTTTATTCATTTTATCATTGTGAAAGTAATTTGAGTGTGTGCGTGCAAGTATATTTGAATAAAGACGTAGTTAAAAAGGAAATATATATATATATTAAATTCTAGTATCCAGAACATCTTATAATGCTATAAAATTTGTAGTTTGATCCTGTACAGTTCCTTAACTAGTATGTAATGCAATATTACACACAAATTTAATAATTACTAAAAACACCATACTTTTTCCTTTGGTAAATGATGGTATCAATAACATAAAAACTAGCATTGATATTTGATGTCCAGTTAATAATTTTTTGTAAGAAATAGAACTGTAATAAAACTCAATTTTATAAAAAATCCCTCTAGTTTGCTTTTTTTGATAACCCACATTAATTTAATATTATAACTCCGTTAGTGAACATCCTTTTGAATATAGCTTGTTTTTTGAGCAGAGTAAAAAAAACCCAAAATAACACATATTTAATTATATGATAAACAGTTGCACGATTATATTAATTAGATATAATTTAAATATTGTATTCTGTTTTAGTTATACCATCCATTTAGCACTCGTAAATATCAATAAAAATACTTGTATAAGTATAACATATCAAGGAAAAATACGTCACTACATAAAATTATCTTAAAAACATGAGGATTAAATGAAAACCATTTTATAAACCTAGGGATGTAAAATATATCATTGTAATGACAGAGGGCTAAGTGATCCCCTATAATTTATTTTCTTTGATTTTTCAAATAACAATTCAAACCTTACCGCGTTGCAAAAACAACTACATTGCCATTCATAAAATTTGCCTTTCCTTAGTTCAATGCATAAATGAATAATTGATATACATATTTCTATAAGTATGGCTTGTACAGGGTGTTGAAGCCAAAGATTCTGGTCAATTTAATCGCACTTTAATACATGTTTAGAGTACGTGGTTACGTTATATTTTTATCTTGTGATTGGTTTATAAATAGGCTTTATTGTACGGAGTTTTTGTTTTTAAAGGGCCACCAAATCAGTAAATAGGAGGCATAAAGCGTCGTGTATCCGTCTTCCTTGACTCACATGTAGCCCAAATATACAACTATTCAATTGTCAACATGGCAATAACTTTGACAAAGAGACATCCAGACAGGTGGTCTCTGTCACCTCTCGATATAAACCTCCCTGGAACACTTTTGATGGTGAACCATCGAACACATCACAAATGCAACCCTACACCGAAATGTGGATGACTTTAAGTCCACCATCTCCGAGAGGACAAAATTATGTCAAAGCTTGTACCAACTTTAGGTCTGTATTGAGGCTGTCATTGCTTCTAATGTAAACACTATCGATTAAGCTTCTGTGCTTAGCAAACATTTTTTGTCAATATAAATATTTTTAAAATTAGTAGTAAAATTTTGTGATTTTGAGCCTGAAAGTTTTTTTGTTTTTTTTTGCTGACTGGACAAATTTACTTCCCAACCCTGTAGAACAAGATTGTCTTAACTTGACATGGAGAAATGTTGTACATTTTACATATGCATATTGAAGAATGCATTTTCCAAAAGATTTATGTGTTTTTTGCCTTGTAAATTTGACTCAGTAAATACCCAAAATGCATTTTTCAAACATTGACAAACTTTATTCAATATATTTTGACATAAAATGCAAAACTACTACTAATTTTAGTGTGACTCGAGTAGTTATAATCTTAATTTATCCCTTCAAAGGGTTTATTGTGAAATCTAAATTATTTACTTTGTCTGGGTTTATATATAAAATAATTATAAAAGAAAATAATATAAGAAACAAATTAATAATTTTCCAATGAAAGTTGATCAAACAGAAGTATTTAGAAGGGTAATTTTGAAAAATGGTTAGGTGTAATCATATAATTTTTACTAATAAATTTGAGCAATAGTTTACATAAAAAAATAATTGAATTATTAGTATGTTATAAAAAAATAAATTTTGTTTTACTTTCTTCACAATTAAGCTTTTCTCATTTGAAATATTAAGAGTTTAACGAAGAAATCTATCGCTTCAGATTTCAAAATTTCTTTGGCATAAATTATGACAAAATTGTGCTATATCTTTTTAGGTAAAATTTACATATCACCATTTTCTTAAGTAGCCAAAACACCGCCATGGAGGTAACAAAATAAGATTTTAAGCCTTTCACTATTTTAGAAACAGATTGCATGGATAATGTTGTGATGATTTTCTTGAAAAACAATATAGATATTAGCATTCCCAGGTCTCAAAGATGACAAGGATAGACAAGAGAAGGGTTGCAATGTTGAGAAAGGCCCTGCAGTAAACCAAGGATCCCAGGGCAGGTACAGGAGTATTGTTATAAATGATTGTCTAAATATATTTGCCCTTCTTACTCCCCCAACCAGAATCTAATGGGGAAAAAAATGTCTGTAGCTACCTTGAGTAGAGTCCAACCTTAATATAAGTCCTCACACCACCAAGAGGTATTTATCGACTCCATCGTCCTGACATGAAAGAATTTAAATCGAGCCCCCAGGACCTGCACGCAGTTCACAACTCGAATAGAGGCGGTTATTGAAGCCAACAGATGCTACTTTGCGTGAAACATATTCTAAAATATGATTATATGCAATGCCCAGCGTGTGTTTTTTTTTAATAAACCATTTTATGTCAATTTAAAGTGAATATATCAAAAGTGACGAATTTAGTGTTATATCCAGTATATTTTTCAGATTTGTCTTTAAAAGCAATCCATGGATGTTGACATATCATCATCATCAATAATCTTTTATTCATATGTCGAACAAATTGTTAATATAATTTGTGTTAACTTTGAGTCAAAAATTAGATCGAAATGTAATAGAACTATGAAATCCAAAAAAGAGATATTCATAAACACGTGGATAACCAAATTTGTTAATTATATGTGGAAAAACATTTTAAAGGGAAATAGTTATTTTTTAGTGAAGATTAAAAAGTTTTATTGAATTTACAGTCAGTCCCTATCATATGTTGGAGCAGTTAAAAGTGTGTGCTTGCTGTCGAAAATAAATATTGCCAAAAAGTAATTTGATAGGTTATTTTTTTAAATTATTTGAGCTTTTGATATTTATTTGTACACTTTATTATTATCAATTTATTGCCTTATTTTCTAATATACAAAAAATATTTTTTTCAATTCATTTTCATAATTTGAAAGTTACAAAATTATTTGAAAACCAATAATTCAATGGATAATGATGCTATAGAGCTAAAAATGGTCCCATAATATTTGATGTCATGGAAGAACACTAAATATTTAAAAACACAATATATTTAAAAGCTACAGTATACTCTCCATTGCTTCATTTCAAATCATAACGTATCTATTTTTGTGGGCATTTAGCCACACAACATGAAAGTGGATATTTTAGCGATATTGAACATTTTGTCATTAATAAAAGTAGCCTAAGAACAAATGAAACACTTTTTACCGTTGTATTTTATGCCGATGAGCTTTTACTCTTAAATAAAAAAAGAGTAATAAATTTTGATAACGATATATCATTATTGTTAAATTAATAAGTTATTACAAAACAAGACATGTTTTATATAAATAATAGTAATAAAAATAAAGAAAAAAAATATATACGTGTTAACATAGTATCAAAAGTGTATATATTTTTTTTTTGTGACTTTCTTTAGTATTAAAATATTCATAGTTTGTGGCAAATTAGAGCAATGTTGATAAAAAATATATTCTTACCCTAAAATATTTAATTTTAGAAGAATTGTATGTATTGACTTATGCCAATAATTTATAGAACAAGGTGAAAAGAATAATTTTTTCGATATTTTACAGATTTTCAAAACAAAATGCAACCATGGAGGACTTTGTTCGTAGGATTCAGAATTAATTTCTAATATAGATTTATAAAATCTATATAGAAAGTATACCAAACCAAATACCAAATACCGAACTTTGTCATAACATTACATTCTCATGTACATGCAATTTATAAATAAGAATTTTGCATATTATAATCATCAAAGTGGCACCATTGTACCTGTAAAAAAAAGGGATTATGTAATTTGAAGTATTTCTTTTTAGAGAAAAGAAAATGCCACGTTATTGATCTTTGTATTTCCATAATTTAATTAATTATGGCATTCTACCTCCTACAAACAACAATCATTTTAAACCACAAAATCTCTTCATTTTGATTGGAAGATTTGTTGAGGTTTAAAGGTTATAATATACAAAAATTTTCATAAATCAGTTATGTATACCCTTTAAGACATATCCCCCACTTATTCCATATTCATTGTTGGAGGAGTAAATAAGTAACAAGACCCCATACACAAACATTCATTAAAACCTAGATAGTTATTTCCGGAATTTTTTAATAACTCAGAAACAAAAGCAATACCAAAAAAAACATAAAAAAAAAATAAAAAAATTGGATATATGAAGTATGTGGTGGGTCAACATAAAAAAATAATATTGAACAAAAACTAAGCAAAAGAAAAGAACTCCAATTTTTTTCTACTTTATATATACATTAGGGTGCATCATACAGTCAAAAGTTGTGATACATGCTTGTGATTAGGCTCCGTCCAATGAAAAGCTATTCCAGTTTAAAAATCAAGTAAATACATTAATATTTAGGCGTTGCGTAATTCACACAAATTAACAGAGGACTTCTGGAATTCTTGTTGCGTTATGGTCAAATTAGCGGGTCGTCATCTCATCATGTCGACATCACATTTTGGAGATTCTTCTTATCTCTGTATTCTCTAATCAAAAAGTGCAGATATTACTTCATTTCTACAGACAAAAGATTGCTGCCTTAAAGTTACATAGCAAAATACAAAACAGCACTAGAAGAAATGCCGCTCCGAATACAGGGTTCTGAAGCAAAAAGGGTACAGAATGATTGATTTGAGAAAAATGTCAATAATTTTATGTTTTGATATATAATTTTGAAATTTCTTTGGACAAAACTTTGAGACACAACCTTTGTGAGCATGTTCATTCAATATGGCCGTCTCAGCAGCAATCCCAGACTCCCAAAGGTGGCGGAAAGCCCTGGTTGAGTTGATGATGAACTTTTCTCTAACATGTTGTTCCACTCCTTCACAATGGAGGCCTTGAGGGAGTCCACTTTCGCATGAGATGTCGGGTTAGTCTCCCTGTCCAAGGTGACCCACACAGCAATGTCCAACGGGTTCAAATTTGGCAAAGATGATGGCCACATTTCCTTGGGCCAAAAATCAGCTATGTTGTCGGTGCAGAACTTTTGGTATTTGGCTGATGTGTGTAGTTTGACAATAACAATACATATAGGTATATGCATAATTATATAACACAGAACAATCCTTTCAACGTCTAGCATTTACATATTACTTCCCTTAACAATAAATCAAGGGATAGAATCAAGGTTCTCGATAAATTTTAAATACGAACATTGAAAAATATATGTTTTCTCCATACATTCATATTTGGAGTTAAAGAAGGTAAGTTTTTCTTTTTTTAATAAAACATATTATTTTTTCGGAAAAGGGTGTAAAAAAATGAGAAATGGTAAAAAAATATAGGAATAGAGCAAAAAAATAATCTCACAAGCTACTGGGTAAATGTGGCTGTAAATTTTCTTTCCTAGTATTTTCTTTCATGTATGTGTGTCTGTATGGATATATATAAATAATGGCAAATTTATTATCTATTTCAAACCAATAAAATATCATTTCGTTTTTATATAATATATTTATTCTTTACCTCAAGCGAAAAAAATAAAACGTAATAAATAGAAATAAAAGATTTATTGTGGCAACATTTTGAGAACAATAACAATCATAATAATAAAAATTCTAGATAACCTGGTGAAAGATTGGCAAGGAAATATTATTGGTACACCCGTTTACTCTACAATTTAACTCATTGAATAAAAGATATATCTAGGGATCGGAAAAATATGTTTAAATTTTATAAGAAAATATGTTGTGAATATGTTAAGAAAAAGGACAAACATTTGTTTAGTTTTTTGAATGTGTAATTTTGAATTTACAAACTTCCACAATCAAAAACTTTTATTTTCTTTATTTCTTAATTGATATTGTGAATTCATTGTATAAAGAGAATTAATGGAGGATTTATAGTTATTTAGAGATTAATTCATTGTATTCTCAATACCCTCCAGTGTAATGATTGCGTGGTTTTCGTTTAACCATTTGATTTGGGTATTTGGGTACACTGTAAAAGAGGAAATTCAAAATTCAATTATAGCAACCTTTTAATAGTAAGGAAATAACTTGAGGAAATGGTGAATTTGTCTCTTATGGAGTATTGGGGCTTAATTAGAGGGACTCAGAGTCGATCTATGGACTGAGAGATGAGATCAAGATACAAGAAAAAGTAATAGTGTCTTACCTAAGTAGATGTGATCTCCTCCGGCTTCATCCCTCAGTCAACGGATCGACTCCAAGAATCTCTACCCGAATACTCTTTATGTGAGCAAATTCCAACTTCTCCAACAGAATGAGATAATCTACTTTCACAATCCACAAAAATGTTAATCGTCCGAACATCTCAAAAAAGTCGACCTCCCTCACCTTCGATTTCAATTATATCCTCTTCACTTCTTAACAAAGTTATTTTCCACTTGATTTTATAGCTTAGATTCAAGTTGGGTAGATTGGACATACAACCTTGGCTAGTACAGCCACAAAATTCCATTTCACGAATTAAATATATAAATATTTATAATAAAGGGTAAAATCTAATAAATTTTTCTCAAAATGTGGAAACTCTATTGTTTTTGACTAAAATATGAAAACTATGTTGTGAAATATGTAAACTCATATTTGTATACATATATCCATATGATTAATAAACATTTTTGTCACTGAAGGGATAATTGTATATATTTTTCTAAAGTCTTTATAAGATAAATATAATTTTTATTTTGAATTATATATGCTCTATACTCGATTTAGTACATTTCAACGAATGTATATGTGATGTGCCCAACACTCTTCCCCGCCTCAACGAATAAAAAACTTGCACATAAAATTTGAATTGGATAATTTTAGCTTACTGATTGATATTCCCAAAAAAAATTCCAGTCTGTTTTTATGTTGAAATGTCAGGCATATATTAAAAACTACACCTCTTAGAATATTCTTGAGTTTCATTTAGAAAATGAAGGATTAATTAAGTCACTAAATGTGTTGTTTTTTCTCTCAAATTTTAAGAAGAGAAGTTTAATTTATAGATTTGTTTATTTATTTTGAGATAGTTGTATAAACACACTTACGCATACTTCATAAAAATAGATCCCACTTACCTGAAATTAATTAGAAAGCTTTATATATCAAAGTACATATAGTTTATAAATAAATATAAAAATAATTACAACTACTTAAAAGTTCTCTTTAAGTGTAATCTATCATTATAATTATATTATTCAAAAATTAATGACTTTGGTCGATTTTTCTTGTAATATTGGATAAGAACTAATTTGGAAAATAAAGTTTGGGTGGCTGGTTTCTTTGTAGTTGATATTTTACTGTGAATTTTCATTAATTTTGCTTAACATATATTATTTGAGATATCAATTATTTCACTGTCACTTGATATAATTAAGAAAAATTTAAAATATTGCAACAGTCAGTAAAATATGCCATGTTGCAATAAGTCTTGCAATTGTCCTCTTTTTGTTTATCCTTCTATAGTATTTTACATATTTCTGCTAAAACCCAATACTTTTTCAAATAACTGTACTTAAATACGATCCTTCAAATGTTCGAATAGTTTTAAAAAAAAACGACTTTGAGATAGAAATTACGAAAATTAGAACAATCTTTTTGAGGAATGAATTTCTATCACGCTGTTGAATAACTATTAATTTTTAATGAATTATGCCCTTTAAAGATATATTAAAATTTATAAAATGGATCAATGATTAGTATTGAAAATATGATAAATTTAAATTCAAAAATCCTACATAATTAGATAGCCTGAAAAATGTTAAATTTTAAGCTAAGAATGAGGAAATTTTATATGGAACATAAAAACCATGATTCCCAATTTTTTAAAGGAAATAATTATGATTGAGATAAGTATTGCACCAACATAAAGACAATTTTGAACAAATAACAAGAAATAAGAAAATCCAAGAATTTTAGCTACGACATTTAAATCTTTTAATTTGATTTCAGAGAAAGTTTTTTTAAGCCTAATAGAAATATTATTTTCTTAATAATAACAAAACATTAATTTAACTGTATATTATACAACGGAAAAACAAGACAAAAATACTCTAAAAAACTACTTTTTCTTCCATTTTTGAATTTAAATGTTTAAAAGTCACAGTTAACGACCAGTGTGGTATAAATTTGCCAAAACGTTTATTTTATTAATGATAACACATTCCAAATTTATTAGAATATGTTCATGTTGCATCTGTATGAAAACATTATCTCCAGTATCTTACTGATGAGGGCCTCCACCTTAAGATACCTATCACCAATCACTTATTGAGGTCGTGACTTGTAGATTGTATATTATTTTTTATTCAAACATTCGTTCTTAAGGATGAATCTTATCACATTTGTTGAAAATATCAACAAACGTCTTGTTTTTCTAGCTACAGAATGTGCAATTTATAGTCTCATTGTGATGATTCGACTTATTAGTATAAATTGATGAGATAGTAATTCCGTAACAGATACATTTTTTGCTATGATTTAAAAAAAAAAAAAAATTAAATCGATGTCAGACCTTCCACACCCAGTAGTTCCCTCTCCTTATCTGTCTTTTTTTAATGGATTTGAGAACTATAAACAAAGGAGTTGATGGTCTAAAATGAATACTATCTGTGTGCTTCATCACGAAAAAGCAAGTCTTCCAGCGGATTATAATATTTGGAGCCTAACTTCGTGTTTATTCTAAAGCAGGAGCTCTCCAGTGGTGGAATATATAATTCCTTTGTCCTTACCAAATAAACTTCTCTTTCTTTGACGTTATTGCATTGCAAATGCTTTCTGTGAAGGGTGTATATCGAAAAATATCGTTCCATATGTTGTATTTTGTCCCAAATTGGACTTATACCTCGACTGCTTTGGTAATTATACTAAAAAAATTATCACCACTTTTGGATAATTACATTTCCTCAGGCAAGAAACTATAAAAACCAACAGTGTAGCTGAGTCAACTTATGAATTTAATGGAATTTCTTTGATGAGGTTATTACTCATTGATGTAAGGATTTTGAGCTTTGATAGTTTTACATTTAATCAAGATTCCTTTCAGATTTGGACTAACACACCTTCCAGTTCTCGTAAAGGAGCGAATAGCATTATCTCCAATGACTTCCTTCCAATTTTAAAACCTTTGATTTATTGATTGGAGATTACTTTTTCAAATAGCACTACAATGACAATAATCAACAATGAAGGCGATAGAGGATCACCCTGTTTGAATCTCCTTCTTATTTTTCCTTATTTTCAGGCAGTCAAGTATTCAGAAAGACAACTTAAGAATTGTAACCACTTTTGAAACATAATTTGGAGTGTACTCAGCCTCATATAATTGGTTTCAAATACATCTACGCCATTTTAATTCAAAACCCTTCTCAAAATATACCAGTATCGCTGTGAATTGTTTTTTTCTTTTGTACCTTAGTACAATTTTATTCTACTAAAACTTTTCTTATCTAATTTGATTCCAACAAGGACTTATAATTAAAACTCTAAAACAAAGTTTAAAGGTTAGTCTCTTTCTTTATTGAGCACACACAAATGTTCAATCAGGGTTTTGTATCTATGTAGGATAAGAAATTCACTACCCATGGAATTAATTAATAATGATAAATGCTCAGCAAAAGAAAAATTTATTCTTCATATTAGCAATTAAAAAAAAAACGGTCCAATTAAAAAATACACAGATTTACATCACCAATCCTATGTTCAAAGACAATCTTAAAAATTATATTCTTCTTGCACGTTGGAAAGAATTCCTCAGACATATAAAATTTGAGTTTCTCTTAATATTTGCGACCACATGATTTTTTATGTCTTATTAAAGCTCCATTGGACTTACAAATGATGAAAGAAGTAATTTTGTCGTGGACATTAACATCGACATTATCAAAATAATTTAGCAACTCTAGTCTATCTTGGGCTTTTTGTCTTTCAGCTTCTGTTTCGCAACCACAAATACATTCTACAATGATTTTATCTCCAGAATGGAAATATTTAACTACCAAAATCCCGTTCTGACCCTCGGAGAGGTACAGAAGCTATTATCCTTGGAGGGTCAAGTATGTAATCCAGTCTACTGGCTAGTTTTACTGAGTTCTTTGTTATTCCTGACAAAGTTAATTTAGGATGGCAGGCCCAAGTCTATTAAATTCTGGAAGGTTTTTGATTACATTCCATTTTCTCAAAACCATTTGCAAATCATACCTCAGTCTCATTCCCCCCCTTGCCCAACCTACGCTACTTTCAATCTCCGTACATTCAATCTTTTCTTCTGGAGTAGAAATTTGATCTTTATCAATTATTTCTACTTTCACATCCTGTCCCACATCCTGCATGAATTTGCTTATCTTATATTTTCATATTATCATTGTCACTTTCATTCACATTATGCACTGTATTCACAGACATATGTCCATCTTGTTCCTCACTCTCAGAACCATTTCTCCATATCAGGGAAGGTATGCTCAATAATTTTTACCTTCCGTTGACGTTGTGCTTTCCCAAAATTTGTCGAAAATGACCATACAATCATCATCTTTTTCATTCTCCTGGAGAAGATCTTTCTCACTTACCTCATCTTTTTCCTCCTCTAAAAAGTTTGACGAGGACAAACTTAAAGTCTTAAGTTTTTTAAGGTATTCTGCGAGAAAAAATTTAGGAAAACTTTTCTTTCTATACATACAGTCATTGTATTTGTCGCCTACTTCTGTATAGTAAGAACACTGTGTGTCCACTGTGTGTCCATGAGACTTTCTTCAATCTTTACCAATTTACTTTCAATATAAAATAATTGCGGTATATCAATAGTTATTTTTACTTTTATCACTATATTCATAGACCTGACACCTGAGAACTATTTCTCCCAAGCACGTTTTCCATTGAGCTACGTCGTTTCATATATTTTATATTTTTTTAAATGTACTTATAAGATCAAGTAAACTTTAAAAGGGAAAAAAACAACTAAAAAACATAAAATAAATAAGGAATACTTTATAACATGAAGAATAGTTGTATATTTCTCACAGTTTAACCTTGCTAAAGCAAAAATGTATTATGTATTTTTTTTTCTCAATTTTCGATGTTCATGCTTATTTTCTACTATCAAATTTCTGAATGTTGATTGGCTTAATTAAATTTAGCTCTTTTTTGAAGTTGTGAAGAATATGAGGGGAATCCACCAGAAAAATATTTCATAAGATAAAAGTATTTTACTAGATTGAAGATAGTTTTGATGCATGATATTTGTGAAAATATACTTCTTTAACATTACAAAGGACTTATCACAATGTTTTTTTGGCTGTTTTGTTGACTGCAGTGTGAGAGACTCTCCAATATTTAAAATAATTGCGCATAGATTGTGTTCATGTCAATAATATTATTGAAGTTATCTGCATTAATAAAAGGTTTTCTTTCAATATCCTCCTATTTTTCAATGTTCCCACCCTCTTTCAAGTTCTTTTTTATAATTTTAACAGTCTTCTTGATCATTCCAATTCACTTTGTCATCCCAGTTGGAGATTGGCCTACATGAATTAAAGTTCTGACCTTGAGTCTTTTGTCTGGCTCTGACATTATTCTTATCTAAACTAAAAAAATATATTTGATGGTAGATACTATTTAGAATTGGAATTTTTACAATAAGTCACCTACAACCTCAAAATGGGGAATTGTATAGTGTGTAAATTTTGGGTTTCCACCAGGCATGTAAATAAATAGCAACAAACTGCCTTTTCAAAGCACAATTTGTGTGGCAATGTCTAAATTATTTGTTCCTGTTTTTCTTGCAAGGATTAAATTATTTCTTTCTCAAGTTTTGTTAAAAGAAACTTGTAAACACAAATGTAGATACAAAATCTACATTAACTATTATAAACCTGGGCTGTAGAGTCGGAGTCAGAGCTTTTTTATGCTGAAGCCGGAATCTGGAGTCGAGAAATTCGTACCAACTCCGACTCCAGCTACGAAAATAATTATAATTTTTGTAAAAATAATTATTTTATAATGGAAGGCTTAAATTGAGTGCTCATATTTTTTTCTTCTATTTGATTTTAAATGAAAGGTTTTATTTATTAAGTTCTATTAAAAATAAAGGTGAAATTAATTTATAAGTTATATTCAAAAATTGCAAAAGTATTTCATACGTCCTTTTTTGTCTATACTAAAGCTTCAAATTAATTAACAAAACGAGGACCCACATGATCAACATGGTAACACTGGCTGGTACATTGAAATCTGGAAACTTACTAATTCAATAATTAATGAAGGTTGAGTGATTGAAATTATTTAATATTTCATAATATTAAAGCCTATACAATTTGTTACAAGAAATAACAAACCTGAGCTCTTTAGCTTACGCCAATTCGAGAAAATGGCACTTATACATGATGGTCATTTCTCCATTCTTGAAATAATTAACGCTAGGCATCTCCAGGACCGCCGTCAGCAAGTCCAAAATGTTGGAGAGAAAAAAAAAGTTGTTGAAAAAGCCAAAGTGGATCCGGAGAAGTTATAGGAAATATCTAGGCCGTCCCCTTAAGTTCATGAGGGGTCATGCATTAGATATCGGGGTTTCACAACAGACTGTCTACAAATCAATGAAAAAATTGGGTGGAAAGAGCTTTATGAGGATGGATAGGCCACTTTTGACACCAGTATTGAAAGAACCCATCTCCTCTGTTACTGAACTCTTTAGAATTGGTCTTTTGAACTATTTTTGACACTTTTGGTCCCTACAGATCTGATGCCAACAACCTCGACTGCACCTTTTGGGTGTATGTCGGGTTGAAATCCTGCATTATCTTTATCTAAACACCAAGGCCTCAAACCCACTGTCAACCAGTACTTGGCCACCATGACAGAGGATAATAACTGCAGAGGGTACCAGGCGTTATGTCGCTGCTTGGAAGCCATATTTGCCCTATGGGTGGCTACGTTAATGATTAAGAGGCTCAAATGCACATATATTTTACACACCTAGTATTAATTTTCTTGAAATTCTATTGTAAATTAATTTATTACATCTTGTTGAATTTTAACATTCAAAGTGATCAAATTGTAATGACACACTCGTTATACTCACATCACTCTTATATTACCATCGGAGATGATATTTTCATGAATAATCTGCGTACTGTGTGAAAGATGTAAAACTAATCAGTGTTCAATGATAATAAAAAGTAATTGATAAAATATATTGACAATTCACAATTTCAATATACTTATAAAGTAGTTCGTTATTAGTAGTACTGTGTTTCTTTTGTTGTTATTAAATTGGATATCTTGTTCATCACAATTTATTGTATCTATTTTGAATATATAATAAAACATTATCAGGGCACATTATGTATGGCCAGCTCCTAGTATAAGGGACACTTCAAGCAAACATGGAGGTCCAAATTTATATATCTAATGAGATACGACGGAATTGGGGCCTTTATAACACTCTCTTGTAATAGCAATACTGAACCGATGTCTTCAACTCTCCTATTTTCATCTCCGTAGGTATACAATTGTATTCTTCAAAGATGGCACAGGCAAATTTGTGAATAGCTGGAGCAAAATTTATATTTTCAGGCATATGAACTTATAATTTTATCTCCTAGCTCCAACTTCCCGTAAAAAAAATCCAAACCCGAGCGTTGAAGCATCAGCAGGAATTTCTAAATAGGGAATAAATTACAGGAGGATAGGAGAGCGCGAGTCTTTAAATTTGACTACCATTTTAAGTCACACAAACTCTGAGATTACAATTTAATTGATGGCTGATAAGGGTAATTTAAGTGGATTTCTTGTCCTTTGTAGGCCTCGGCTTCAATCTTGCGTCTCTGTCGTTTTGGATCGGCTTATTCTTTAGGATGTCGTTTATGCTCCTAGATGTTTGTAAGTATCAAAAAAATTCTAATTTATATCCAAAGAATATCTTTTCAAGGCAAGAGCAGGGATTGCAGTCCTTGTAGAGCCATGCAGTTAGGGATCATCTCCGGCTGCATGTTCCTAATCATGGACTAGATCCTTCTCTCAGATTCTACAACATGTATTTGCCTCCGCTTTTATGTCACATTTATGATCATGTTTCGGTTTAAACTCAGAGGGTATTTTTGGAATAGCATTAGGCTTTAATATTTATTGTTCAAAATGTTGAAAAGGTAAGATAAATAAAATAGTGACGTCCTAGAAAAAGTGGCATCTGGCAAATGAATATTTAAAATATAGACCATAGTATCTCCTCAAGCAAACGTTCGCGTTTTGCTAATTGGTTTCATACTTTAGTCTATACAATCACAATTACTGCACAACTCTAAAAACTATGTTATTGTGTTGAGTAGAGCGTAGCCATTAGCCAAGCTAGTTAATTACTTAGTCTGTTAAATAGTCAATGTTATCAGTGTAGGTTGTAACGTTCCAGTGAAAAGGTTGTGTGTACTTTGATCCATCTCAGTAGTCATTTTTTTTAAATACCTGGCCCAATTATTTACTGCATATATTTATAGTCTCTACACTCAAATGACTCAATAGAACTTATATAGGGCAAAATTATAATTTTAAAATTGTATCTTGGAGTTAGAGTTGCTGATATTCAAAATACTGCAGTCAGAGTAAGAGTCGGATCCGAATAATTTATTCATAACTATGTACTTATTTTTGTTTCAACATTGAATACATATGTTTCATAGAATATTTTATTCTATGTGCATTATTTTTAAGTGTATACATGGGATTTAATATTTTGAGTGTTTCTAATTAATAATATTCATAGAATAAAATATTAGTCAAATAAATTATAGTGAAACATTAAATGTTAATAAAAAATATGAAAGAATTATTAATTCAAAAAAACTTTTTTATGAATTGTATTCATATCTTTACAGTAAAGAAAATTGCATTCCTTTATGCATATTTTTTGAAGTAGAAACATTAATAGCTAGCTTGTAATTTTTGGATATATCATTATATACTAAAAAGACTAAAAGGGAAAGAGGAGTCGTGTATGTTAATCTAGATTTTTTTATATCTCTAATTTTGTATCGTTTCAAATCTAGTAAATAAATTACTCATATTTTGCATAATTCATTATTTTAGTTTTTTCTTTAACATCTATTACAAAAATAGATCTATTTAATTTATATTATCATCATAATGATGTATTTTGCCTTGAATTACTTGAATAATTGTGAAACCAAAAAATTAACTTTAAGTTCTAATCTTTAAAGAATAGTTTTCTCTTCGAAGGAAAAAATTGAAAGAAAGTTTTAAACGTCCAAAAAGAACTCAATAAGGTCATACAAGACATAACAACGTAAGGACTGAGCTGTTGAATTCAATATTTACTTGAATAACAAAAATGCTTGTTTCAGCCTCACGTTGAAGAAAATATGTTTTTCTGTCGACCTTTAAAAGAATGATGGTTATAGGCACACGATGCCGTTCTAACTCTTTTCGATTATAAAAAGAAAAATTAATGGTTGAAAACTTTCATTAAATAACAATAATAGAGTAAACGAAGCGCTTACAAGAATAAATCTAACGTAGCATTTATTCTCTAATCTTTTCATATTCATCCAATAATCATATATTTAATGATTCTAAACAAGGTGTTTTTACAGATCAATCTTGTAAGTAATCTACTCCTGATGAATGGACAGCTAAAGAAAAGTATTAACCGTTGTTATATGTACAAAAAAACCAAAATACATCCGAAGCATGCACAAATTATAAATATTTATTATTCTGAATACAGTTGTTCCATACCGTCTTGTCTCTTGGTTCTTTCTTAGTCTCTTTTGTAAATATAACTTATGTATATAGTTGTAATAAATATGACATGAAACGAACGCACGACGTATTGCATTACCTACCAGAATATATGTCTTTATTTTCAATGACTGTTATCATTATTCATATATATAAGAAAGAACATCAAAATATATAGTCATTATGGAATACAAATAGTGATACTGATGATTCGTTAGGAGTTCAAAGACCCTTGTTGGACTCAGAGTAGAATAGAGCAACTTCATCCTAGTAGTTATTGACTAAATCGTTGCTCGATTCGGAGTGGTATTTGTGTGTATTTTTTTCATCTTATAGCTGCTAAGCAGTTTATCTAATGTAACGCATTAATAACTAAGTACCTCCACTCCAAAATATTTATCAAATTTTCTTGATGATTATATTTATTTTAGCGGACCGGTTTTGCTTATCAAAATATAAAACATGTATAAGTTGTTTCTATAAAATCAATAAAGAAAATGATATTATTAAAAATAAATAAGGAATAAATATTTAATGGAAAGTAGTAAATTCTAATATTGGATATCGGTCTCAAAATCCTAAACAGGTATAAGATCTTTATGATTTTTAGTTGATGTGTCACTTACCATCTGTGGAGTAATTTATTAGTAGCTATGGAATTTTCGTAGAGTGTAAGGAAAAGCGAGAGAGAAACTTTTGGTTTAACTCAATTAATAACTTCATTAATATCAGGTACCTGTAATTTGATTTTGAGAAGAGAAAATCAGTTACTGCTTCTTAAAAATACAATTTTTGTGCCGGAAAAAAGTTATTGTTAAGTATACATATATATGTTTATTATATTTTTCTTTTTAAATACACCGAAGATATGGGAGAATTATATTTTCAAAGATGGATATTCATAATTCGACAATCTATTAGAAAATGAGCTAAAAAAGTAAAAAAGAGCACACGTACCAACCTTTTTTATCTCTAAACGGTTGGTCGTTTCTTTACAAAAATCCTACTAATAAATTATTTACCCTTGAAATCCTTAGAAAATGGTTTTATTTGTTTTTTATGTTGATAGTTTTCATTTATAATTTATTTAAAATTTAGAAACTTTGAAGAATATGAGTTGTTTCTTATCCTACTATTATCATAAGAGATTTTGAAATCATCTATGATTCCATATATAATTTGTAGTATTTCTTAAACGTTTACATTATACAATGTTTTGATAAATATGTAAGCGTTGATGCAGCAGACATTCCTTACAGGAAATCAAAATAATTTATTGTTATCATTAAAATAGATGCACTATTTTCTTATTTCTTTCCTTTAATTATATTGAAATTGCACTGTAGCATTGAGACCACCAAAAATGGATTCCAGAAACTTTTACATGCATTTCCTTCAGTTGATTGTTTGCTTCTCTTCTTTAAAATATTTTTAATCATAATTACTAATGATTCATAGCAAATTCATTTTCAGAAACGACTTTAATCGAAGAGACTCTTAACCCACTCTACGGGGTAAAAGAGAAAGTATGTCGATGTCGTATCTTGTGCATTAATTTTTTTTTAAATGATATTATTATTACTGTCAATAAATAAATAAGTTATCTTCAGGGATTCATGCTATTTTTCTAAACTTGAAAAAATATTAAACAAAAAACTGTCACTTTATTTTTTTAAACTATTGCTCCTTCAAATATCAAAAATTGTTAATATTTTTAAAAAATCATTAAAATTTAGGAAAGATGGACTCATATCAAGTTCCTCATTCTGAAATAAGTAAAAAAATTTATATTTATTAAAACAGAGTGAAATAATTTGTTGAATTGGGCAATCTTCACAAAAAAATCTTGTACTTTTTAATATATGTATTAGTTGCAATGAGGTGTTGCCATGGTATAGGATCAAAGTTTAAGTATAGACTTTGAGGCTGTTAGTTTTCTTGAGGGAAGCAAAAATCCAAAAGAACTTGCCAATTTTATTGGAGTATCCATTATCACTGTGAAAAGGTGATAGGCCAAACATAAAACAAGCCAGGTAGAGAGAGGTAGAAAAAACTTTCAAGATCAATTAAAAAAATTATTACAAAAATCTCTGAACAAAAAACGTTAATCTACAAGGAAATTGGCTACAAAAATGTGAGAAAATAATTGAGGGCATTTTACAAATGTCTTCCATGTAAGTCTCAGCTAAAATTAACCAAAATTCAATAGGAAAAATACCTTTAATTGTCCAAGGAGTTGAGACATTGGGGTATTTTTTTGAGTAGAGGAAGGCTTAATTTTCATATGAGTCCGGCATATTATCCTACGAGGTCAAAACTTTTACAGCCAAATACTATGCAGAGAGCATCCTAAAAAAGTATATTCTGCCAGCAATACAAAAGAGTAAAGAAAATTTATCAACTTTGAAGAGGAAACTTTTGCCTTACATGTTAAATACAATTTTTCAGTAGGACGGGACTCCTGCTTATCATTCTTACTTGGTAGAGGATTGGCTTCAAACGAATTTGGATTGATTTTGGCCCAAAGGTACATGGCCTAGCAATAGTTCATATTTGTTTCCACTTGAAAATCTATGAGCCAGTGTCCAAAATTAACTCAAATCCTTGAATCCAGTAAAAAGTGAAAAGTCTTTGATTAAATATGTGAAATTGTCCTGGTCAAAAATACGTCCTGTTATTTTAAATAATTTAACTTTGTGTATACCAGAGCGTATAAAAAGGTGTATAAAACTCAAGGGTGGTTACATAGTGTTTTTGAGTATTAGTAAATACTCCATTTTATTTCATCTTGGAAGGCGAACTAAAAATAAAAATAAAGCAGATTATACTAACTATTTTGAAAATGTACTTTTTTTATTATATAACTTTCTAGCTTTTGTTCCTATAAATACGAAAAATTCTAATATGAAACGCGACACAAGACCGAAACTAGTCATAGTATAGTAATAATACTTCTACTTCCCAAGAAACTACTTTGGTAAATTTTGAAGAATTTTATATGAATAATACGGGTGTTTCATTGATTTGTATATTAATTATGCACTCACTCCATAAAAAAAATGGTTGGCTACTTCTAAGGGGCAGTCGCCCATATGTAGTTATAATGGAAACTAATGTGTCTACATCCAATAGTGCAAGAGGTTAATTTGAGTAAGTTAAAAAGGAGTATACCTACAAAATCAATTTGTTAAAATGTTAAAAGTGTTTTTAATCTTTGCATTGATTTGAAAAACTAAATTTTGGATGTTAGGACAAACTGCATTCATATCAAACGTAAAGGATTCGTTACGCCTTGTAGTTAAGGACTAAGTACTTTTTATTTTGTATTTACACACATAAGTAGATACCGACAGTACTTACATTAAGAAAACTTATTTACTTATCTACTTGTATCATTGTTAGTCAAAAAGTATTACCGTTTATCTTGTTCAGCAGATAAATTAGTCCATAGATATATAAATATTTGAACAAGACTTCCTTCCGCTCAAAAGAATTTACTATCTTTAATTAAAAAAAAAAGTTTTATAAAAGTTGTATACATATATATATACAGATGTGGCTATCGGTTTGTAATATAAACCTATGTACCTATTTGTAAATTTTTGATTATATCTAACTCAATAGGCTTGAAGGTATTTGTTTGCTAAGCCGTTATTTATCAGTAAAAAAAATGAGAATATAATATAATTATGTACATTTTACTCATATCGCTTTAGTAGCTCGTATCTCAGGACAGCAAATTCTACATTTTTACTTAGTAGCGGAAGAACTGGGCATTGCTCGAAGTTATTAGTTGACAAACTTTGTTGTATTAATATAAAAGATAACTTCCCAACACATTCTCAATGTTACTCTCCATTTTTGATGAGCACACTCACACATAGTTATTCCATACTTATATGTTTTCTCCTCAAGAATGAAAGAATAATTTTTACAGTTCTAGAAAATTTAAAACACTCGACAGGTTACAAAAATTAAAAAAGTATCGCATGAAAAAATGCTTAAGATTTTCATCTCTAAATTTTACTCCCCTTTTATTTTTTCAATACAATGTGCTGAGTAAACACGTCTTTTGATAAATTGTTATTTCTTCGATTATATAGTAGCACTCAAAATATTTGGCCATTGAACCATCAGCCATTGCGTATTTATAAATGGATAGGCAAACAGGGATAATTTCTTATAAATGAGTAAAATTTGCCATATTTATTCAATTTAAATTCAATAATTTGTGTTAGAATTATTAAGAAATCAAAATAAAGTAACTCAAACTGTATATGAGAATGAAAACTCAATTACTTTCCTTGGGCATGTGGAAGCCTTAGTATATTAAATATTTCTGATTTATCTTAATACCAGAGCATTGCTTAGACGTTAACAAATAGTCAAATTTTTTTTAAATAATATATATTTTTCATTAATATAAAAGATAATTCCGAACAGTGTGTTAATTTTTGTTTTCATGAGCAAACTGATACGTAGTTACTCAATGCTTATTTGTTCTTTCCTCAATAATAATAAAATGTTAAGAAAAGAAAAGAAAATATTGTCAATAACAACTTCAAAACTTATTGGCGAATTATGTTAAGGACAAGGCCCACTCATTTCACTCATATGTTCTCTAGTTGTTGTTGTTTTTTATTTATATGACGGATTGAGCTATAGATAAACACCCTCGTTACTACATTGTTATTTCATAAATCAAGTTGTAACATTTCAAATTTAGAAATCGACAAATATCGAGAAAAGTTACTGAATTAATGTAGATGTATAATTTTTTGTGCATTTCTCAAATAAAAAATATGTTCTTATTAGTTCTGATCCTTTCTTTTTGAAGTTTCGTGTCCAAGAAATAGGAATATCATTTTGTTAAGATTTCCATTAAAATTATAACATAATATTTTGTTTTGTGAATTTTCGTTTTTTTATTAAATATAAATTCCTTTGTTTTATAACTGTTCTTACTTTTTGAATAAAACTCTAAATTCTAAGTTATATTTATAATGTAGTAAAAAACAATATAGACATATATATTTTTAAATTCATTCCTTTGTAGTATTGCAAGAATATATCAGAATATCTTTAAAAATCCTTTGAACATAGTGACACTAATGGTGTGAGGTTCATTTTTGGCCCATCTATGTTCGTAATTGAAAACTGACAAAATTGTTACTCACAAGATTGAAACTAATTTTAAATATAATAAAGAATCATGCATATGTAATTAGTTATTTTTTCTCACATCTGTTTTCCGAAATTTTTTACTATTTTTATAAGTTATAGACAACTTTTTGAGTATGCAAAAAATCA
Organism: Lepeophtheirus salmonis; assembly: GCF_016086655.4. Classification (NCBI taxonomy): domain Eukaryota; kingdom Metazoa; phylum Arthropoda; class Copepoda; order Siphonostomatoida; family Caligidae; genus Lepeophtheirus; species Lepeophtheirus salmonis. The sequence goes on from NC_052144.2 coordinate 21,315,079, forward strand.
ATAATCCCCCAAAAATTACTTCTTATATTGGCAAAATGGGATATAAAATTGAGTTATAGCTCTATATTTTGTTTGAGATCATCCCATTTTGGAAATTGTAATTCAAATTCCAAAAAAATAACTATAGCTAAGAAGTTTGTTTGGATTGTAATAACACAAATATATATTATTTTAAATCAAATTTGATTTGATTACAGAGTCGTGATCCACGCGTCAATCACAATTAAATTTTGATTTTTGGACATTTTAATTTTTGTTGCCTTTTAAGACTAATAATTTTGCTCCCTAATTTAAAGGCTATTAAATGGAATGCAATATTTGATCATAAATGGAACTCCCTTTCAACTGTGCTGGCAAATTAGAAAAATTGTTAAGGCGATTTTTGGACAATTAATTTTCAAAAACCAAACACTTTATACTAAGATTTAATTTGTGAGTAATTTGGACATGGTAAATATAAACATAAGGAAGAGGTTTGTCTCACGCGAGTTTTTTCTATAAACAAAGAACATAAACGAAAAAATAAAAAGCCAAAATGTTTCAATTATACCAACTAAACTATTATTTTCAAATAACATTGATCAAGGAGATTGTTTTTCTCAAAATATGTTACGATTGAAACAAGACAACACTTTTTAAATCAAATAGAAAGAAGACAAAGTGTGTTTAAGTCAGTTGCTTTGGTTCAAGAGATAGTCAAAGACACAGATCTTCCGAACTAACCACACGGAGTGTGTTCCTCTATGGTCACGTTAGCTATTGAAGAATTTATTAAAAGAGTTAATTATATAAATCCAAGGATTGTGATGATTTGTACCATCTGTATAAGACCAATCCGCTACGGAGAAAGTTCATTGTGTATCCTCATAAGAAACGAACATAATATGGATTGTATATAATACGTTGAAAACACCCAATCTACTTATCTTGGTAAATATAATCTGCACAAACTGAACCTTGGATGATTATGAAGCTTTTAAAGTGATTTTAAAATATTAGATGAGTTATTTTTGGTCAAAGGAACTTGTATCAAATAAATGATTACTTGTAAAATAACAATTACAATACTTGTTAAATTACCTACTTTATAATTATTATTAAAGTATTTTACTAAAGTAACAAAGTATTTTTATTAACCCTTTGGACCGCCATAAATTGCATTTAAAGTTGCCAAAATTGATGTTCCCAAAAATAATGCAAAATTGATGGATTTTTTTGTAGGCCATATTTGGGCAAATATAAGTCTTTTAAATCAAAAAACGGTTCTAAATTAAAACTAAAATTAGTTTTTTATTTAATTACCCCCACAAATGTGATTACATAACCAAATATTGACCCAAATATGTGCGTTAAATATTGCACTGAAGCATAAATATATATTGGTATTTTCTCCTCTTATTATTTTTTGTTCAAGATTGATTTGATGTAGATACACCACATATATAAAATGATTACAATAATTTATAATGAATGGTAATGCATATATCTTCTAAAATTGAACTTTTAATTAATTTATCATGTTAAGTGAGACTTTAAAATATTGAAGATAAAAAACAATTAACCTTGACATTTTTTATAATACCATTCACATTGACAGTGACTCTTTTTACCTTTAGTTTGAACTTTAATCTGCTATCAATTAAACCTCTTTAAATTATATATTAATTTCAACCTACATTTCTTTTTAATAATCAATTAAAATTTTGAAACAAGATACATAATTAAAAAAATACATGTTTAAAAATACATACTTTTTGTCAAAACATCTGAGCGTTTATACATGACATTACAATTTTTACGTCGCCAGTTTGAGGGGGTATAAAAATAAAAAACCATTTTTGATTTACATTAAGGAAAAAAGTTAACTATTATTTTGTCAAATTGGTACCAACAAAGGGAAAGACTAACTTTCTATTAAAATGGTATCCCTGTAATGCCTTGTGTTATAAAATATCAGACACTAATAACCATTGAAAATATGTGATACCTATATTGTCAATAAGAATTATTTATTAAAATTTTTTGTATAAAGACAAAGTAGATAAGCTCTTTCACCTATTTTTGGGATTTGGGTAGTTATCGTAGCTACAAGGAATGTTCGAGGAAAAAGTTAAGGATGGCTACCGAGTAACACTGAAGAAGAGGTGCTGGCTTTTTTTATGTCTCCAGAAGCTAACGAAGATATCAAGATCGATACACTTATTACGGGTTCAGTTCAGTTCAGTAATACTAGAGGGATTGAGTGTGTGAGTGCACGTATACTCCGTTAACTAGTCTCACTAGAGTCACAACTGTTTTCAATTCTTTTTTTATAACTCCTTGTTGTCTTTTTTTTTTGCTTCCTATTGAAAATAAAGAATTTATTGAAATTTAATTTCTGTGTGTTTATGTGTATTTCATTATTTACATCCACTTACATATTGAGAATGCTTTTGTTTTCCTGCTTTGGTTGAGAATAAATAATAGTAATAGAAAAAATAAATTATTCAAATGGAAACAATAAGATATTTTTATCTAACTATTCTACTTTTCTTGTCCCTATTCGATCAAAAAAATAAAATTGTACAAATCTAGCCATTGTTAAGGATTTTCAATACATAACACTTTTATTGTTTTCAAACATCACTGTTGAATAAAATTAATTTTAAAAACATAAGTTATAATTTCATTTGTATTTATGATAATTAATATACATTTGGCAATGTAGCAAAATATTTTTTATCCTTATTTGTGGCATAATATTAATGCATGTTATTTGAAAAACAATAACAAAATTAATGTTTTTTGTTATATAAATGCTTATATATAGTTAATTCCAAGCATATTTTTAAGCATATTTTAGCACTTTGCTGTTATTCCCTTTCAATCCTAAACGTCTTTAAATCAAGTTGTATTTAATGGAGGTGATAAGGTTTTTTTATTTATAAAACCATTTGAGGTGAGAAATACATTTTTTTAAATGATGACATTAAATTAAATCAATTTTACAAATTCGTTACATTTTTTATTCCTTTTTATCAAATGATAATCCAAATAATTTTTAATATATTTTTTAAAATCGTCAAATTTGAGTTGTTTATCCGAAAGATTAATCCTGGGTATGACCTCTTTGTAGAGAAACATCAATAATTTGTTAAACCTCCGCTACTATTTTTTTGGTTTGTTCATGACAGTGGTACTTGGATATCGCTATATTTTCGCTAATTGTACAACTTAATCGATTGTGGTTCAATAGAACTTGAAAACTTAAGATAATTCAATTTTTTGTTTCAGTTACTTCCAATAATTTAACATTTTTAGTTCGAGTTTAAATATTTTAAAACTCAAACTACAAAGCTATACAAGAATATTAATTGCAAAAGCATAATAAATAAGATTTTTTTTATTTCCTCGTATTTCAGTCAGAAAAATATGTATTTTATAAACTTGATTATATACAAATTTGAAGAATGCTCTATGTGTTCATCGATACACATGTATTGAAAGAGTTGTAAATTTGTTTTTTGTAGCTGGCAATTTGAGCTATGTTTTATTAGTTTTCAATGATGTTATCATTATTATTAAATATTTAAGGAGAAAATATCCAATAATAAGCTGTGTCTCTTTATGAAAATCTGAGAGTTACACAAAGTTTTTGTTGGAAAGTTATTCATGTAAGTCCTAGTTAGACTCTGAATAGAGTTGATGCTCGACATTCTTGTAAATTTCAGAAAGATGTGGAATGAAATTTGTCTTTACTTCATTTTTCTCAGAACTGTTTGCAGCTAACCTAATGAAATGTCGTGAGAGTTAATCTGTTTTCCTTAAAAAAATATTCAAATTGTCGGGGTTGCCACGTCAATTTCGGTTTCTGTTTGACAACATATCGACAGGTCATATGATTTACAACTCCATTCATTGATATGAAATAGCTTATGAGGAGGTATTTTTTTAAACATTGTCATAATTTGGGTTTTTTATTGTAATTGGGGATGTTGAAAAACCCCAAAATATATATTGCGTATAGGATTCATAGGGGCTAAAATATTTTTTTAAATATCCTTGGAATAATTATATAAAATTTTATAGCAGAGAGCACTTATTTTTTGTATTGTTTTTCAAATAACATCCATTGACATAATGCAACAAACAATGAAAAAAAATATTTTGCTTCATCGCCAAATATATTTATCAATTATCATAAATACACAAAAACATTATAAATGTTATTAAAATTATGTTTATTTAACTTGGCTCAAAAGAACTTATATTGAAGAAATTATAATTTGACCCTCTCATATATATATTATTTTTTTAAGGGGGGATGTCATTTACACTAGATGAGAAAAGAATGAAAGAATAAACGGAGCATTCAAATAATTATGCAAATAATATTAAACTTATTTTTTTCTAATTATAATATTGAATGTTTTATAAGGAAAATGAAAGAAAAAAGTTATAAAAAACAAAATGCATTGAAGCATATCTTAAGTGTTAAATCTAAAGTGAGTATTTCAATTAATCATCCAAAGTTAATTAATTTGTTTCTGTGTGTTTAGTAATAAGTATAAAGTAGAAATAGGTTAGTACATATGAACAAAGGAGGAATTTATTTTTAGCTGACAAAAACATAGTCTTTGAACCAATTGGAAGCATTTATATACCAGGGGTCAATACTCCTTTATTTACTAAAGGAACCAAGAAGATCAAAAATAGAATTCTTATATATATTTTCTTAACTCAACAGATTTAAATAATAACCTGGATAGGTGATCTCTTTCATTTAAAGTAATACACCAAAAAAATAAATTAAATAAACGTTGATTGAAAAATCCAAAATTAATTCATGTTACTTACCACTCTTATACTGAACATATTTTGTCTAACGTGGTTAGTGAGATGGTAAATAGAAACCCCCAAAATACTTTGTAGTTAATGATATGATAACTAAATTTTATAAATTTTGTATAATTATCGAAACTATTCTATCCTATTTGAGTTCGTAAATATCAATTTAAATGTTAAAAATATTTGTAAGAATATAAGAAAGTGAGAAAAATTAATCCACGCTTTAAAATAATTCGAACAACATGAATTTAGGGTTCCAACAAACTATAAATTGTTTGTCTCACAGCAAAAACATTATTTTTTTAGTTTTTATTAATATAATTTATATACCATATTCATTATTTGTTATGAATTTTGAGAATCAAAAGTGTACAAATTAGTTTTGATGAGGTTGAGTGTATTCTTAAAATAATGATTACAATATTCTTCACATTAAAGAAATTAAAGAATTTAAGAAATTAAAAAAGAAAAACAAAGGAACGACTTATAAGCCAACAGTTAGTGAAATCAACTAAACTTCGATTAAAAATGGCTAAATATACAAATGAATCCTTAACCAGTTATTATCAAGGTATATAAATAATTTTAGATAATCCGATTTAATGATTTACACGCATTTTTTTAAAGACCTATACATATAAAAAAATAGGCTGCATCCTCTTAATCGTAATCCTTTTATACAACCTTGACAACTTTCTCTATTACGATTTTCACGGAAGTGGAGGTCTTCTTTATGAGGGGTCTTTCCATTATGGCATCTTCTTTATTCATGGAGTTTACTAGAAGCCTAAAGTTCAAGATAGTTGAGCACAAAATAGTATTAAGATCTGGACTACATGGCAACCATATTTCCTTCCCAATACTAATTAACTCTCCCCTTCAGGATTATTTGTGCCCTCCAATCTCTTTCTTAGCACATGTATTTAAAGGTTAATATCTGAACACATAAATTTACTTATGGGATATTTTACCTTATTTGATTAGCAAAACTATATTGATAGCAGATTTGTGTTGTTATTCATTATATGGATCTTTCTTTAGGTCTTCATATATTCGTGCCATTGTAGCAAATCAAATATGTATAAATAATTAGTAACTTACGTTTATAATGACATAATAAACAGATCTCTGCTATTTGCTATCTAGGAGATATATTATGAATTAAATTACGTCACTTCACAACGTACGAGGTCTGATAAAAAAAGTAACTGATATTTTTTATAGACCTAAATTCAATTTTCATTCGATATTTTATATTGTTTTTTTATTATTTGGGAAAAACATGTCCAGAATGTTTGAATTGTTAGATGTTGTTGTTGTTGTTTTTTCACTCACATTTGAATAGCTGTCTGTTATTGACATCTTCAATAGAAAAACAAAATCAAATTTTGGATTTTCTCTTTAGTTTTGCTTAAAAAATTTTATGTTTTGGAAATTTAAAAAAACACTATCCATAATTAATTCTTTGATTCAATTTATTTCAATGGAGGAAAGTCTTCAAGTTCACAAAAAAACGTCTTGACTTTTTTTAAGTCAACAAATTTGATAAATTTTCATTAAACCACAATAAAAAAAATTTAATAAGAAATGAATTCATTATTACATATTTATAGCATTGTATGACGAATCATATCTTTATGATCGATAAAAATTAAATTAACTTCCTTAAATTAGAGCGAAATTTATATTTTTAATGGTTTTTCTACATATATTATACTTTTATATAAAAAAACGGGAAAAAGAAACATTAATCATTTTATGTTAGAAGTCGGGAAAACTAAATGAAACTTAAATGTACATGGTTTTTTTAATAAAATATTAACAAGCGTTAAATCAAAAGTCATTTTCATATATTTATGTATATTTATAAATTTTTTACAGAAAAATAATTTAAAAAAATAGTTTATATATAAACAATTAATTTTTTTTTAAGTAAAAGAGACAATAATGGACTGTTGCATCAAGGGAAAGTTGAAACATTCCTTTCTTCACAACTATCATAATTGTTTAATATAAAACAGATTATTGTCAAAAAATCAATCATTTTTGTCATCTTTTCTTTGAGATTTTTTTAGCTGATGAAATTCAATTTTTTAGAGGGAAGTTATTCTTTATAATGTTGTAGCCAGTTTTTCATTATTTATGATTTAAAAATTATATTTTTTTTCTATTTTATTGATAGTATTTTATCAGAATTTACTCCATGAGAAGATATTTGAGATATTGTAGCAAGTACTGCAAAAATGACAAGTATGACCTAATTTCCTCGTATTGTTTATTCTTATTTACTAATTTATATAATTATTTTTCACAGTTTCATAGTATAAGTCATAATTTATATTAATCAACTATTTCATTGTAGTATAAGAAATGAAAATAATATGATAATGAAAAGGAGTTGTCCTTTGCAGGTACAATTACAATTTAAAAGGTATTAAGGTTTTAGCTTAATGTAAAATACGTGGGGACGAAATTATTCTATTTAACTCAAGGTACGTTAGTTTGATACTCGGTTGTTCATAGAAAAGGAAATATATTTCATTGATATAAATTGAAAGACAATTACTAAGTCAGATGGAGTAATTATAAGACTATAATGTTTATTCATACTTAATTATTCTGACTCCGTCTAACCAAGTTAAATATTATTTTAAAAAAAGAAAAAAACTTTATTATTTATAACCTATAAGTATAAAGTTAACAATAGTGCTTGACAGACAAAATGTAACACGTATGATTTGTTGAGGAGTTATTAGTGAAAGTTAGAATTAGAATTGAGCATCGACATTGTAGTAATTCTGGCCTATATCACTGCTAGAATGTTTATTTCCATCATACTATAGATGCTTGCAACTAATTTTATTAAACGTCATGAATGCAAAGCTGCTCTTTGACCAAACGTTTTTCAAATTTGCTTTGGGACCACATACGTTTTTCGTTTATTTTTTATTTGTATATCAGCAGATCGTATTGTTTTTAGCCAAACATTTTTCAAATTGTCATTGGGACCATATACGTTTTTGGTTTATTTTTTATTTGTATACTAGCAGATCGTATTGTTTTTAACTATCAATGTTGTTAATTAAATTGAATATTTCATATTAGTGTACCCTAGAACATTCACTACTATACATAGTCGTAGACATTACTCTGTGTATTACAAAGTCCCTAATACCACACATAAAGGATGTATTGAAATTAAATAAGATAATATGATAAAAAGCCTGGTATTTTATTTAAAGAAATATATAAATGCGTCATTTAAAAAAAAATTAACTGAAACTAAATACTGTTTGACCTGCCGTATTCATATACAATGTGTGGAAAATATAATGATTTGTATAACCTTTTGATAGATTCAAACAAAAGAAAATATAAGTATGTAATGATAAAAGTTACCGAGTCTAAGTCAAACTACCTCTCAGTAAATGAACCAACATAATAAAGTATAGCCACTATTTTCTTTCTCTCAATAACTAATTATCATTCAAAAAAGCATAAGGATTTATTTAAAGAACATGTAAAGAAAATAACTAATTCAATTACAATTTTTAGTTAGTTGTTTTACAGAATACAATAAATAACTGTACTAGGAAAACTGCCCTAAGGAAAATATCCGGTGAAAAAGTTACTTAATTAGGAAAATTGCCGTATTTTTTTTCCAAATTTAATGATGAATAATAACACATTATAAATTTGCTAAAAAAGATTTATGACCAATATCTAAGCATATTTGTTTGTTACATCAATTGTTATCCACCGCAACCCCAGGGCTTGGAACTATTTTTTGATTTTAGGGGAATTCGATGATGTATGTGATGTATTGGCGGTGTTTTTTAACTATTCCACACTATTCCTGGGACAGTTCAAGAGCGGAGGGGATACAGTCATATTATATTCTAGGCTATTTATTCTCCCCTTTCTTGATTAATTTCTTAGACGATTCGACTTAATTTAAAAAATTGCAAGGAAATTTTATTGCAATAATATTAATTAAACTTGAAGGTACTCCCCTAGGGGGATGAAACAAACCAATATGTTAAGGTATTCGTCATAAATAATATTTAGCAAATCGATAATGTGTTATTATTCATCATTAAGTTTGAAAAAATACAGGCAACTTTCTACCGGGCAATTTTCCCAACTAGCAGTTTTCCTACTTTGCAATTCTTTCTATGACATCTTTCTGCGTAAGAATAATAAAAAATAATAGGTTTAGTACAATTAAATATTATATTTTTTTACAAACTTGTTTTATAAGTGTATATCTTGCGTTGTATAAGTTTGATCAGTTTACGGTTGGAAGGATAAGATTTTTGTGCAACAGAACTGTCATTATTGACACTGAAGTGTTTGAGAGCGTGTTAAAGAATTACACCAGCAAGGAGAAAATTTGTCAAATTTTACTGTTTTTCTTCGAATGAGAAAATGTAATACAGACAGTAAATAATATGAATGGTATGTAAAGTCTTGATAATGTAGCTTCAAATCACGTACAATTTCAGTTTCGTTGATTCTGTTCCTGTAATTTTGATGTCAAAGATCCACCACTCTCTGGAAGGCCAATTCTTGTATATATTTATAAAATCATGGAAATATTCGAGGGTTTAAACCGTAATATAAGTACTGCAGTGATTTCTAACTAGAAAAACATTCATGAAAAAAAATAAAAAATTCAAAAAACCAATAGATTTCTTTTAACTGGACCTTATATTATAAAATTGTAATAAAATGCAAGAATTCTGGGAAATGCCGTTGAGTCAAAAGACACTTGATTGATTTATGTCAAGAAGTATAGCTTAAATGAACTTGTCAAATAAATATTCATATAAGTATGTTAATAAAAACATACCCTACAGCAGATTTTACGTTTTTAATGGAAAATATTAAAAAAATATCCAAACAACCGGATATAATTTGTTTAATACCACTACAAGCATTTTCGTGCAAATATAAGTATTAAATATTTTTTCGATATACTTCTATCTATTCATAATGAAAATATTACATCAAAGATTTAGTTGATTTGAGAAGTAGTGAGATATTTTTTTTCGTCTAGCAGTACAGTATAATTATAGTTTATAATACTGTCTCTACGTCACACGTTCTTAATTGTTCTATAAACTAATCTGTAATATTAAATCATAACTCCTTCTTTAGGCATAAATTTATCAGTGTTTGATTTTTTCAAGCTGCCTGAAAAATAATTATAATGTTTCAAAAAGAAAAAAAAATCAATTATAAATATGTAAAGAATATAGTTTTATTTACTTTTAAATCAATCTTTCCACAATAAACCTCACTTTCATTGAATCAAATTATTTTATTTTCGTAATAAATTAGATTTAATAAACAATTGGAAAACGGAGGAATTTTTTTTTTTTTCAAACAAAATCATTAAAATATGGTGTTTTAATATTTTTTTTTTAGGATTAAATGATTGCATATAAAGTATAAGCATATCATTGCAAATAAAATTTACAAAAAATAAACATACTTTTTTTTTTCATATTCAAATATGGCTCAAAACTATAAGAAGGGTAAGAAATTCAAATTGAAAATTTTCAAAAAACTAAATTTTATAAAAATAAACCAATTACAAATTCCTGATAAACTTGTCAAGTACTGTTAAGATTGGATAGATTGACATATATTGTTACATTGAGTTAATCAAATACTTAGCGAAAGTTTAAATCAATATCCTTCTTTTTTTTTAATATTAAGTTAACGAGTATTTAAATGTGTAGCATTTTTTGACTGTTAATCTTAATATAATTTGTTTAAAGTAATAACAAATTAGAATTTTAATATTAAACGAACTTTGAGCATAAAACTTGTACTCACCCTGTTTGAGAGTGTTGCAAGGCATATATAAAATAACAGATTACACTTACAGGGTGCAGCTACATAACTTCTTTTTTTTATAATACATGGTAATGAGGATGTAGAAGTAGTAGTTTCAGGTTTGGCGCAGTTTCCTTCTAGAGACGAGGTTCTAAAGTTTTCTTGGAAATATAGTCAGTTAGACTAATGATAAACATGCATCTGCCAACGAAAATAAATATTGTCATAAAATGGTTTAACACCAGAACGATGAGAGTATCATTTTTAATATCCATTTGGCAAATATTGTAAAATCTAGGAAAAAAATCAAATTTATCCTAATTTATACGGATTTTTCTATTTTGAGCTACAAATTAATTATTTGGATAAATAAATTGTTAATATGAATATAATTCCTATTAAAGGGCTTTAGATAGACATACAGCAAAAAATGGTAGTCTTTGATGTTTTTGACGAATTGGCACAAAATTTCGTGAAAAATTATAAAGTTTTTTGGATAGCAAATTTGATTAGCTTAATTTCTTGTATTTAAGTTTTTTTGCAAAAAATCGTAAAATTTCAAAACTTTGGAACCATTCAGCTACCTTTAAATAAGACATTATCTTGTGTCAACATAGCTCTCCAATTCAGAAAGTGATAATTTAAAGCAAGATGAAGAATACGTCAAACCACAATCTAGTTTTTCTGATTCTGATGAATTCTGCAGTTTTTGACAAGCTTGTCGGTTAGAAATTTTGTTGAATACCATTATTAGTTTTGCTACAATATATATATGTATTTATTTACAACTAACTGTTATATTTAACATTATAAAAATGTCATGATGCAATAAAGTAGATCAATTACCGTCTTTGCACAAACAAATAGTAAATAGAGAGTTTAGTCCGTTTTAAGCATTAAAACATTTAGTTGAAGATCCACTAGATATCAATTATCTGATATAATTATGAACTATTTAAAACAGAACTCTAAATGTATATTATCATTATAAAATTAAAATACAACTTTTTACATTTACATAACTTGTTTTTTTGCTCTTTGGAAAAAGGAAATGAAGTTGTTGCACCCTGTATTATTTTCAAAACGTATGTTTAACACTAAAACAGGATAAACAAAATCAATAACTTGCGAACTATCAACCATTAAATTCTAATATCGGAAGCTGACATATAGTTAAAAAATCAATGAAAATAAAAATGGACTTGCACTTATACCATACGATTGAGTGAGAATTGCATGTAAATTTTCAGAAAACTAAGTTATTAACGAATATTGAGTATGGGTAGAAATATTGTGTGCTTAAATTCAAGTGAAATAACTAATTAAGGCTGTTACTTTATACAAAAATTGATGAATAAATTATAAAATTTAACAAACCCTAAATAAAACATTAACTAATAATTTATAGAAAAAGACAATAATAAAAGAAAATACCTTTGTTCTGATTAAATGTTTCATGAATATAATTAAAGTCTTTTTATATGACTTAGAGTTCTCCATACCACCAATTCACTAAATTAGGGCTAAATTTTATAGAGAAATATATTGAAAAATATTGCATTTTTATTACAAATCCCCGATAAAAAAAATTGTAAATATTTCATTATCTTAAAATTGTGAATTCTTCTCTCATGCAGTATTTAAAGAAAAGGATCATGAAAAAGGAGTTTTATCCTTGAAATATTTTGTCGTATTTATCTCAAACCTATCACTATATAGTATTTTAAAATCGAAGTTCCGACTTTAACAATCAAATGAGTTATTTTAACTCATTTACGAATATACTTTCTTGGAGGTATACGCCTCTGACCAAAAAATCTGATCGCATTAACCCTATAAAACTCACTAGACCTGTTTGTTTAATTTAAAAAATATAGTGCGCTCCAACATGTAATAAAACTTCCCACTTTTATTATTTCATGATGTGGGATTTTGCCAATAAAATTTTAGATTTATAGATCAGTTCTTTGAGTAAAAAAAATCATTTCAATAGAAAGAAGTATTTAAATATATGGATTTTTTTTAGTCTCGCTCCTGATTCGTTAATCAGTTACAAGATTTTTTTGATTTTTTCAAAAATAATAATTTTGTATTCATTTCAAAAAGTTAAAAAAAAGTTGGTCAAGATTGAAGATTTTGGGGCATTTGCTTTTCAATGTAACCAACTAAATAATGATTCTGTTGATACTTTTTTATTGGAATAATTTCTTTCATATATGACTTCTAAAATTTGAGTTTCATTTTTTCAAAAAAACCAAAAAAAAACCACTGGTTTTATTAATGTTTAATGGGGTAATAGGTTTGCAACATTATAAATTTTGTATTTTTTTCTACTAAATGACCAATTTATTATAAATTACTGAATTCTTGAATTTTTTTGATAAAAAACAATGTCAAACTATCAAATATGATACGTAGGTTTATAAATCCTTAGCATTTTTAATCTTTGAATCTTTTACTACTAGCAACATGCTAATACCAGTGTGTTTGTTCTATTTTAAAGCTGTTATCATTATGCTTTCATTCTTGAGGAGAGAACATACAAGTATACAGGGTAACCAGGAGAGTGTGTGTGTACTCATAAATGACAGAAAGTAACGTTAAGTATTTGTTGCAGATGAATAAATGTAAGTACTGGTTGGACTCGGAGTAGAATTGAGGATCGACATCGTAATTATTCATGCTACTAGATATGGAGTGGAATTTGTGTTAATTTCATTTTACTCATAGCTGCGTGCATATAATCTAGGATTATCATCTTAATTTTTCTTTTCTTTTCCTTTCAACCGTAAAATGCTTACAATTTAAATGTGAATGATATATATGATATTATAGGGTGAACAATAGATGCTACAAAATAATTTAAAATTTGAATTTTTAACGGAATACTTGTAATTCCTTCACACATGGACAATGTGTATCTAAATGTTAGTATTATATTTGCATATTTTTACAATTAATTAAATTAAACATTTTTTATTTAAACACCCTTTATTTTCGTCATGTACATTCGTAGTAATATTTACTGGTTTCAATTTACCAAAGTGTTCTATTGTAGACTTTATTCTCCCTTTTACATATTCTATATTTTAGTCGTCTTTTATCATTTTACAAATATACTGTGCATTTATATTAATTTCCTGTCTACAATCATTCCTCTCCGTTCTGTGACTCCCATTTACTCAGTTACTCCCCTTGAAGTTTCGGCGACAAGAATCGTAATACTCTTTAATTAAATGGCACCACAATACCACAAATGAAAATAAACTTGGTAATCCTGACCATTAGAATAAAGTTTTGGAGGATAGAAGCTTAGCTGTTATGACGTTTGATTAGATCAGCTAGGATCAGGTGGGATGAGGGAGGCAAGGGAGAAGGAAATAATCAAGAATAAGAGTTACCCTGATGGCGTTCCTCAATTTCACTCTGAGACCAACAAAGTCTTGCAATTATAACTCCTTAACAAATCCTTAAGGTTACTCTCCGTCTTTTATGAGGACTCACAAATGTTCAATTAGGTTTTGAATATAATTGAATGGAGTAGAAAAGGAAGTTCACAACTCAGTAATTAAATAATATTGATAACAACATAGGAAAAGAAAGACACTATTTAGTTTGCTGACTCAAAAAAAAAAAAAAAACTTATTAATTTCTTTTTCATCACTACTTATAACACCTGACGAGCAAAACCTCAATACTACTCTCTGTCTTTCATGATCACAAGCACTAGTGACTACTTTCAAGTAGTTCCCTTCTGAAGAAGTAAATAATAATGAAAAGAGCTTAGGAAAATAAAACAACACCTGATTAGGTTGCACCCCTGAAAAAGATAGTCCTGATTTTCAAGTCATGTTTCATACACTTCAAATGTGGTATATATTTTCTGCTAAAAGTAGGGAAATCAATCATTGTAAAAAATTTCTTTAAAAAAAGAAAGTATGCAATAGATATGTATCTGCTGTGTGTATAGGTGTATACTTACGTACATATTAGTCGACAAAGACTATCGTATATATTTGAGACTATAAGACATATATAAAATAACTTGATACATACATACATGTAAAGTGTTTTCATATGAATAATTCAAAGTTTTATGTAGTAACATAAATAATAGATATATTACTATTCTTCGAGTACAAAGTTGATTTTATATCATATCTGAATCACGTGCATGTATATAAGTGCAAAGGAATATATGCTTGAATGTACATACATACATATGGGTAATTCCATAAAAATTTAAAGATTAAAGAAGAATTTTACCTACATAAAATGATGTTGATTTGGGGGAAATTAGAACTAGTGAACTCATAGAGTATTTGAATTTGTATTTAAACAGTAATAATTCACTAATATAAAAACATTCATTGAAATGATAATTTTATAAATAAAAAAATGGATTTATTATGCTAAGTTTTTGTACACATATAGCACGTGTCGGAATCTGGATCCCTCACATATACAATCATGCATAGAATCAAGAATATGAATGATTCATGAACATAGTTTTCCCGCCAACAAAAGAGCGGGGTTTTCTATTGTTTTTCTTACAGGTGGATTTTTCCCTCCTCACTTCGCGTGGAGGTTTTTTCCCTTTGTTTCCCCTACCTCCCGTAGGAGGGTTTTTTACATACATGCTTTTGAAGGGAAACTGTGTTTCCCCTTATTATTATGTTGAGCACTTGAAATATACATCTTCAACTATACACACGTCCGTTGTTATTATTCCGCGTTATATATTATATTAGTAAGTTATTACAGTCCACTTATTATCACTCCTTAAGGTATTTGAGGTAGGCCTAAAATCCTCACAGCACGACTATACTTTAAAAAATAAGTATTTATTTATATACATAACACCGGAATCCATAAAATCTATTTTTGCTCTTTAGTATCATTATCCTTGGAGTTATTTGCGCTCAATGACTTTTGCATGCAAATTTCAAAGCATAAAAGTGAATAAAAAAAATATTTTTTCTTGTACTTATATTAGAAATTCAAGCAATTAATTTATTTTAATTAATTGTATCAATAAAAACAATCTACATCATGATTGCCTATTGTTACGTAGGTTGCGACTCATATTTCTGACCTCAA
This sequence comes from Lepeophtheirus salmonis, assembly GCF_016086655.4. Classification (NCBI taxonomy): domain Eukaryota; kingdom Metazoa; phylum Arthropoda; class Copepoda; order Siphonostomatoida; family Caligidae; genus Lepeophtheirus; species Lepeophtheirus salmonis. Next base: position 21,330,850 of record NC_052144.2, read on the forward strand.
AGAAACTATGTGTTGTTAAGTTCCTCTGTTGTATTCATTTGGTATCAACTTTAAATAAAATCACTTTTGTTATTTACCAGTGATTTGAGTATTTTATAGTGACTTGAAATATTCTTAAAAGTTACTTTCCTACAAAAAACATCCTGACTTAAAATTAATTTTTACATTTACCGTTTAACTTAGGTCTTTAATTCAAGTTCATGCTTATGTTTTTATTTTCGAAAACATGTGTGACAAAAAAGTGTGGTAATGGGGGTTGTTTGAGTTTCTAGCCCATTTCATGGTACTAAAGAGTCCTGGAATTTTGAATAAAATATGACATTTAGAGTGTAATAAAACAGAAGGGATGAATGAACTTACCCAATCCTAAATGGGAGTATCAATATTATTTAGGTATAGTATTACTTTGGACGAGTGCAAGACTTATTTTAATTTTCTACATGAACCTGGTCTTTTATTTTGCAACGATGTTATTATTATTCTGTCATATCTGAGTATAAAGTGTATTTGCTCAATTATAATGGATACTCTTAGTATTCTTTGGTAATAATAAGGGTAAGTCCTAATTGGACAAATTAAGAGTACAATTTAAGATCAATATCTGAATAATTCTTGAATATATGTGCATGTATATGGGGGTTTTGCTTATTTTCTTGCTGTTACTGCTGATTGTAGCTTATATAATATAACGTCATAACAGCTAAGCGGCTCTTTCCCCAAACATTATTATAATGGTTCAAGTGATCATATTAGTTTTGTTCTTAACATGCCATTACGTCATATTCTTTACATTTCAATGTTTATTGATACAAACTGTCTGAAAAAAAGGAAAATCAATTGCAAGATTAATATAAATAATTATTTGAAAATATTTGGTTATAATGATAAATCATACATTTTCAACGAGTAAAGGAATTTACAAAAGTATCAATCATAATAATTTGATTGTGTGTAATTTATTATTGATTTGCTATAATCAATTATTTACTTCGAGAGTGTATCAATTGCATTTTAAAGTTTACTTTATTTCATGCTGTAGTTGACGTGGAAATATAAATAAAGCTTTACAAAGAAAAATAGGTATAATGAAAATGCAGATATTAAGTATATTAAGAAAAGAATATTTAATAACTGTCTCTAAATTAATTGTGGAATTTTCATAAAAATGTCAAAATCTAAATTCATTCCAATGACATTTCTATCCCTCAGTCTTCTAGGTGAAAAAATTTGTTTCCCTCTCACGGAAGATTTAAAAAACAAAAAAGGCAATCCCTTAAATGCAAAAATAGAGTGTCGTGATTTTATTGACATAATACAAAGAGACAGAAACTTCAATATCAGATTGAAGAATGCATGTATCTTATGATGAAGTAGCTTTAGTCATTTAGCTCTTGTTGTTAAAACTGAAGGTAATAATGTAGCTTAACATAAGCCTAATGAAGTAATGGAGCTTAGAATTTCCTCAATTTAGAAACAATTTATCTATCTCCAAAAACAACTGATCTCTTGATTAAACGTCTTAGTTAAGGGCTTACCTAAAAACCTTCCAACATTCCTTACTATAAACGGTATGATTTTTTACATGGAATTGGCAAATGTCATTAAGCAATGTTCAATTTCCTTTAATTTTGGACATGGAAAGCGAAAGGTTACAAATATTTACCAATATGGTTTTTTTAAAAGACTTATCAACAACACAGAGATAGTCTCAGTGAAAAACCCACATCCTCATGAAAAAATCAAAGCTGTTGAAGACTCTATAACTAAGGGGGGAGGGCGCTACAACAATGTGAAAAGGAAAAGAGAGCAAACTAACGAGGAAGAGAAAAAAGTTACACTCCAGGATAATGCTTAATTTCCTTGTATTAATCAGGACAAGACAAAAAAAATCCCATCAAAACTTAGAAAAAAAAGGTCAATGATGTAAAGGAAGTCAAAAAGAAGAAATGTGGTATATTAGACGAGGTTATTGAACTTCTAAGCAGTCCAAAGAAATAAACTAATTACCTCATTTGAAATAAATAAATTAAAAAACCCACAAAAAATTCGAAGAACGACCTCCCTATGGAGTCCAATGTCTTCAATATTGATACAATGGAGGAAAAAAACAAAAATTTCTATGTAGTCTGTGTAAAAAAAAGATCAATGAAGGAGCTACTATAAAGGACTTTTATTTTTTAAATTTTTGTAATAATAAAGTTAGAAACTCATAGATGAACCTGTATCGGCTGATAACGGATTGAGTTCCGGTGTGGTGGGGTTTATCCAGGAGCTAAACAAACAAGCTTTATATATCTTGAGGTGGCCTTACCCAATTTCCAAAATCAAAGTAACTGGTAAATTAAGTAAGTTTCGAGCTTGAAAAGTGGAGATAATGTCCATTTACAAATGTTTTATAAAAGTCGTCTCTTTAGAAAAGCTCTAAGATACCATATAGTATTAAATAAGAATCTTGTGAGTTTGTTTATTAAATATAATACCATTCTAGTCAAAATAGATCAACTAAATTCTCGAGTTTTTTTTATATATCCTTAATACTTATCTGCGTTAATAAGTTAAAAAACCAAAAAGGAATTACATTTTTCTTAATATTTTTTAATGTGTATTGTTTTATAAGAAAGTAATTAAAGACTTAACAATACGTGAAAGGGATATTGGACTGAGAGATAGTTTTCTTTTATATTTAATTAGGGGAACGGGAAATGGAAGGATTAGGAGATTACAGGCTCTTGAATCTACAGAAATATAAATCACGATGCGACCTTTATTGAAGAGGCAACATGATTTTTTTTAAATGGATTTTCTCTTATATTTATCATTAAATTTTAATAAAAACCAATCCAGTAATTAAGCTAAATTAAAAAAGATCTTGTTATTCAATATAATCGACTTTACATCAGTTGTGGCCTCGACTCTACCTTGGAAACGAGAGCAGATCTATGACAGATTATGCAATTCTTGCTAGATCCTGGACATCAGAAAGGGGTTTTCTATGGCAGGATAATCAATTGGTGCGGTGGTCAACTGTGCCTCACAAAAATAAGTCTATGGGGTTAAGGTCTAGTGAGTTAGGATGTAGCAGAGGGTTGTTGTCACATCCAGACTCTTCCAGTTACTTCCTGACTTTACAGACAGAGAACCTGTCCAGGCTTAAGAACTTTTTATTCTAAATATTGTTTCGTACGGTGGGGGTCGCAACAACGACACTCTGACTTTTCTACAATTGTAGAAAAATAACTAAGTTGATCGATCCCATTTTTTTTTTAAATGAAGGCAAACAATTATTAACTTGATTATGTATTAAATTTACAATTCCATGATTTTTGAAAAATTATTTATTGAACGTAAAAAGAATGTTCTATATTAATTTATTAAAAAAGTTAAAGAATAATAAGGTTGTATCTAGACACGACAAATTATTTTGTCATTTTTTAACTCAATCATTGTCTGTTTTACTGTTGCTAACGAGATTATGGCTTATCTATAGAAAATTGATCGACTTACAATTTCCAGAAGTATAATTTTGTTCACTTGCAACCTCGACTTTTCAACGGTACGAAAAAAATTGACAAAACTTATTGTTGCTATGTTAAGTCTTGGGTAAGTGAATTTTTAATATTAACCTTTAGAATTCTGAAAGAGTAGAGCCAGTCGCTTTAAATAACAAATAATAAACTTACAAAATATATTTTTGACCCTAAAATTTGGTCTGAAGCCTTTCTGATTGGGTTATTGCAACATCGTTTAACCACCATGAGGCTCTTTAAATTGAGTTCCATCTAGCCTAGAGGCTCTTGTGTCTCAGCAAATTTAAGTACTAAAGATTTTCAAAGATTTAGGGGTCTCCTCAAAGAACTAGATTTCACCAAGACTTCTAAATTAATAATTATTGCTGTTCCTTTCAAGTCGACCATGAAGCTTATATACGACCGGCTGGTTTTCCCTCCTTTTCGTCTTCTTATAATAGTCGATATAGTATTTCATATACAATTATGTAAATCTGGTACTTTTTTTAGCTAACCCGTTAATTTGTAATTGTTAGTATAAAGAACTAATTTTATTATCCTTATCAGTTGTCATTATCATATTATTCCTGAGTAGTGAAAATCCTTTCTTAAATAAATTCAATTATATTCAAAACCTGTTTGAACGTTCGTGTGTGCTCATAAAAGACCCTGAAGATTTGGTGCGGATTTTTAATTGTAAGTCCTTGTTGTACTCAGAGTTGAAATAGGAATCCTTTATCGAAGTAATTCTAGCAAAGTTCCTTGTTAATATCCTTATCTCCTTCTTTTCTTGTCACAGTTGATTGTAGCTGATCCAATGAAACGTCCTGAGCATTATTCTTTATCTCATCCAAAAATATTTTAGATATTGTCATGGTTATCACGTTGATTTTCATTTTTTTTACATACCCATTTGGGTGACAATATAATCAACTTTTTTGGAAAAGTAAATGGGTTAGGTTGAATAATAATTTATAATTTCATATATAAAACATTTAAAAAAAGATTGAACAGTTTTGAAAAATATTTAGAGGTAGCTTAATGGCCCTACAGATTGAAAATTTACATTTTCAACGAAAAAAAACTAAGTATTTTCTTAAATACTGTCCATATATTTCAAATTAAAGCTTTTTTTTGATAAAAAAATCAATTGATATACTAAATTTACAATAAAATATATTTTATAACTATTTCAACAAAATTTATATTTATATGTACAAAATAACGTCAATTGAAGTTGATTGAAATTTAGAGCATCACACTTTTTGTTTTTATTTTGCATATTGTAACCCAACTACTGGATTGATAGCTATAAAAATTTGTAATTACGTTAAAATCGTGTTAAATTTAACATAGAAAAAATTAAAAATTAATTAACATGGTTTTAGTGACATGTTTATGACCTTTTCACGGAAAATGACCATGTAATTCAATTTTAGCACATAAAAAAAAGAAATAAAAATCTAAATCATCCTATTTGAACATGGTATTTCCAAAAAAATATCTAATTTTCATATATTTCTTTGTTTATTATTATGATGTATCAAATAAATTATGAATGAGTTTTAAATCAGACAAACAGTACATACATATTTATTAAAATAAAGCAATATGTTTTTGAAACTATAAGTTCAAATACCGGTAACAATAATTGAACTTGTATTCTACTTGAAAAATAACTGGCAAATTTTTTTACCATATTCTTGAAGACACTATATAATGGAATTAGTTATTGAAACTGTTTTCCATGAGTGTATGTGTGCTACATGCTCACCATATGTTCCTTTGTTCAAAAGATTCAAACAAAATTGTTCATCAATCAACAAAACGAACTATAAGCCTGGAACTGCTGATAAAGAGGTGGCCAGTCTATTAGAAGGCATACAGGATAGTACTATTGAATTTACAAGAGATAATTTTAAAAACGATATTGAAGAAACGAAAATAGATTAAAACTATTAATTATTTTTCATGTTGTTGCCCCTGAGTGTACAGATACGTTCGTGTCGCCTGGTGCAATCCACTGTGTCTGTTGGCTTTCAAAAGTGATATATAGATTTCTTGAGATTTGGATATTCATACTATAATTCAAATTGACTCCAAGGGGAGTTACGTGATGTTTGTGTTTTCATAGTAAGAGGATGTATCAAAACTTAAGACAATGCATTTAAGGCCTCCAATTCTCATTTGAACGATCTAATGAAGTTGTAAATCGAATTCTTCAATTAATTGACATATTTACAATTCCATTTTTTGCAAATTTTCTAAAAATTTATGTTATTAGTCGGAAGAACTCGTTTGACTTATTTTCCTTGATGATAGAGTAATTTTAACTACAAAAAGAAAAATGATTAACTCTCTCGAAGTTAAGCTCAAGAGGACAAAAACTTAAGCAATGATTTTATACATAAAAATATTTTATTAATTGTCACAAAGAAATAAAAAAAATCATCAAGAAAAAAGAATAAAAATATATCCAAAGGATTTTTTTGTTGGTGCCATCTTCGACTAGCTTACTTAGATTTTCATTTCAGGTTTTATGTTTTCAAATTGAATTAAAATGGTCAATTTCTTTGAAAAGGTCATTAAAAGTTCACTAAGGCCATGGTTATTAAATTATTTTTCTCAGACCTTAATCTGATTTAAACGTAACTGAAAATTTTTATGTTTTTCAGTTAAACAGTAGGATTACAATATGCAAAAGAGATATAAAAGGGTCATGAGCTAAATTTCAATCAACTTAAATTGACGTTAAATTAACATATTAATATTTTTTTTTGTTTTTTCAATATTTAGAAAAAATATGTTATTGTAAATTTAGTAAGCTCCAAAAATGTAAATATAGGCTAATAACATTAAAAAGCAAGATGCTTTGAGAATATGCATCCCCGATTTTTTTTTTTTTTTTTTTTTTTTTGCGATAAACAATCATTAAATAGTTTTTTTCTTTATAACAGTTTTCATTTGATTTCAAAAAAAAAAAGTTCCAATAAGTAGAGTACCATTATAATCATAGATTAATAGTAGCTTAAAAAAATTTAATTTTCATCACTTATTAAGTTTGACGTGTTTAGCTTTAATAAAAAAAATTTAAAATTAAAATTATTTTAAAACAATAGTAATCCAAGATATTCATAATGGGCGAGCTAGGAAGCCATATTCCCTTGGCCTTTTGGTTTCAGGAAGTCTGGATTGCGTTTTGTGTGTTGCATCTGATGAGTACATCTTAATAAACATAGATTGCTAAGATATTCAGGTCTAAACTTGTTCACATGTAAAATCCCCACCCTGTATATTTCCTACAACACTTGTCTACTACTTTTAAGGAGGTCAAATGATTCTATACTCATTAATGTTCTTTTAGTTTAAAAAAATAGCAAAATAACTTCTGGGATTATGGAATATCAATTCATTTTGTCCAAAAAAAACATAATCTAGATAGTAAATATTGGATTTCGATTAAGATTCCAAATTGCATTTAGATAAAATTAGTCCAATAAAATATAAATGTGTTGTTTGTTGTACAATATATTTTTCATCCATTTTCCAATATTATTTTGTTATTCAACTACGTTTTCAATACTAAGGGAGACTAGAGACAGTGCAACTATTTTGGATTAATCCCTCAGAAATTGTTAGACTCAGACAAAATTTGATAAAACCCACTAACATATATTTGCCGTTTTTTTGAGCATGTTAAGAGGGAAAATATTTACAGGGTGAGAAAAAATGAAAATAAAAATTGAGTATTATTATGATTTTTTAATATAACCACTTTTGGTGTCAATCACGGTATCGTTTCAACCTCAGAAACGACCTCAGGTCTTGATGGCAGTCTCTTTTAGTAGATTTATGAAATCTTCCTTGATCCTGGACATTAGTTCAGATTTGCGTTGGAGGAGATTATCTTGGTGGCTTGATTAATTATACTGCACATAAAGAAGTCCATGGGGTTGAGGTTCAATGACTAGATAGGGGATTGAGTTTTAGATCAAAAAGTGGCTGGCATCAAAAACAGCAACTAATTTAATTAACACGTTTTCTAACTTTATTCACTATAAAATAATGGTTAAAATTGCAGTTTCTGTTTTTCAGGTGCAAAAAACGGATTTAAATTAAATATCTAATTCGTAGATAAATAAAGTTTGTAAAAATATTTCTTGAGATTTGTTTGCATATAAATATGATACAAATAATTTTTTTTAACTGAAATACCTGTTATCTTCTGAACAATTTTTCAATTTTTTTTATATTGTTTAAACGTCGATTTTCAATTTTTAAGAAGAAATAACACAAAACAATGAATTTTTGACATGATTTTTTTGTCTCAAACTGTTCATTAGTTATTTTCGATTTCCTGAACTGCTATTACATATTTTTTGTAATAATTGCAAAAATGAACAAATTATCGAGGGTTATTTTTCCACAAAATTATTCTCCACAACTTTTTATTTTTTACAAGCAAGACAAACATCTTAGTAGCTATTCTATATTTTTTTTACAGTTAGTGATTTTTTTTTTTTTGATATTATCTTCGTAAATTTCGATTTAATAATTTTTGGCTATTATAAAAAATATACCTCTTATTAAGACTTTTTTTTGCATTTATGCTGGTATGTTATTTTAAGTTTATAAGACAATTATTTTTAAATTCATTATAATACTCGCCCGTGCCGAAGGGATCAAAACAAAAAGAAAAAATAATATTTACCATTGTCGGTGTGATTTGTAAATATATAAAGTCTCAGTTTTAATACTTGTACTTTTTTAGAATCTGAACAAAATAGAACATAGAAAAATTCGTTGACGATTTGCTTGTCCATACGTTATGTAGATAGTGATGACAATTTTTTTTTTCTTTTGTGATAAAAAGTTGTCTTGAATGGATCTTTAATGTAACTTTAGCACCCATAACTATTTTATAAGATATTTTTACTGTTATTTATGCCTACTTTATTAATCTCCTAGTTGACTTAAAAAGAAAAAGGAACACTTGAATAAAATTGATATAATAAAAGAAGCCCGGTCTACCGAATTTTAATATAAAAAGTTGATATATATATTATTACATTATATCTACTCACCTTTATATACGTAATATGAATTATATAAATATACACATATATATATGGCATTTATGATCATAGTTTTTGATAACACTGTTTTATGGTTCTCATAATCTTAGTGGTGTTAAATATAAATTTAATCTCTGGGAGTTATTGTAAATTATTCTTTTATTCTCTAATCTAAGACATTATTATACCTTACACACACAGACATAAATCCTCAACTCTAAATTATGACAATATTATAATGAATATTTGGAGCGTTAAAGCCATGGTTGCACATTTTGAAAATCATTACATTTCTTTACGTACACGGTTGTTTGTTAACAACAAATTTATACATTTATTATTACCTTCTTGGCATTCTAGGCTCTATTTTTTCAAAATGTAATCTCTATAGTTGTGAAAAATATGATATTGGACGAGAATGATTATTTTTGTAGTTGCAACTTGATTAGCGTTTATTTATTTTCAAAAGCTGTTATCTTTATTCTTTAGTTCTTGAAGGAGAACTAAATCTAAAGTGTTCATCTCTTTTGAGATATATTTCAAGACCATCATATTTGTCATTTTGAATTACCATTCTTACTTTTGTCAACCTGTGGTAAATTTCGTTCCAACATTTTGATCTTCTCTATCCAAATCCAATTTTCTTCTTCCAATTCACCTTCAAAGACATTCTATAATTTTTCCGTTAACCCCATCCTCAATATCCTAGTAACTGCGCCTTGCTATGTTTCAATGATAAGTAATGAATATGTCTAAAGTTCTTAAAGCAACCCAATATCGTGATTCAATGTATTAATACATATTCACTTTTTATTTGTATTTTTATATCAATACTCGATATCACATTAGTAATCATTATTTTTTTAGGGTTGACGAGAGAAGATTTAGTATTAAATCATTAGAAGGGCATCAAAGTCAAAGAACAAGACTAACAATTTGAACTCGGTTTAAAATTAAAGATTAACAGTGGAAAAATTCCTATCTATGCATTTACTAAATATCTTTATGGTATTTGTGTTTAGTTTCTTAATTTTATACCTGCTCGTTGCTGATGTAATGAAAGTCACTAAGCTGTTACTACATTCAATTATGGGTTTTTCCCACACACATCGATATGTCATACTTTTTACAATTACAATAATACTCATAAGTATATCAATAGATATGTATGTAATATTTAATGTGTTGCCACTATGGGAAAAAACATTTATGGATTTCAAAATTAAGTTAAAACTATATTTAATCTAGATTATCAAATCTAAATATAAAATATATATATAAAAGTAGATTTTGACACTTCCTACTAATGGTACCTTTTTCATTTGCATAACAAATCCATTAAAAGGGTTTTTAATCTTTATATATTTTTCAAATCATATCATATTGATGAATTTATTACAATAAGGGTGTCTTCTTTTTAATAACTTGAAATGTAACCCTTTCAATATATACTTATGTGCAACTTAAATGTGTAGCCTTACAAAATGTTTGCGTGACATATACTATAATTTTTTACGTTTTATATTATAATAATCAGTAAATTAATTTATCTTGGGAGAAAAACACGTGATGTTGTTTTAATATTATCGGTATATTACACACTACAGTTTGTTGGTAAAATTAACAAATTTAGTTAAGTTTAATTTATATCAAAATTTATTTAAAAATGTTTATGGTAAATCATTTTTCCGTCTCTAAAAGAATGATAAAAATATTTCAATAAAATGTAGCCTTTTTGTCTATTTGTCTGTTCATCAGCGTATCACAGACAGTGTGCGACTTTTGATAACTACAAAAATTTCAAATACGTTTCTTTCTTAGATTAACAAAAAAATAAAAAAATTGCATGACTTTAACCTTGATGACTTTTTTTATGACCACTCTGATACTTTTTCCTTTTCTTGTTCGTCTGCATTCCTGGAAATGTATACAAATTTCTAGAATACATAATTTGCTTTATATTGGATAACTCTCATTAGATAAAAAAATTGTTCCTTTTAGCTTTAATCACGGATATAATGGATGGTATCAAGTACATATAATGAATAAAGGGATTTTCATATTGTCTCTTTAGTACTTAAAAAGGAATATTTACAAATAATTAATTAAGTCATTTGTATGTATCCAGACATCATTAAAAAATACACCTTCCTCTTATTAAATGAACCGAGAAATTCAATCAATTTATAAAATTGGCCCATGGAACATTATATAGTTAATATTCGAATAGATATAGTCTATTTGATGAGCCCTTGTTGTACTGAATTCTTGTTCGGTCCTATCATAAATATGGGTTCTTCGCTGTTTACATCTGATCAAGTTCGATTGGTTTTTTTTTTTATCTTGAATGCCAGTCAATGGAGGAGTGTCTATAAAATTTCCATCAAGGGAGATACCATAAAGAATATATAAATAAAGAGTAAATTATAGTTATAATGAATTTATACCCTATTTGGGAGCCAAACCTTCCTTAGACCCACGATTTGTAAACACTAAACTTACAAAGTATATCATTCACGTAAATAATTGATACTCTGATTTTCAATGATAAAAACAATCGGAGTCTATTTTCTTTTATTGTTGATATTACTAATTAGTAATTAGCGTCATCGGAGTTAGCCGGCTCATAAATAATGACGTCACATCAAATTGTCTATGTCGTCACTTATTTTCAATAATTTCTTGTAATACCCGGTTTTAATCTGTATCAATATTCTCAATTAATATCAATAACTTTATCTATTCATATGTATCGTCATATATTATGATATACATACTTTTGACAAACTTATATCTTCTATGATAAAGATACATAAATGCTTTCCATTTGATTAAATCCCCTTAGAAGTAGAAAAGTTCAAATGTAAGATTATGTATATGGGGGAGGGCTGTAATATTTGAATAGATATATGATATATAGAAATGTGTATAGGAACAAGATAAATATATTTGTTTATACACTAATTTGCCACTTTTAATAGAAACTGTTTTAATTGATATTGAGTTGACAAAAGAAATACCTAATGGAAAAATCAAAAAAATCCATCTGATGGAATGTCAAGGCGTTAAGTAGAACTTCATTTGTTTTAGTGATGTAGCTGCTCTATTTAATTTCCCCTTCTTCTTTTAAGTATTTAGGCATAATTTTTAAAACAAAAATAATAAAATAAATAGTTTATTTATGATTAAGTAAAACTAAAGTATGAGGACTGGCCAAAAATATATAAAGTGTATTTAGTTGTCGGCCGTGAATTAATAATTATTTTCTCCTAATCAGTATAATGATTGTTAATTGATTGAATTATAATTAGCTACTTTTGAACTGTGATTATTTCTAGACAATTATTGAATAGTACTTCCATTGTTTGGCAGAATTGGCTAAATACTAACTGATTTGGGGGCATTTTTCGGATCCTTTTCCAAAGAAAGGTTAGATGATAAATAAAAGAACCTGTGAAATGCAATAAATTCTGAAATGTCTTTGTCTAAATTTCAAAGTAGATGTAATATATAAGAAAGAGAATACAGGCAAACTATACAAATGACAAGTCATACAAAATGGATGTACCAATACTATATTTAATTTTTCGAGTTAGAGTGATTGTAATTCGTAAATTTCCGATACTTCACGCGACAGCTTACTTTTTAAACTTTCAAATGAGCTATTGCGATTGCCTCTATCATTTCTGTAAACAAAAAAAAAAGAAATCCGATTGCTGCTTTGATCTGCGCCAGCCATATCACAATTAAAATTGTCAAGATTGTTGGGATCGAGAGGTACACAGTCTACAGGGTCAGAGCTTATGAAAGAAAGGAAAATCCTTAAAATCGAGCCCAGTAGTGGAAGGTCGTCCAAATTGAACTGCCGGCTGGTTTAAGACTGGATACAAACTGACGGCGGCCGACTCCTTAGATATCTTGAAGACCAAGGTACTCCCTTAGGTCCTCAAGATCAACAAGAAGTCGGGCAAGGCGTCCTACACCTTCTAGTAGGATGGGCATCTACCCACACAGCCAATAATGTGCAAGCTTGGATGGAAGAAAACATGGAGTTTTGACCCAATAACTTCTGGCCTCCCCAGAGCCCTGATCTGAATCCTTTGGATTACTGTATCTGGTGATCACACCACAGCAATTTCACCAACCTGAAGTCCTCCGTGAAAAAGGAATGGAAGCTCATGAGAAGAGACTACATTGCCAGAGTGTGCTCTACCTTCTGTGGCCGCTTGAAGGCCTTCATTGAGAGTAATGAAGTTCAAATTCATAAATAATATATGTCATTGTATGCTTAATAAATTGTTTTAAGTAATCTATCGCGTCTGACTTGAGACTCAGGAAAAGAAAAAGTTTGCTCACGTTGAGTAGTTATACATCCATTTCGTACGACCCAGTACTTAAAAAAAGAAAACAAATAATTTTAAGTGAGTAAAGAAAATTGTTTTTGTTAGAATGTTTCATCTAAATATTTAAAATTAATTTTTTTGTTCTACTTTTGATAAATGAATTTGTTTTATTAATCAATGATCATTTTCAAATGTTATTTAAATAATTGCCTGAATAAATTTTCAGAAAAGTCTTTTTTTGCAAATTTTTTACTGTTTTACTTTTCCATTCCAATGAATATTTATGTGATTGTATATTATGTAAATGTGAATTTAAAAGAGAAATATAAAGACATGTGAGAAAATAATCAAAATTCTAGTTTTTATAACAAAAAATATTTTATTTAAATCCTTTAAGCCAATAATAATATGGAGAAAACATAAAAATATAAGATTATCTTTATCAATGACTTGATATAAAGACTCATTTTAAAAATTGAAATCGTGTTCTTTTCTTACATTATCGTGACTAATAATTTGCAGCAAACATTTTTGCCTCTTACCGATTTTGCCAAATGACATATTAGCTGCAACGTTTATAAGCATGAAGGAACTCTTATAATATTACATAATTCATCCTGTATTCAGGTTGTACAAGTGATATACTGAGGCAAGTTTAATTACCTTGTTGCCGTTTTCATGAGCATTAAAAAATCTTTTTAAAATTTCAAAATACATCTAGGCCCACGGGTAGTGTAGAATAACTGCTGAACCCCAGTAGGTTAAGTTCTTCTGTCACCGTTTCTTTGAGCATCAAGCACCCCTTCAAATTTCCTATAGTACATCCAAACCACAGACTGTACAGGTAATTTTATGAACAGAATGCATGTTAAATTCCTCTGCTTCCTTTCTTGACCATAGAAAATCCCTTTTAATACTCCATAACACACACCGGTCAGTCCCTTGATACTCAGGGAACCAGCGGCCAAGAACTTCATTTGCATAACCTGTTGACTGGGGTGAATTATAGAATATTATATGGGATCTTTTATTATTAAAAACACAGCGGTGGTAGAGTTTAAACTGTCTCTTTATCACTCAATAGTTTTATTGACTGATATCATAGAGTAAAACATAATTACGCACGTTAATATTGTGTTACAATGAAATTTCTAACAATCATATTCCACTAACAACAATTTTACTACGTATCGAGAATACTTAACAATTTTGTCCATAACTTTTAAACCATAATCATTTTACAAACTACCGTTAAGAACAATGATTAGGAGAAAAAAAGCGTAAGCATCGACAGTTCAAAACAAAATATAATTTATATTTTTAGGTTTGTGAGATAACGCCATTTTATATCTCAGTTATAGATCAGAAGTAGAAGCAAAAATGAAAATGGTGCGGGGAAATACTAAAAGAATAGCGTTTATTAGAAAAAATAAATAGGAGTCACAGATCTGAGATCATGAACATAGATGAATAAAATATTATAAATTTCGTAGTTACTACCTGGATATATGTTTTTATTTTTATTTTCTAAAGTTATTCTCATAGGTCCTTCATTTTTAAGGAGAAAACATTGATGATGCATAAAATATAAAGTATAACCACAAATTTTTGAGCTCATCAATAACAAAGGGCAATGTTAGGGTGTTATAAGTGTAAATGCAGGTTGCCACATCTAAAGGGGCTATAACGGTGTGAGTTATCATGTACATCAATCAAGAATGTGTTTTCTTATCCCTAATTTTGAGTCGTCTAAAATTTTCTATATGCGGTATGATCTTCTCTTGCACTATTCATTGTTTTCATGTCTTTTGACTAAGATTCATCCAATGTAATTTAATAGAAGTCAACGTTTCGGAAAAGGTTATGTATTTTTTTAGATTTAATTATAAATATAAAATATTAATTCAAACCATATTTCATAGCATCGGAATCATAATTATACTCTAAAGATTTACATAAGTTATTTTAAAACAAAAATACATAATATTTATCATTTACAATGGGTATTTATATCCTATATATTTTTATCGAGGTTACGTGAATCTTAAAAATAATTCATATACAAAGTTTTTGTTTACTTTTTATTTAAACAATATTGTCTCGTCTTTCCATTTTAGTATCTTTGACCACATCTATCGTGCCTGTAAACGTCTAAGTGTATGTATATAATAATATATAGTAAATGATGAAAGGAAGTTTTTGTGGGAGCAACTCTTCTCTCGATATCATTTATATATATACTAAGAAGTTTACACGCATGATAGATGTAGTAAATTACCTTTTTGCCTTTTCGGAGTAAAACTGAGAATCGATATGGAAGTAATTCCTGAATATATCATTTCTAGATCCACATTAGGATTTTTGTTTATTTTCTTTGCCTCATAGATCTGGTTCCAGATTATTTAATCAGACGTCATAACAGCTCAGCTGATCTCCTCTAAAATATTCTACAAATTTTCAAATTAAATACGTTAATTTTCAATTCCTTTTTTACCATACTGCTAGATAATAAGTTTTTCATTTATTATTACCATAAGTCTATTTCAAATAAACCCTTCTATAAAATTACTCACAAGATTGAAAAACAATTTTACATAATGTTCCAACATTTGTATAACTTTATCCTTAAAATACGAGGGTAAAAATAAGCATTTGACCTCATGCCGAATTTGTAAATTTTCCACTAATCAAGGAAAGAACAGTCCATAATTTTAATGTAAAGTTTATTCTAACAGTTATTTTAAGATTATACGAACACAAAAAAGTGTTTGGAGGAAGAAAAATGCTGAGTAGAACGCCAAGAACGCCGTTCCTGCTGTCGAGTATGGAGGTAGAAACATTTTTTGGGGTTGTTTCTCTGCTTTACGGAAAGGGCACCTTCACCCCCATCGAATTGAGGATGATCGTGTATCCTGGAAATCTTGGGCGAATATCTCCTTCCCTTAGGCCAGGCTGTAAAAATGAGTCTTCAAATATAACCATGGAACAAAACTTAAAAAATTGTAACAAAAGAGTGTCTAAAAAGACTAAATTAAGGCTGTAAAGTGGCTTAGGTGGTTTCTTGATCACAATGCCATGAAAAATCCAGTGGGAAACGTAAAAAATCGGCAAGATATTAAATTTTATTATTCCACTGTAAAGATGTGAAACACAAATATTTCCCGTTAAATATCCTTGTCTTTTACATTTACTTTTTTTTTCTACTATACCAAGGATATTTGTTTATACATTCAGTCCCATATTTAATTAATTAATTTTGGAATTTTTTTTTTCATTTTTACCTTTTCAAATTTGTGAATATTTACGTAGAAATTAATTTTATAAGGGAATGAAAGGAAATTATTTTGAAGATCATCTTTAACAATACTACATATGCACCATTTATGAATTGTCAATAAATATTTAAAGTTAATCACTCTTCAGACAAAAAAAAATCCAAAAAGTTTTATTTATGCAAATTCCTTTCTTTTAATCTTCATTAAAATACTTTATAAAATAATGAAACATCCAATATAATCTCATTATAATACTATAATTTGTATGGTAATAACCTGGATTGAATGAAATATATATCTACCTTTTTGTACATATATTTCATATGATATGGAAGAAATCGATTTGTAGTAAAATATAGGCGAATTTAAATATAAATGAATATCTACATAGAATTTAAGATATCGTAAAACTACTTTTCAATATAAATATAAATAAAATATTAAATCATAGGTGAATGTAATTAATATTTATTTGAATAAAATTGCGGAAGAAATAGTTATACAGCAATTTAATAAATTCTTATATACTTACTTAATATATGATATAGTTGACAAATAACGCTTTGTGTTGCACAAACATTCACTTAATTTTCACTCAGAGAGTAAAATACAAAGTACACCTACGGATTGGTGATCCCTTGTTCCTGGAAAAAAATGGAATTATTAATTTGACAAAATATATAAAAATTGTTTATACTAATGTACCAATCAGTGCTGGCTTGACATGATTTTAAGGAGGCATATATAATTATTAATAATCTTTAGTTAAATTTAGAACAAGTAGGAGTACCCGGGATTTCTTGGTGTTATTAGTTGTCGACGGTCACACAAATTTTTATTTGATTAAAAAATCTTTGGTTGTATTAATCAACAACAAATTTGTTACCCTCCGTTTTTCATGAGCTGCACCACACATATGTTAATCAATACTTAGATGTTCTCTCCTCGGTATGAAATAATTATAATATTGACATCTTGAGATTTTTTTTATATGACATGATAAGTCAGGGTATACTTGAGTCTCTAGAGCTGTCCCTGGATGAGTTTTAGCTACAAACACTACATGCTAAACTTTATTTACCCTTGAAGTCATCTTCATTATTTTTATTCCCTTTGAATTTCTTTCAAAATATGAGCTTAAGCTGCACAAATTCATCGTGAATAAAACTTTTCAACTCATATTTTGTAGTAAAGAATTGTACAAAATATGAGCTGATCTAAACCCCTGCGAAATGTCATTCATTTTTTAAGTACCGGTCTTTTACAACTCTAAACAGATTTAAACATTTTTGTTTCTTTTTTTAGTATGAAGAGAACACTTTGATTCTTATATCTAAATTGAATGTTTGTAAATATGAAACCTACTATGGGTATCAAAGAATGAACAAATCGAATAATGTGACCTATTTATTCTCTGGTAATACAGAACACGTAAAAAAATTAGCAATAGGACATTAAACATAATCAGAGACTTTGGGAAAAATTAAGTACGAACTAAATCTTCAAAAAACTAAGATACTGACAAATTTAAAATATTTACAATATGTTCCGCAGATTAATATTCTTGGTACTTTAGTGTCAGTTAGTGAAAATTACATCTCTAAAAATGAAAATAAAATAAAAATAAGAGCCTCAAGATACTCGTACATAATAAGTACTAAGATACTCGTGTGGATTACCTTTATTTTGCCTAAGATCAAACATCTGCTTAGGTCAACTCCTAATAATGAATAACTTGTAAAAAAATGAAAGGAAAATTTAATACCTTTTATTTTCCGAAGGGTAAAAATAAAACAATTAATATGTCTGAAGAAATATGGTGGTCTTTGATTATTTTGAATGGGATTTTTTTTTATATTATGTTATTTTCATGTCTCAAAAGAACTTTCGATGATGAATCTAACTTGTTAGAAATTTTTCTGCAAGGACACGCTGTTGTTGACAGTGTTTTAATAGAAGAAATTCAGAACTAAGGCCTGTCAAATTATTGGGAGCCATTGAGAGAATAATCAACTTTTGTAGGATAACTTCCAAAAGAGATTGGGGGATGATGTGGTCTAAGATAATTAAAACAATGGGGTGGTAGGATACTTTTATTAAAAATCCTCCACTCGACATTATGTCCGAGATGTCAATAACAAAAGAAATTTGATTTTGTAGGTTATATTTTTAATGAAAACCTTAATTCAACTTATATCCAAGAATTGAAAATAAAAATGGTTTTTAAAAACATAAAAGGAGATGGAAGGATATTAGACAAAAATATTTTTTTGTCTCATAAGTGGACTTGAAAATAAAAAAATCGGAGAATAGAGGTCCTTTATTCTACAATATATGAGATCAACAAACACGAACGTAGAGTGGACTGAACTTTTCAATGCGTTAGTTCATTTATAGAACCATAACAAATCAAGAGGATATTAAGTTTTTCATAATAAAAATAGTATATATACTATATAAATGAAGAAGTACGAGAACTCCCCCACCCGGTGATATTTTAGATTTTGTAAATAAGATTTGGGGTTTGTATTAAATATATAGTTCCCTTCAAAATGAGGGTTGCCATGATACTGTTGCGCTTAGTTAGAAAATGTTATCATCTTCCAACTTATAAAGACTATTTTAGACGGCCAAGCATTAAAAGGAAAAATTATGGATGTATCAAAGTTTTAAGAATTTTTTGTAAATGCTTATTATGATGAATATCAAAAACCACAAACCATTTTTTCTGGCATTGTTCTATTTTAAATGGTGCATATATATGCAAGTTAAATTTTACCTACAGAATATGTTCGGATGCAAACTAAATAAGCATAATTTTTAACGTATTTTAATGGTACGATCAATAGGAGGATCAATACTATTTAAGCAAAGCCCAGCATTTTTCATATATGTTGAGAATACCGGTGAAAGTTGTCACTAATAGATTTGTAACTATTTCAATACATTATATTCGTGTTTTATTATGTATTTAGTGATATTTTATTTGAAATTATTTTATGAACTATTTGCGTAACGTATTATTTATTATGTCATAACTTTGGAGCTTTTGTTTTGTTTTTTATATGCTTATCGACTGGTGTCATTTTAAAACAGTTATAGTAGTATAGTGTTATGATGTATTTTTAAAATAAATAAATGACACAAATATAGGCCATTGAAGAAAAAAAAAAATATCATAAAGCGTAAAAAGAAAGTTATATTTGTTATAATTTAGAAAAGTTAAAGTGGAATAAATTTGTACTTTGCTGCAGTACAACAAAAAACAAATTAACTAATTTTATACGATTATATTTTATACCTCTCAATTCGTAATCTTTAGTACTAGTTTAATGAAAAAATATATTATATTTGGTTAACTATAGAGGTCAAGCCATACAGGCTCCTCTGTCATAAAGGCAAAACTTTTTGAAAATTACAAAACTTGTAAAATTTCAAAAAAATATTATCAAATTTGAGACATATATATTTGTAAGTATTCGAGGCTAACATAAAACACTATATAACACTTATTTACATTCTCGGGCATTATAGTCGCCTTTTGTCTTAATGACCTGTACCAGCCTGGCGCGGAACTTTGCGCAGCTCAGCTCAGCTCAAAACTTGGCTCTAAGTTTGCTCAAAAGTGATGATGGTTGCCTTCAGTTAGTCCTATTTGTACATCCCCTTGAGTTGCCCAAAAATACCAAAGTCCAGGAGGAAACTGTTTGGTCTATGAGGGGGCCAAAAGTCTTTTTTTTCCAACTTGTAGGGCAGGTTTTTGCACCGGACCACACGTTTTGCTCAATCCAAAGGCTTGAAATCCGGACAAGGAGTTATCTTGTAGGAATTAAGGCTTATGTCTTGCTTCACCAAGCCGTGCATTGTTGTTTGGCTCCTGTCAAAATCATCAGCAAGGCCATTGTCTTTTACCTTCCTCTTCTACCTTCAATTCCTTCGACCATTTCTTTTGGCCATGATCTAGACCTTTCGAACGCTTTTGATGTTCCTCTTACGGTCACTCAGTACATAATAGAGCTGTTAAAGTTCAGCACTTTAGATATATCAGATATTGATTTTCAACGTGGGGATATCTCCGAAATTGCAACTCAGCTTCTTTCCATGTTTTTGGTTATGATGTTCATACTTAACGATTAATTTTGCTTATTTTTGTTTACAGTTTCTTTAGGAAATGAATTACACTGACTTGTTATCGAAATATTACAACTAGGACATAGGGCGCGCCATTTAAAAAAGTGTTGCATTTTTGACAGAGAGGTTTGTATTATGCAATGCCCATTAAAATTTTCAATTCCCCTTTAATGTTCCTTTTTCATATTGATTGTGGACGGAGTTAGATAATAGGAGAGCATTCAAAATCAATCTTCGAAACCTCGATAATTAATTCCTAAATTTGGTAATAACATAAAAACATAGGAAATAGTATCCCCAAAAAAAAAATTGATAGTTGAAATATGTGAATTTTAGAATTGACATAGCAAAAATATTATACATACTACGTTTATCAAAATATAACACTAAGTATTTTAGAATCAAAATCAGAATCCGAAAGTATCAGTTCCTTACTTACTACACCATCGAATATTCAATATGATAAAGGGATATTTTTATCTTTTGTGTGCCCCTCTCCCACACATAGAATAATAACAGAGGATTAAATATTTTATTATTGTAATAAGCAAACAATATTTTTAACAAAATTGAAACAAAAGATTAAAAAGGTATGAACAAAAAAATTGGTTATTTGTTAAGTTCATTTTGTTTATTTTAATTTCAATTTCATGCTACATGACTTTGATTATCCTCACGTACTCACGTTTACAACATGTAAATTTTAAAAAAAAATCTCTCAGAATTTATTTTCTTTCATGTTGAAGAAAAGAAAATACAATAATATATCAAATTGTAAAACCATTGGTATTATATTATGCTTTATGTAGTCTAACAAAATTATTTTTATTTTTATTTCTAATGTTTTCGTTTGAGAATTATGTCTTTAATTGATATAACATATAACAAATAACTTTTTAATAAAGACAAATGATTAAAAAAATAAACAAATTGTTAATGATCATTGTCTATTTGACGTCAAATTAAGCCAATTATTTTTATTGATTATAAAAAGAGGAGGGGAAGAAGAACAAGGTCACACATAATTTACTTTACGCTTGGGGAAAGTAGAGACAGTTTTTTGTATGGATACATAATATCAAAAAAAGAGAATTGTCACTCAGTAGAGGGCAAACCTTCCCCTAAAATATTTTATATAAAAATAATATTAATTTAAATTATTTATCTCAATTTAATCATAAGGTATGGTCAATTATGAATATTTAATATATTTTGTGACCTTAATTTTTAACCTTAACCTATTAAAATTTAATTTTAGTGACATACCTCAAAAAGTTAGTCAAAAGACATATTCAAACAGTAATATCTTACAGAATACAATTTACTCCATTTGACATTTATGGGCGACTTTGCGTTTTTAACGTTTTGTGTGACCTTGACCTTTGACCTCTCAAAATTTAATGGGCTATTTCTGTAAAATTAAATAACCTTCTTACAAAGTTTCACCAAAATCAATTTTTAACTTTTTAGGTAAGCTTACTATAAATAATCATTATGAGTGAGCTCGACTTTTGACTTTGATTTTTCATAATTTAATGGTCACTTACTGTTAACATAAATATCCTTCTACAAAGAATCACAAAAATTGATATGTAATTTTTCTGAAATCCTCTTGAAAGAGCAAAAGAATACCATTTTGTGTTATTTCTCAAAATTTAACGGTTTCTTAAATGTATTACCTTCTTACAAAGTTTCACAAAAATTGATTGTACAACGCACTCGGGAGAAATTAATGTATGTATATGAACTTCAAAGACCATTTTAAATGGAGAAAATATTACACAATAATGATTACTTATTCTGTATTAATGCAATTCTATCTGACTTATTAAAGGAACAACAAAAATAGAAAAAAAAAAAAAACTTTCTAACTTTTTCTTAATCCTGTTTAAAAACAAATAAGAAAACTTAGGCGAAAACATAATCTAATCGTTTCTAATCTAATATTTCACCAAATATTAAAATTTCTATTCCTGACATTATTTGAAATCGAAGCTCTATTCACAACAAATTTTATAATTATAATATTTTAAATCTGCTTCAAGATGCTCTAACTAGCCTGAGGAAACTAGGTCCAAAACTAACTAATGACTTCTAACACTAATATCTTACAGTATACAATTTACTCCATTTAACACTTAAATTAACCTCAAATAATTATATGTTAATAAAAGAGGACTTAAATTAAGCTTTTCCAGAAGAAAATCAATAAATTTAAATCGAATATTTTTGAAATACAAATTTTGTACTAAGTATACATTTAATCAGGTGTTGAAACAAAACTTCCTCGCACATATAAGTAATATTTTTTTATTTTTTCAATTTCTTATAATGCTTGTGACTTAATTTTTCATTAAATATGCATAAAAATATAAGAGTAAGTGTTTTCATGTATAGAAAAAGTATTTTAATATCGTAAAATGCATTTTTGAATGTAATTCTTTACTTTTATTCCAATTTAATCACATGTTATATCAAAAACTTACCTTTGGTAGAAATAATCAATTTAATTTCAAGTCAAAAACAATTAAATAAAATCCTATTGTTACAAATGTTTATCTAATATTTATTTAGTGAGAATGTGTCTCTGGTATGAGATATGTTTTAGTCTTTTTCAAGAATGAAAATTTCGAAATAAAAACTATAAATTCACAAAATTGATTTGAAAATTTGAATTAAAAAAATAACAAAATAATATTTATTTGTAATGTACCCAAAAATTCTCTTTAGCTATAATTTAATTAACTAAGTATAGAAAATGGCAAATCAATAAGTGTTAAACATTATTTTTTCTGTTTATAAACCTATTATTTTAAAAAAATTGTAAACTTTGATTTGAAGTCTGAATAAGTATTATCCTCCAAAGTTTTTATACATTGTTATAAATTATTTAAGTTAATTTTTTTTAGCTCACTGGAATTTTCACATTTTTACTTTTCAGATCTATATCATTTCTAGTTCAAAATGAGAAGAATCAAGTTCAAACGTATTACTCTAATTTATAATGGGAATAATCCATTTCAAAATGGAATTTTCCAACTCGAAATGGGAAATGCCCATTTCAAAATGGAAATAGACCAACTCAAAATGAGACCAGTCAAGTTCAAAATGAGAATATTCAAACTTATATTAATGTTAGTCAAAAAATAGTTGTATATAATCAAATATGTATGTATAATATTAAAAGTAATATATTCATATATATTAGAGTTTAAAGTCAAATTCATGGTCATATAGTTAAGACTTAAAATTATTTTTGAATTTATTATAAAATATTATATATATATATATATTAGAATTAGAATATACAAAATGATTATAATATTTATATAAGTATATACATAATGATAATAAATGGTATTGTTTATTTTTTTTAAATAATAATATTCTCAAAAGTATAACAATCATTGTGGACTTTACCTTCTATACTAGTGATACATCTTGTACATGTTTCTGAACTGCTTTCTAGGATTATACTTTGGACAAGCTTATGCCCTTGAATGGTTAGATTTGGGGTTTGGAGTAACTATATTTGCTGGCTTCTTTGCAAGTTCTTTTTTCATGTAACTTTTTATAATTAACCACATATTTTCAATTGGACTGAGCATAGGGAGCCATCTAATTATTGTACAGGAAGTGAATTTCCCAATTAAACTATCTTCCACTGTCAAATGACAAGGGACATTATCGATTACAAGTGTAACAGGTTTACTATGTTTTTTCATATCGATCCTTAGACACCTTCTCATCAATTGAAGAGCACATTCTTTGTTAACCAAGCCTCTCTTAATTTCCTGGTGTATCCACCCTAATTGTTGATTCCTCCAATTATATGTACATTTTTTCGTTTGGATCCTTGCACAACTGTGGTGCACCTTGTATCTTTTCTTGATCTACTTTCTTTCCGATAAATATGTATATTATAATTACTTTCATCCCTATGAAAAATTTGAATATTTTTTCCTTAGCATTGTAAAAGTGTTTCTACAAATCTTTTCCTTTTATTATTATTATCTAAGATATTCCCTGTTTCTGAATCATATCTTACTGCTTTAAAAGTATGCATAATTGAATCCGGATGATTCGGTATTGTTCACTTCCATTAACGAATTTCAATTTTATTCCTTACGACAGACACAATTTCTCTAAGAGTAATTCAAGGGGTTTCCTCAAAGAGGCACACCATGTAGTTCAACTGATCCTGATTGACGTTGAGGTAACGTTTTTTTCCTTTAGTATACTTTTTGTCTCCTTCTTTGATACATCTATAGGCAATTGAAATGGGGATTTTGAGTGCTGTGGGCTTAATCACCGTTGGATTCAAAAGCCGCCAAGAGTAGCGTTTTTTTTTAAATTTTCTTTGGGTGAAAGCAATGCTTCCATTCTCAATATATTAATCCTTCAAGTTACTGTGATGTATTTAAGAAACGAAAATCAACCTTTTTAACAGTAACTTCAAAATTTCATGTATTAAGCAAGTTTGTATTATGTATATAATAGTTCGAGGGAATAAACCTGACAAAATAATCTCAACAAGTTTGTACAATACAATACTCATCTCTTTCTAATATACAGATTCATACATACATATATAACGTTTACTTAAACATACAAAATTTAAGCCCTCCATCATGAAATATCTCTGATATTGTCAATTTCGTAGACTCCCCTCCATCTCTGGAGGTCATATAATTAACCCCTAATTACATATTGTGTAAAAGTTGCGATCTTTTAGAAGTTATAAATTGTACAAGTAGATTGTAATTATTACTACCATAAAATGAGATGCAACATTTTAAATATTAAATTTATGATAGATTTTTGGATTAGATGGTTATATACTTAAAGAGGAGTATTATTTATATAGATTAAACTTGACTATTCTCGTTTTGAATTTTAATGTTTTCATTTTGAAATGGATTGTTCACATTTTGAGTTTGACAACTCCATTTTGAATTGGACTATTCTATTTTTAATTAGAATATTCGAATCTGAATTGGACTATTCTCATTTTGAATTGGACTATTCAATTTCGAGTTTTACTATTCTCATTAGAATTGGACAATCCTTTTTGAATTTGACTATTCTCATTTTAAATTGAAAATGGTATATTATCCACATATGTGGAAACTAGTGTAAGGTGTATAAATGAGAATGTTAAATCTGGATAACATTTATTGGGGGTACTTTTGGAGTAGTGCTCATATTTAAACTCCTTTCTATATATAAAAAGTAGAAAAACTAATTGTTATAATTTCTGAAAATGGCGTCAATATGTATATTAACACGTTTTAAAGATGGTAAACTACAGTGAATTGCTATATTATGTGTTTTGATTAGAAAACACTTCAAAGTTTTTTCCTCATTAAAAATGAATGTACATAATTGTGTATGAATTACACTTCCAAATAAAAACTCATTGATTATGATAAGCTGAATTTAGAAAATTTGTACTCATTAACTTCAAATCTGGTCTTAGTTTTTTTCTGTTCGGCTTAAATTTTGATCATTGCAAAAGTCATATAGTTTTTGGGTTTCCACTATTTTTAAGGTTCAACACTTTTAAAGGGCTTAGTATTAAAAATAGAAATATAATTGTTGAATATATTTCAATACATATTTTTTAATGTTTAAAAAACCACTTTTTATATGTATTTATCATATCTAAAATTTGAGTTATCTTTGTTTCAATAATAAAGTTGATGTTTTTTTTTTCAGGAGATCACAGATTCAAAACAATCTTTGTGACAGGATAAACTATCACATTTGATAGTTGAAATTCTAAATTTTCAATAAAACAAAGTTTTCTCTATAAAAAAATCTATATCATTAATAGTTTGAAATAAGGCCAAATATAGCCAAAAAGATATATAAGGCAGAATAACTAAAAAAGGGATCAAACTTTTTCCATGCTTAACCTATTTCAATTTTTGGACATTTTTTTTGTCAAACAGTGTTAAAAAGAATACTCTTGAATTTTGTTGTCAATAGTATTTGCTTTTATAATTAAATAATTTTTTGTGTAGAGAAAACTACTGTCCACACATTTGAACATCTCCTTTCCCATTAAATTTATATTTGTCAAGTTTAGTGGGAAAAAAAATATTACACCTTCTTATTCTTTAGGTTAAACGTAAATAAATATAATCAAATATTTATAGGAAGTTTATGGCCTTGTTGTATAATCTCTACTTAAGTTTGAGTCGTTATAAATGCAGGAATGTCATGAGTTCTTACTTTTAAGTAAAATGGAATTTATCTATCTTAAAAAATACGATCTTTACTCTATGTTTGTAAGCTTGAGCTCTACCAAATAAGAAATTATATCTAAAATTATTTCACAAAATAAATGTATATCAAAGTATCAAGTTATACAAAAGAATCAACAACTGGCTACAAAATATCTCGTAATTTTTTGTATGTAGTGATGTAACTCTAAGTCAATTGTAAAAAAAAAAAAAATTAATTCAGGGTACGGCAACATACAGAATTAAAAAAAAGTTTAATTAATTAGAAATTTTTTATTTTTTTATCATAATTTAGAAGGCTATATCAGTTATATACTTAATTTTAGTATATTTTTTGTCATTTTTTGTTTCTTTTAAATAACTTTTCATTGTGAGGTATTAAAATGAATATATAGGTATATATATATATTTAATTCTAATTGACTAAATATTCAGTTTAGCTTTATTGAGTTATTTGCATTCTATTTTTTGCAAATTTCAAATTATAAAAACAAGTTGAAAAAACTCGGTTTTTGTATATGAGAAATTAAAGCAATTGACATATTTTCGCAGCAATAAAAACTTTTTTATCGACAGCAAAAGCTTGTGTCTTACTATATTTATGAATTGCAACTGAAAGCTTTAGAGTCTCGAGTCTAAAATGGAAAAATGCATAGTCGGCTACGACTCATGCATCTGATTTCCACGCATATAAAAATAAGTCTAATTACAACACCCTGTATGACAGTTTAATTATCGCCGACAAAATTAAATATTAGAAATTAGAAAATATTTTATTTAGTAGAGATTTCGCAATGTTATATTTGTATAATCGTTTACAAATATGGACAAGTCGATGACTTTCAAAAACAAAGCAAATATGGTGCTATTTGTTTTTTTATATAAATATAATTAGTAAAAAGAAATTTTAAAACAAAAATTAGTAATACACTATTATAATGCAGAATCGATAAACAGAACTAAATATAATAATTTCTTCAAGAAACTAAATGCATTTCTATTATACATATCTTTTTTGGTTTGAATAAAGATGTATGCAAATAATATTAAAGGATTAATAAGAGAGGCATAGGTAATTTCCATTTATCATATGCCCTTACTAAAACAAAGTTTTGCATGAAAAATGTGTTGATTCGCTTGAATGTAATGTTATTTTTTAACCTTCCGTTAGTGAATATACTTTTATTACGAACTAGTAAACTGTGTAAAAAGAAAACCCAAAAATTAAACTTATTTTATTATCTGATAAACAGTTGAACAATCATAGTAATTGAATTTGTTAATTTTTTTATCATTTCTTTAATTATTCCCTTCATTTTGAATCCATCAATTTTAAATTAAAATGCCAAAAACATTTGTATCAATATTACAACATAAAAAAAAAAAAATCTTTTAAAATAATCTGAAGAAAATAAGTTTGAAGTTTAAATAAGACATAACTTGTTTCCTTATCGTACAAGTATTTCATTTTTATTTTCGATAAACAATTTTCCAAAATATTCATTAATTTATGCATATTACGTAAAGTAGTGCCCCATAGTTTTTGATGAGGTTGTAAGGAAAACAGTAAATTAAAATCACTAAAACTCGATGAAAAATTCCTAAGAATATGAATAAATCCTAAACATGACATTATTAAAATGAAAACATAATTTTATTAAATTATGTTTTATGCTTCAAAAGCATACTGAAGCATTAGTGATAAAATGTTGACTGAATGGAATACGAAGCTATTTTATAAATATCGGGGTGTATAGTATGATATTATACAAGGTCTTCCAAGACCAGCCCGTGCCGTGGCGAGGTACCAGCATACTATTTTATGCGGTCTTGGTGGCATTTGTTTTTATGGTCGGCACTATAAGAAGAAAAAGAAAAAAAAGGAAAACAAAAAATGAGGAAGATAAGAGACTGACAGAAAAAGAGAGATTTTTAACCTTTACTTCTTTTTTATTGGAATCATAAAAAATAAGTCAGCTATGATTGACACAACTGACGGCTAATTGAAGCATTGTTATGGAACGATATCTGTAATTCTGGAATGCCGGTTTCCGCTCCATAAACATTCCAGATTGTGCCGGTAAATATCTGGCAAAATCCTAGGCTAGGACGAAGACAAGGTTGAAATTAAATTTAGGTGCCGGAATTGCTGGGTAATATCCTAATTCACCAACAAAGGGTTAAATTTACAAAAAAGTTGAGGGAGTTGTACATCTTTATCGGTAATCAGGATTTTTACCTAATTACACATCATCGCATGTAATTTTATTTAGAGGAAAACAACTTCTTCTTTGATTGTATGACAAAAATGTTGAAAATTTTCGCATCTCCTCATTTGATGAAGGAAAAATGCAAGAAATCCTTAATTGATCAAATCCTAGCAATAACACTTTTCGAGAAGTAAGAAAGAGTATTCTGGAAAAATCCGACTCTGTTAAAAAAAAAACTAGTTAGGCAATGATATTTATGAAGAAAATAGAGAAACTTAAGAGCATACTTAATCTTGGTTGCATTAGAATCCACAATTGCATCGGTTATCGAATCAAAAGGAGATTATCAGCTGTAGGTATGTGTGTTATGAAACTCAAAACTCTTGATATTGATCTTGACATTGACTTAAATAACTCAAAATTTTGTAGCCTCTTCCTATGACAAATATAACACAAAGTTTTACAAAAGTCGGTTAGTAATTTTTCCTGAAATCCTGTTTACAGGCAAAAGTATAAAGTCTGTTTAACTTCATTGACGAATGTATTAAATCTATAGTTGATGTCTTATTGATAATAAAATATTCTTTACAATAATATAGTCTTCATAAGTTGTATTAAATCATTTTTAGTTATCCAAAAATCTGTAATATTGATTACATTTGAATAATAATAATTCTAGAAGTATTTTGGGATTGCAAGTACATATGTACTTTTTCCCGAATTCTAAGGAATGAAAAAAGAACTTCAATGATTATATGTATTCATTTCTTTTTTTAAAGCTCAAACCTTAGTTTTAACTTTTTTAACCTGTCTTTCAGAAACAAAGTTCATTAATTTTTATTAATTTTCTATCTAATATTTATTAAAACTTTATCTTTTTATATATATTTTTTTGGCAGCCAAGTTCCTACAAAAGTTTATATTTATTTTTATCTTTTTTTTTCTGGTTGTATATAAATAAGCTATGAATCCACTTTTCTTAAATGTTTTTTGAATAAATTAGTACAAAAATATACTTAATATAGCATCAAGGACATTCATAGGAAAAAGGAAAGAAAATCAAACATGATAATTTATCATCACTAATTTAATATTCATAAATAAATATAATTTGAATTTGTAATTATAACATTGCATTTGTCTATGCAAATTTCTAAAAATACCTAAAAATGAAAACATTGTTAATTAAGTATAAATAGATGTATTTCCTTTTTCTTTTTTTTACCAACAAATAGCTTTTTCTTTCCCAAAATCGAGTTTTTGTTATTGACTTATATTCTTGTGCAACTCCACTCATTGTTGAGAATTCGATTAGAACTTTAAGTGGATTTGGGTTTGATGGGAATAATAATTTACCTTGTATATAAGACTCTTTCGATTCTGTTTAGCATATAATATCAATATTATGTTTTAACTCGAGAAAGAACATACATTTTATATAATATACTTTTTAAATTATCCTTTGTTATCCTGGGACAAGATCTGAGCACATTTTTATTATTAACCACGCTCAAACCCTGGCTTTGGTCGGAAGGGGAAGAAAAGAAAAGAAAATATGACTAATGAAAAGCAGCAATTTGTATTATTTTGAATTATTCATATCTCAAAACGTGCCTTGGATTGAGTCTTTGTAAAATTTTCTCGAAGGATTTTAATATGTATTCTAGAAATTTTATTACTTAATGTTATATATTTATAAATGTATAAACTTTTGATCTATGTATGTAAGTAATAATCACCTTTGAGTAAATATTATTCTAATCAAATAAAGAACTATTATATCTATTTAAAAAAATTTATATTTTTTAAGATGAATCTACGCTTCCATCGAGCTCTGATTCGTCAAAGTTACCATTTACCTCCTCAAACAACCACAAATTAACGTGGAAGATTTGGTCTTTTAATTTTTCATACTTTTAAGATGAGTTCGTGTTTCTAATTGTATAAACCATTATGTAGGCCCTTTTGTCCAAAAAGGAACCAACTTAACTAAAACAGCGTTATTTTTCATCATTTGAAATTTTGGTTCTTTATTTTTGCAAGAAAAGGTTTAAAAGGTATTACTTCTTAACTACATGCTATTAAAAAAATGTTTTTGTTTATCGTTCAACTTTTTAGGTACCGGTTGTTACGTCATAAGAGTATCATGAGTCATGGCTAAAGGACGGAGAGTAGATACTAACTATCATAAGGCATCTGTTACCATTAATTGTTATATATCATTGTGGCCTTTGATGAGTTTCTTTAAAAAATAAATTTACTTTCTCCCTTTATATATTTCACGTCAGCGTCACAATTGTAGTGCTCAAGCCTTCATGAGACTTGGTCTATGAAATTAAATTCAACACACTTAGTTATTATAATACTTACATTTTTACGTCACTCCCTTAACTCCAAGCTACAATCTCTGTACAAGTTGCAACTTGTATTCACAAATTGTACAAGTTCAATTTCTCCGTCATCATATGTATTATTTAATTAATATATTTGTTATTCTGACTACAAAGTATGAATTTATACTATCATTTCAAATCAATCTATTCAATTGACACAGCTATTATGCATTTATGAGGAATATAACTGTAGGCATTTGAACTATAAAATTTACCACAGAATACTTATATTTTAGTCATTTGTATTAAAATAGTGAAAAATGACACTATTTAGATATTGATCGTAGATGGAAAATTCAATTATTGCATAGTCTTAATTCCAAGTACTGTAAATCCTTCTTTTAAAATTCTTCATTTAATTTTTTGGTTACAGCTTGTACAAGTTGCAAGTTGTACAAATATACAACAAATATATGTATTAGTAAAAGTTTAAAATTGTTTTCATCCACTTCTGCGTTATTTTTAAATCCTATTATTAGTATTTTTTTATATAACGATATATTTTTTTTATTTTTCACTTAAGTATATAAATATATTAAAGTTTCTTACAATCGCCACTGTTCGTAAAAAAAACTCCATAAGTTGGTCAAAAAAGAATAGGAATAAGAGCATGCGTTACATATTCAATGTATTCGTTGTATTTAGTAAATTGCATCAACACCTGAATTAAAAGCAAAGAGTAATAAATCAGCCGTCCAATATTCAACTTCATTAGAAACAGTACGAATTCAATCATGAATTGATTAAAGTCCATTATTAATTTTTTTTTTTTTGAAGAATTGAAAATTCATCAAATTTATTTCTAGTTCTATCTTCAAAATAATATATATCGTATATTATTTAAACATAAATGCATGTCATATCCATATATGTAGTATATTGGTATATCAATATTTCATAAGGGATCATTAGTGGTATATAGTCTTTCAAGAATAATCGTTTTATAAATGGTTATACATATAATTGACGAACAGTACTTATTCGAATTAAACAAAATGATATTTAGATTATGATTCTTTATCTTTCAAATATCCTTCTTCTTTTTTCTTTTTTTTAAATGTCTCAGGATTGTGGTACTTGTAAGCCTTTGTGGCCTTATTGATAAGTATAACTTAATCTTCAGGTCTTCCCTGACCACCCTTTTCATAGTTTCCCAAGACATAAAAGCCCTATGATTTATCTTTCTCATGGAGAATTTCTACTTGCGTTGATCTTCGACCTCGTTGTTTTGATAAATGTGGGTGTCCTAATGGGTCTTTGGGTGATCACTCCTGGGCCTGTAATCGACCCTCCCAGTCTCCTTGTACAGCTTGATTGTGTAGTGGACTGATGACTTGAACACAATGAGGTCTTTCAAGTGCTTCTTAATGGCCCAAAAGTTGTTCCTTTCCCAGTGGCCCGAAATCATGGCACTCTTCGGGTTCATGATGTCGTCATGAGAGACATAAGAACACGTTTTAGAAGAAAAAAAAAAATTATACCTAAGAAAGATGGAGGTTGCGTGAATCATATGTAAGCAAAATCAAAAAATATGCACCTTTTCAGGAGAAATATTATGTTGAAGTTGCTCTCCTACGACTTATGGGGCATCCTGTAACTATGGAAAAATATAATATATTTGTACTTTATTACATTGTAACGAAAGTAAGATTTGTACAATGTTCTTCATACATATCTCATGTGGCTTAATAAACCATTAACATTTTTAGGAAAAATTACAAGGACCAACAGTCTTGTGATTACTTTATACTGATTGTTCTCTCTTCAAGAATAAAAGGAGGGAAAAAGAGCTTTGTATATATAAAATCCGAAACAGCGCGATCTATTTTCTAATTTTTTTAAATCCATAACCATTAGGTGTTTTCTGGGAGTTATAAGTGTAATCGCTTGTTGGACTTGAAGTATATTTGAGGATATATTTTGAAGTAGTTCCAGCATAGATGTTCTTATCAGATTGGTGTTTGTTTCCTTCCCACCACAGCTAATTGCAGCTGATCTAATAAAACGACATGTAGTGTGGTTCAGTTTTACCATATTTCTTTTTAAGATAAACTTTTCTAAAGGACTCTTGGGAAAGAGTAGAAACTCAAGGCAGGGAAGGTAGGGCTTTATAGTTTCCAAATCTGATTGGCTTAAAAGTAGAAGCTACTACATGTTCCTCCAGGGACGCGGCCAGTGGGGAGAGGTGGCAATGTGAAGAAATTTGAATAAGTCATAACAAAAAAAAACAGAATAAGGGCGACTACGTCACCAAAATATTACAATAACTGTTGTACTAGTTGTATGATCATATTATATTATATTTTAAAATAAAATAACTCTTCTTAACTCAAAGATATCTGCCAATAGTTGAAAAAAAAATCCTTATTCAATATTGATTCAGATTGTGTCACATAGTCTTCCTTTTTCTTAAAATTAAATTGTTTATTTTTCGTTTAACCGCTCTTTCCCTTCAATGTAAATAATATCAATAAAAGGAAACATCATACACAATATCGAAATAGAAACAATAGATTTCATTAATCAAAACATCAACAGAAGCAATGGTGCATCATCAATGACAGTTATCCAATTAATAGGTATTATACCGTTGAGTATCGTTATAAAACTAGAATGTTATGTTAAAACTAAAGTAAAGTTTTCTTCTTAAATAAAACTAGGTCATAGTATAGGGAAATCATCCTATAATTGTATATTTGTCTGCATTAAGTCGAAATCAATCTTGATTTGATCGTATCCCCCTATTTTCCATGACAGATTAAATATTTTATAAATTGTCATCATTTCAAGAGATGGATTATATTTTATAGTTTCTACAAATTCCATCTTTTTTTAATATAATAGTTTTTTTACTTTATAATGATTTTTAAAATATGACTTTCATCAAATTTACTTTTATGCACTATTTTTTTGTCAATTTCTAAGATAAAATATTATTCTTTAACTGTTAAAATAAAAGTTTCATAATATTTGTATTTAATATAGATTTTTTGTGATACTCTTTAGAAATTACAAGGTTTTTTTTTGTGTAAAAATAGTATAATTGTTTATACAAATTTTTATTTTTATAATGTCCAAACAACACCTTCTTGTAAAATTAGAATTTCATAAATTAAACATATTAATTTTAGCACTTTTTTGATATTGTAATATGTTTACAACTCTAAAAAATCCATACTTTAGAAAATTGGTATTTTTCTTTTCAATGATTTATGGGTTATTTGTAACAAAAAGTCAAAAATTTTAAATACAATATTGAACAATTTATTTATAAAATAATTGTTGCTGTATGGGAAAAATAGGTACAACATTTTGTAGCTATATATATAGCTGTAAGGAGGCTAACACAACCATTATAGGTATCCATTTATACATATAAATATAACTATATTTTGGTCAAAACATATAAAATTTATATATTTCGTTCAAATTTGAGTAAAATTTACTATGTAAAGCAGTTTAATACATATTTGGAAACTCAAAAATGACATTCCAGAGCTGTACCTTAATCTAGTTAATATTTCCCCTGGCCTCCATTTATATATATATTAGCATCTATTTTGATATCATATTAATTATGTTATGTTTTTAATAAGTTTAATTGATAGTTCATTTTCTATTTGTTAGTATTAGTGATAAATGAGATATGAATATTTTCATGAACTAATTAAATAATCTAAATTTACAATTTTTTTTAGGAAAATTACAAAGGATGCATCTTATTTGCTATGTACTATATTTGTCCATAGGGTAGTTGGATCAGGTCATGGAGATGGCGACTTCAGGTTATCCACATTTCGTTGTGGTTTGGATATGTGATACCCCCCCATGTCACCCCACCAAGAGTAATCAAAATGTTTCAAGTTGTGGGTATGACACAGGCCACATGTCTTTGGGCCAGAAATAAGCCAACTTTTTAGCTCAAAACTCCATTTTTGTAGCTCTGGACCTCCCTTTGGTAACGTTGGATATTGTGAACAGTTTCAAATCAACTGCAAAAATGGCAACGATGTCTTTTTGTACTACATGTGCATCAAGGAGGTTGGATACCGGACACCTTTTTGCCTCCTGTTCACTCATTCAGTGGCCGATTGAAAATAAAAATTGCATTAAAACAAAGCTTATTTATGACGTAATCATACAAAATAAGAAAAATATGGAACATTGTACTCAAAAAATGCAATTAAAACAACTGGAAAGTTTTATTGCTGCACCTTGTAAAAAAATAGAAATATTTGGTTTGTTGAAATTGAGTGACAGATTCAAAATAAATGGCAAATTGAAATTTGAAATACGAATTGTTTCTTTTCTAAACTTCTAAAAAAATAAAAAACCCTATGTCTTGGGTACAAAATAAATAACAATCGCTGGTGAAATATAAATGTAGGAAAACTAAATGTCATCAAATAATAAAGTTGTTGGGTGAAAAGTGGCATATTTTTTAACAATTTGATGTGTAATGATCAAAAACAAGTTATGTACGTCTAAGTCGTGTTCCTTGCATTATGTTACTTACGAACTGCATTAATAAAGCCTTTATAAAAAATAATGGTAAATGAGAAAGTGCATTTTAATCTCAATACACTGCAATATATTTCAAAAATCGATTACTAGTATCATTCTTTATTTATTTAAAGTTTCATTATCTTTCGATTAAATGTTGTAATGGACAAGAGAGAGACAAAAAAATGCAATTTAGTAGATGAGAAATAAAGATTACAGATATATTTTTATAATTTCTTTTATTTGTTTATAGTATCTTTTATTTTTTTTACCCTCCTAAGGGAAGTTTTAACATTAAAAAATATTTTTTAACTCAATCTTTAAATTCAAAAGAATAACATGTTACATATTCTTACATGTAATTATTGAATTCTCCAAATCAGTGGTTCTTCATCTTTTTAGATTGCATAACTTCTTAAAAAAGTATCACCATAGTTTAAAACAATACAAGTTCACCTTTTTGGACAAAATATTTTTTTATAGAATATATATTTTGAATAATCTCATTTTATAAAAAGTAAATTTCTTTACCTTTTTTTAATATATACATATTTTTTATACATGACATGGTTTTTTTATTTACAAAATTTGAAAGGTTTTTTTAGTTCATAATTACTCAAACCTACACATTGAGAATTTACGTTGCACCAGTGATACGCACACCCCTGTTTCAGAAAGTCTTGTATAGAGTACGTAGACAATACACCTCAAATCAAAGGCATAAGAAAAAAGTTAATTGTTTTCATTTTCGAAAGTACACAAATGCATAAAGTACTTGTCTTGTTTGGGGATTTCAGATACGGTGTCAAATTGACACTTGAAAGGGCTGCGACCCTTGACCATGTTTCCTTTATACTTTTTAAAGATATTTCTCCAATGTGCATCACAAAAAATGAATCGAATCAACTTTTTATTCATTTCAGCACATGAAATAAACCTTTAAAACAGTTTTTATACATAAAAAAAAACAACTATGACTTCATTCGCAAGACCACAACTTTTCTATTATTTTCAAATTCATGGATTTGTTGACATATTGCTTGGTTCAAATTGACAAATAACTTGGCAAATTACTCAAAAAAATTATCCACTACAATCCATGTATATTGTGACATTATTTAACAGAAGTTTAGTCTTTAGTTTGAGCTCCATTACCAATTATTTTCTAGAACATACTTAAAGCAAGATGCATGAAAATAATATATGAAGATAAATAAATATAATAATAGAAGAGGAAGCATTTTGTTATTATAGTTGCAACCTAAAAAAGTGTTCTATTTTTATTTTCCATAGATGCTATAATTATTTTGGATGTCATGGCGGCCAAGATGAATGACAATGGTGAAGAACTTTCCAGGAAAACAGGAAGTGGAGCTCACAATTTAAAGAGGGATCTGGATTTTCTGTCCAGCTTGGAGAAGAATATCAAGGAAGACCCCACTAAATCGAATAATCGTCTCGCCATCAACTTCCAGGTGGCTGTTTGTACCATTAGAAGGGCCGTGAAAGGGGACATGGGATTTTTGTTATACACGAGTACCCAATACCATATTCTGACAGAGGTCATAAAGGTTAGGAGGCTCGAGAGTTAAATAGACCAAAAGATGTAGCCCCTTCCACGCCAGATTTGAATCCGCTGGACTTGTCAGTATGGAACACTTTTAAGAAGGAAACCAGCAAAACTCCATATCCAAATGTGGACTCACTGAAGGAACCAATAGTAGCTGTCTTGTACAATTTGTTTGAGGAGTTTGTCATCAACCTGCAAGGCCTTCTGGCGTGATTAATGCTAAAGGTGGGCATATTAATTGAATAAGATTCCAAAGGCCTTGTTTGGAAGTTTTGTTAAAAACATTTTTTTTTTTTGTTATTTCTGAGGTTTTTCTATAGTAATCTCTCGATACCACGTTTTGCTGCTCAAGCCTGTGAGTACTTGTTGGTCTTATAATATTGAATGAAAGGAATGAACAAATGTTGCCTATATAATTTCTGGATAAGGGACGGGTATTTGAATTTATACACACCCTTTATCTCGTAGCTGCTGGAAGCTAATTTAAAAAAACATTATTTTAGCTAATCTGCTCTCCTTCAAAACATTCTCCGAATTTTCAGAATAGCTATATTAATTATTTTTTTTCCTTTATATTTGAGCATACCTGTAAATCATATGATCATTTTCATCATTGATAATATTTATAATCGAATATACTCGCAATCTATCAAAGGGATAAAATATTTATTGATCCAAATTGTTCACATAATTCACTCAAAATATCAGAAATTGAACAAAGCATATGACATATTATCTATGTATATGGAGCAAAAAGATGTATTCCATCCTTCTTCATTACTTTCATCAGTTAAACAATAATTTTATATTAATAAAACGCCCCTTTTTCATGATTTAATGTTGTAAGAGCAAAAATAAATTAATTATATTTAAAATAGTAGGTTTTTCTTCTCTTTAAGTTAATAGTTGATTATTATATAAAACATTTAAAAGTGAATATAAATAGTCTCCAAGCATCTGTTTCAATTTTTAAATTTCATAGAAAAAGTGCATTTTTGATTATATAACTATTAAAATGAAGCAACAATAAAAAGTAAATTTATCTATATATATACAACACAGGGATCCAAACAAACTTTAACTACAGGATGAAAAAAAAACAAAAAACTATTTTTTATTTTAATTGAAGTAATTAGTAATTATTTATAACTACATCATTTAAATGTAAATGAGTTTTTACTTTGTAAATATTATATTTTTATAACTAAAATATGTAATTTATAAACCTTCATAAATTTACTATAATTTTTCTTCTTTTAATGGTGATTATCAGATTGGTACCAACATATATACGTATATATTGCGAAAAAAGGAATTTAAAATTAAGGCCTACTTCATTAAAACCTTTGCCCACTAATATGTTCTTGTTGCACATTTACATAATAGACTAAAAATACTATCCCTAGGTTGTATATTTGTGGTGGAAAAAATATTGTTCTAATTTTTTGAGGAACAGGGTTTTTTGTGAAACTCTTTTGTCTAAAAATTGGCAATTGTATTTAAGTGGGGGAAAAAATCACCAAAATTGATTTAAAAAAATAACCAGTAGGAACTCACGAATATATTACAATGTATTTGGATTTTTCCAAGCAATTAATTGTGGAAAGCAAAATTTAATTTATTACTAAATTATTACTTATCAGAACTGATTTTTTATTTATTTTGAAAAGTCATTTTAATTATTATTTAATTTATAAAGGCAGACCTTATAAGTATAAAGTAATACCTAGTGGGTATGCTCAATGTCTATATGTCCTTGCAAATATATAAAGAGTGGGTTTTGTGTATGTTTCATTTATGTTATGGCTGCTCACAGCTGATCTTATAAAACATCACGACAGATAAGCCGCTGTCATTTCAAGTATTCTTCAAATTGTTTGGATTACCGCGTCAATTATTACTTCCGTTCATTTTACATACCGGCAGAACATGTTTTTGCATCACTTTAATTAAAAAGAGCTACCAGGTATCGAACGACGCAAATTAAGTTCAAGATAATAATTTTTCCCAAGTGTTTTGTCCAATGAGTTACATTGCTTCAAAAAAAAAGTGCATTCCCATTTTTTTTAT
This sequence comes from Lepeophtheirus salmonis, assembly GCF_016086655.4. Taxonomy (NCBI): domain Eukaryota; kingdom Metazoa; phylum Arthropoda; class Copepoda; order Siphonostomatoida; family Caligidae; genus Lepeophtheirus; species Lepeophtheirus salmonis. Next base: position 21,370,174 of record NC_052144.2, read on the forward strand.
TTTTCAATACCGGCAGGGCATCTTTTATATTACAGTATTTTTGCACTTGTTCAACAGTTGTAATATTGTGTCTGTACAACAACTTTAAATTATATAATGATCGTGTGATCAAAGGTGGCTGCAGAGCTAGGCCGTTTGGTCAATTCGACAATTTCGACCGAGAAGCTTATTTTTTTTATAAATGTCAAATAAATTTTTTTAAGGAGATAAAAAACTATTTTTCTTGGATTTTAGTGTTAAAATTTAACAAAAAAGATTTACTTTGAACGAAAAACCATTTTTCTTTCAAATGATTGGGAAAATATGACATAGAATTTTTTTTTACAGAAAAAAGATGTTAACAGTGATAACTGTAAAAAAAAAATCAGGAAAAGTGGTGGGCCAATAGCGGCTATGGTTCTAAAGCCACTGTTACCAAATTAATTTTTGTTTTTTTTTATTCTAAATTGTAGTATCGTGCAATTGATCAACAACTGTAATGTTGTATCATTTTCATGTTGTTTGACAACTTTTCTTTCCTATAAAAACATCAAATTTCTTAGCTATAAGATTTTAAAAAGTTTAGAAAAGCTAAAAAATAAATGCTTTACTTTAACCTTTAATTTACTTTCTTTTTACGTTTATATGTAAAAAGAAGAATGAAGATGTAAAGATGTACGTGTCAGAGAGGGGGGAATCACTGCAGAAATGGAATAAATTATGAACTTAAGAGTCCGTAAATTCAATTTTGAGCATTTCATGCATATTTTATATAGAATATAAAATCGAATATGTTGAATGAAGATTTGTATAATTTTGTTAGATTTTGTATGTAGAGTACATATATATATATGTAAGGATAAAAAGAACATTAGAAAGAAATGAAGTGTGTGAAGATATTTTAAAAGCTATCAAATATCACTCAGTGTTTAGAAAAATTAAAACTTTTGTATAATATGCTTTTAATTTATATATAAATATTTATAAACAGAACAGAACCAATTCAATAGTAAAATCTCCTTTTTTTTACATCTTAGGTAAATACACTCCGAAATTTTAAAGACATATTTGATTCAATTATATACGTATTATTCAAATAACTGGGATGAGTGTAGATACCCACAAATTTGACCTATAGTTTATAACTGTTATTTGCTTTAAGAGACTTATATTGGCCCCAATATTGCTCCTTGCAAAAAAAAAAAAATCAATTTATCATTCCTTTATTGTCACAATTATCTTTGGCCCCTTTAAGGGCAATTTGCAACGCAACCAAAAAAAAAACAAAGAAGAATAATTTGTTGATAGAGAATGACGATAATTTGTCAACGAATAAAAATGTAATCGACAATCAATTTTGAGAAAACCCATTCTTTCTCACTTTTATGTTGACGGACTACATATATGGTTAGAATGAAGGTAACAAAAATTTGATCTTAAATGAAAAAAATACAAAAAGTAACATTTATATTTTAAAGTTGTGATCAGTTTACAAAAAAAAAAAACAATATGGAAGAAAAATCAAGAGAAGGAGTAAATCTCAATTTATTTTTTATTTTATATAAACAAAGGCCCATATTTAAAAAAATTATTTGAATAAATTATAGTTCAAATGTGAGAGTTTGAATTAAGGTAACCACGAATTTTAGCTAACTTTAAAATCTATATTTTATTTATATACATAAATTGACCACAATATGGCCTTTTCCAAATATAATATATATTGTATTTCTCATTCTTCTATTGTGACAATTAATTTCGGGCACTTTATGTGCAATTTACAACACACCCAAAAGTTTAAAAAATAATTTGATTATAATAAAGGTCTACAATTTGTTGAAGAATACAAATGTAACCCAAACTCTTTATAGCTTGCTTTTGGTTTTGACAGGCTACATATATTGGTTTCTTAATTTATTCTTAATGAAAATGGATAAAAAGTTGAAATAAAATTAATTAAAGTCTTTTCTTTGACGCCTTGGAGCCATCCCAAGTACTATTTCAAGTAAATGAGTGAAAGCTATCATTATTTTTCTACTTTACCCAAGCCAAGCTTTATTTGTGCAAATTGCTTCGAGGGTCAAACAATATATTATTCCACAAAAAAGTGTTTTTGTTGTATTCTTTCACTAGACAAGACTCTTTTAAATCTATATATCAAATAGATGTGTCCTGTGCCAGAGTTTAGAAGGAATAATGACAGATTTAAAAAGTAAGTAAATGTTTCCGTTTGTCATATCATTATTTCTTATCAATAATAGTCTGTAAGAATATTTACTGAGTATATTGTTTTTCAAACATTAATTACACAAGCAAATGTAAATTGCTTAGGCTATGAATGTTTAAAAAAAATAATAATTCAAACGTACATAAAATAAATATAAAAACAATTTAAATTGAGATGTTCCACTTTTTTTTTTTGAGTAAATGCTTGTCCCATATTTGTAAGAAGAAAAATGTTTTTGTCAATTAATTTTTGTTATTTTAGAAATGATTTTTTTTTTTTTTTTTTGAAATTGTTCATTCTAAAAAAAAGTTAATACAACCAAATTTTGGTCATTGACAAAGAAACTTACATGTCATCTTTTTTTTTTTCAAATAGTGCATATAAAAAAGTTTTAACGGCTAGAAACAGCAAAGAAGATTCCAAATTGCCTCAAGGCCAACAAAAATTTCGGGCAAAGTTTTGCTTTTACTTATGAACAAGCCATTATATCACAACCGAACATCCAAACAATGTCTTTATCTTCAGTGATACATGTCTCCAGAACAAAAATTCAGGGGCTAGCACAGTCGATGTCTGCTTTCACATTTTTGTAGGGAGAAAGGAGCAGCTCAATCCAAATACTTTGATCGATTTCTGGATAAGAAAATGCTCCATTGTGCATGAGAAAAATTAGGGGAGAACTTTTTTTTTTACTCAAGATGAAGCAATAATAAGTAAAATAAAGATAAAAAACACGACTATGATTCGAACGGAAGAAGTGCTGATCACTTTTCCATTCTAAATTATTAATAGACATTATGGATTATTAATACTAGAAAATACTCATGGATTGAAATAAAAGCATAATAGGAGACTACAGCATAATTCCATCAGTATTCCATTATAAAATAGTTGAATTGGGTTGTTTCCAATTTATTCACACAAATCGATAAAAGAGCCTGATGAAACAACGACACTATTTTGAGTTAAATATATGTACAAATTTCTCTGGCTACGATGATATTTGTATGAGCTATGGACGATTTTATAATCAACAATATTCCAACTAAAGCACTAAAGTAAAGTAGCAAAACATGTCTGTTGGCTTAAAGATATACAAGCACTTTTTGTCATTTTCCCTAATACCGTTTGTAACTTTTTCTTCGTTTGGGATAATTTAACTAAGTAAATTAATAAAAGGATATTTAACGTTCGAAGTGGGAACAAAAAGTGCGTCTACGACTACTACCTAGTACAAATATTACACACGTAGTCTTTGTTTCACAACTTAATTTAAAGCTTTAGCCCCTAAAACCTTCTTTAATACTTTTACTTCCCAGGGATGTTCAGCCAACCCAACATTCAAATGCATATTTTAAAAAGATAAAATTTCATTTTCCATCAATAGTTATAATATATAACGCTAAACAAGTTCAATATTTTTTTTACTAATTTGTTTTATGGATATCAACTCCTAATCTAAAATAGTAGTCGGAGAAAGAATATTAATTTTGTTAATATACATTTAGTTGACTATAGAGGTATATATTACTACAAAGAATATAAATTACTAGTAAAGGGTTACCTGGTGTTGCTCGGGCTAAGGAAGTAGGGAAAATCCATTTACAATAATGAATGTTTTTTTTCTTCTGAACGTTTAGACCCCTTTGGTGCGAGGTAGAATTATAATATGGTGTCTTTATAATGAAATTATATTACTATTAAACTTTTTTTAAACGTTAAAAAGTTCAAATAACATGTAAATATATGCATAATGTCTAGTGTATCTTGATTTGAAATCCATCTCTCATTTTGGATTAAATTGCCAAATCTAAATTTCTCAATAAAATTGCAAAATAACTATTTTACAATAATTTTGAAAAAGAAAAAAGTTGAAAAACATTCATTGGCAATATAAAAAGGAACATATACCTACCAATATTTTATTGCACTTGTAAAACCACAATGTAATAAGAATATTGTTTTGAAAAATAACTCTGGATAACATTTTTGCAAATGTATCAAAAATTATATAATAAACGATTTGAAATTAAAGACACTTTTTTGGTACCTGAAAAAAGACAAAAAACAGTAATTTTCCCTCATTTATTCTTTTGCCCTTGACTTCTTTCATTTTCAATAAATTTAGAAAACTTTTTGATTTATAACTCAAGCCCCCATCGAGGGTCAAAAAATATTTTTCTATTTTTTGTATAGAATAAGCCCCTTTTACAAATTTGTCTCCTTGGTACAAAAGTGTAGTCACCCATTAAGGACACACACACAGAAACTCTATTTTTATATTTATAGAAACTATATTTATATTCAAGCAAGATATGTTTCTTACGGAATAAGAAATACTTCACTCCCCTTCAATCTCCATCTTCATACTCATCGTTGGGGTAGTTAGATAATGAGAACTCATACAAAGTCCTGCATTGAAACCTCGATAATTAATTCCTAAATTTGTTAATAATTCAGAAATATATTAAGTATCATCCCCAAATACTTGGTAATATGATATAAAGGATAAGTTAATAATTTATTTGAAATGTTGGAAAAAAATATTAAACACAAAAGATATTAAACAGAATATTTTTAGTCACTTGTGTTAAATAAAAAAACACACTGCTAAATAACAGAGGGTTAATTAAATTAATAATAATACGTTAGTAAAAGGAAGAAAATATTATATTCGTCACAAGGAAAAATGAGAAAATGACAACATCTGTGTTTAAAATATACCTAAGTATAGATCATTTTCTCTGACGTCATAATTCAATCAAAATTTAAGGAGACGCCATCTTGGGTTTCAATTTGATATTATACTTTAAAAAAAAATGAAATATCACTTGTTGTAAATATTACCTTATTCCATTGATTAGGCACAAGAAAAGTAGAATTATTAGGCAAAAATATATTTTTCTTTCAATTGGTATAGTTAAATTGTATCTTCACTATGGAAATAAGATTGTTTAAAGATGAAATAAAATATTTTTAATAGATATGAGGATAAGATATATTATAAAACTACCAATCAGATAGGTACATTTTTGTAAGAGATTCTTATCAGTTATTGGTCCCATTTCGATATCCTACACATAATATTAATTGGTAAACATTGTCATAAAACTTAGATATTTATGGTCCAGAAATGAATGATATCAATAATGCGGATGATACGTAAAACGCTCAAAACGTACATTAAAAGTGACATCAGCTGGGGTAAGTATCGTAGCCATACAAAATTTCCAGTACTTAAAAAAAGTATATAACGACGTAGTTCAATGGATGCCGCGCTCAGGAAAAATCATGTTCTTGAACTCAAATTGCATAGTTCCATAATCAGTAATTCCAGAAAAGTAAATATACTTAATTTATGTGGACTTAAAAGACAATCTCTAGGTAAGATGGAGTAATTGTAAATATATAATTATTAATTATGCATATTGAATAATTGTCACTCCATCTAACCAATTAAAGAAACATCGTATGTCAACCCTTCTAGACGGGGAAGTGAGTTATATCGAGATCGTTTGCAACGACGCCTACTCCAAGGATATCATTACCAAGATTACAATGCTGAGGAATGACAAAGACAACATGAGATATAGCCTGGGAGCTACGAGGCAAAAGAAAATCAATAGTTGTGTGAAGAAAACTTTGCAAATTTCTGACCCTGGTCTAAGTAGTATCCATTCTCGCCAGACTCCAACCCTCTTGGACATAGGATCTGGTGTACCACGGAGAGGTTGGCTTGTGTCACCTTGCATGTGAGTATGGATACCCTCAAGCCTGCTGTTGGGATTTATTTTGTTGACATATCGAAGGAATAGGTGAAGAAGACTTGTAATTAATTCAGACAAAGAATCAAGGCCGTAATTGAGGTCAAGTGTGGTCACTTTGAGATTTAACAGTTTGTATAAAATAAAATAAATATGAAAATTCTCAATTTATTACTACTTGTACTTTTCGAGAATCTTGATAAAGTTGAACTGGGAAACACTGACGGACTTCTGTACTTTTGGAGTTATGGTAGAATATTTTTCAAAAAAAAGAAAAAAAATATATGTAAAAGTATTTTTAAACCAATATAAGTTTTTTTTTTCCTTTTGAGTTCCTTGCTGTAATTTAGTCATTGTTAATACAAGTTCTTATTACTTACAAACCAATTATTAATGTCTTTACTACCCAAAAATAGAATAAGGCGGGTATTTTAAGAAATTGACTTTATTTAAAAAAAAAACCACTTAAAAACTGCAAATTGCTTTTTTTTTCTCTTTTCAAATGAAAAAAAAATTGAATTATTTAATTAAGACAAATTTTTACAAATAACATTATCATATTATTTTATAGTTAGTTATTTAATACTTTCGAAATGTATATTATAAACATGAATAAATAGGTCGCTCACATGAAAAAGCACTTTTTTATTGAATTAATTACAACAACACGAATTCTACTTTGTATTTATCCTTGTAAATGCAATTAAATAACACAATTTTCTAATAATTATAATGTATATATATGCAAAACAAATTTGCAACAATCTTCATATTTTATAAATACGAGTAATATTAAATTGGAAAGTTGTTTTAACATTACACAATTTTAACTTGGCTTTCCAGTGATAAGAAGAACATCGGTCGTTATATCAATTTATCTTTTTCTCGATTTCAAAGCATTTTCAAGGTACTTTTAAGAAATACTAATTTGCTTTTCCGTACAAGGTAGTAATTATGACCACGCATAGAAGACACAACCTTTATCTTTTTTTTATTCTTCTCCCACCCTTTACCACTTTATTAAGGTTATCTTGACCGGTTAATCCTTTATTTATATTACAAAAGCTTTAAAGCTCATTGTAAAATTATTGAAAGGTTATTTTTTATGTGAATTAACTAATGATAATAATGATTGAAAAACTGACATTAATTATAAATATGTATATCATTAAAGGTGGTGTTAAGAGTTACATAAGACAGTTTTTGGAGTCCAAAATTATAAATTAGAATAATTAGGTGTCTTATTTGACATAAATGAAAATTGAACAATGAAAATACATTTGATAATAATATATTAGACACTTGGTGCAAAAAATGAGATTTGGGTAGTAAATATGAAGAGAAACATAGAAATAAATATGCGTGATACACGGTACCAAAAGAAATTTTTATTTATTGGTGGCATGTTTGGAACTAAAATAAAACTATTATTTTGCAAGTTAGAGGAAAATTATGAAAATATTGTTGAACATATATGTTTTATCTATAATACTTAATAGAATAAAAATCCAGTAACTTGACCTTAATCTATAGTTTTAAAGAAACAACATTAAAATTTCATTTTTTTGACATTTTATAGATTTTCAATTCAAAACGTATGCATGAAGGGTATTTTTTTTTTATGTGTGAAGGTTGTTTTTTTGTTTACATGAGTTGAATAAAAAATAACCTTCGATACCCATTTCTCAACATTTTTTAATTTCTGAAGATTAATTATATCTAATAATTAAATCTTAGTCAACACATAAAAGAAAGTTGATAAGACGAAAATTGTTTATTTCCTATAACAATTTGTAGAGGGTTTGGATTATTATTCCGAAAAAAATCAAACCGGCAAAACATTGGATGGGCGTATCTAAGCTACAAAAAGATTTTTTGGGAGAGTGATTATATTTTCTAGAGGATTTTTCACCCATTTTCAGTCCCATAAATTTTACCCATTCAAGCGTAACTTGGGTTAGCTTCAGTGTCAAAAGTGCCTCAAATTTGGTCACATGAAGTATTTTTTTTCTTTATTAAGGAAAAAAACCATAGAGTGACTATTTTTGAGTGTTTTTTCAAGGGAAATGGTGGTTTCAGTATGACTGAGAATGATTTACCTAAAAGTATTACTTATAAGGAGGTTTAGTAATGTCCAGAGGATTTGAACTGGGTGTTGTCCGTGTTGATTTTAATATTAAAATTTCCAATGAGACTACTGAAAAAAGTTGCGATAAATGTTTTATCAATGAAAAAGGGAATACAAAGATTTCAGGACAAATAAAAAGAAGGATTACTATATTGTAAGTATTTTAATTATTTATGGCTGTCATAAATAACAAATATATAAAATAGATTTACCAGATACTTCATTTCTACAAGCAAAATATCTCAAATTCAGTTGTAAACTATGCTATCTGCATAGTTATTGTATATTTAAGTTTACTTTTCAAGGAATTATAACTATTTTATTGTATGAAGAAATTATGCTGTTATATACAAGTTCATACGTCGATCGAAATAAATATTGTTAGAATTATAATAGTTAAAAAAGATAATAATATAAATTTTACAACGCTGCAGCTAATAGTCAGAGTAAACTAGTCACAATCTATTTGAATGAATGCAATTGCAGATAGGTTTGATAAAACCAAAAAGCAGAGTATTGCATTGACTAGTGTCAGAGAATATTCTAGTTAGTATTGTATTGTTGCTTCTGAACTATGGAAAAATATTTACTTTTGACAAAAAAAAATTACAAATTTAAATCTCCATTAATCGTTACCTCCTAAGTTATTAAACTCATTTTTTCTGTTTTGTCTGTTTGTATGTTTATTATTTGCATTGGGTAAACAAAATGTCAAAACATGATATGAACCAAATTCTTGATGGTCGCACACGGTTAATGAAGAAGAATAGGTAAATCTGAATCATATAATTCATCTGTCAAGACATAAAAACAGACCAAAGGTTGTTTGTCTTCATGATATAAATAGTATATTATGTTTGGGTCTTGTTTGTGATTTTTTTTTCATTACAATATGTAATACAAAAATAATATACCATATACATCAGGACTACAGACTTCTTTTCAAAAAAGATTTCTAGCTTTTTTTTTTTTTTTTTTTTGCTCAACTATGTATGTTAATATAATTATTTCTTTAAACGATAGGGATTGTATGGGTAAAAGATCAAAACATGCATTAATAAATCGTTTTATTATCTTTGAACCCTGATTGCTTGCCTTTAAAGTATCAACTTTATAATTTAATAATCCTGTAACTCACATTGCTCTACATTTAATTGAAGTTTTGTTTAGTTGTTTCTTTTCATGATGATATTCAAAAGGCTAATTTTAACTCGTATTTCAAAGTAAATTAAAAATGTTTGATATGTTAAGCAGTTCTTTTACAAAAGCCATTGGCTTAAAATTTAAATTTGTTAAATATGGAATAAGTCTTACTTTAATTAATGAAAATAAAAATCTTCCACTTTTTGACACGCAATTTTAATTATCAAATGAAAGATTTATCTTAGTTTTTGTTAACTGAAGATTTAAATGTTAATCTCTAGAAAAATTATTTATAGTGTCTAAATCTTACTGTTCTACAAAATATAATTCTTAATTTAATCCATGTTGACTTGACAGAAAAACTAAGACTGAATTTAACATTTCTTCAAGAAGTAAAAATCTGTTTCGTAGAATTGATTTTGCTTTGATCTCTACTACATTGGCTCATTTTGCTAAAAAAAATTATTTTATAAACATAAAACTTTTTCTGGTCATAAATTGATTTGCTTGAATTTATAAAGTTGTTATAAAAATACTCAATTAAGAATATGAAAATGATTGATGGGTGGTATTAATTAAAAAACTAGAAATAATGTTCTAATTGATTTTAATTTTACTTTTTCAAACAATCATGTGACGCAAAGTCTTATAAAAGTTATTCATTTACAGTTTCTTTTGGAAAAAAAGAATGAAAAATCATCAAACCCGAAGCAAAGGAATATTGTTATTAATAATTGATCGATTTTGAACTAATGTATCTTGCAGATTCTCTGTATTTATTAAGGAATGCAGAAATTGCAGAATTGTATGAAAAAATTATATTGAAAGGTTTTACTTTAAAAAGGACACATAACATTTTTTTTATAGACATTTTTTTTTTTTTTTGCACTTAAGCTTACAAAATTTATTCATGAACGTAAATATATTACTAAATAAAGTTTCATTCCAATTTTCAAAAGAAGATACACTTAAAAAAAAGAGGTAATTTCCACTGATAAAGGGAATTCTATGTATTTTTATTCTCAGAGAGGATGATCATTGCTATTCAGTATATCTATCAAATATTATTGACTATAATCAAATTTATTGCTCTGTTGAGCATAGTGTATATAATATTTTATCATATTTTTGTTGAAACATAAATAATATTGAATCTTACTGATGACAATAATCAAGTATATATATTATATTTCAATAAAAATACTTTTGGCTTCAGATAAGAAACTAATCTAGGTTTGATACATCATATACAGATAAGTTTCTGAGTAGCGGAAAAAAAAGTAAAATTATATCTTAGACTTTTTCCGTTTTGGGTTAATACATTTTTACCTTCCACATTAACAGAGGGACAATCGAAAACTGACTTTCATCAAATTTGGTCAACTTTTTTGTGAAAAAAAAGCAGGTTCTTTTCCGTAGAAAAATACCTTTTTATTTGAAATACTAATTTAAGTAAAATAATGTAGTTTCCTTGTTTTATTAAAGATAATTTTCCAACAACTATCTCTTGAACTAGGGGGGCATTTGCTATGTTTCGTTTTGTTCTAGTTCTGGGACACTTAGCCAAAAGGCACTTTGCCGAACAAAAATAATAAATATAGTTGTTGATCATTATGATCAAAGACGATCTTGGAATAGAAAAGTGTCGATAGGGAGTTGAAAGGTGACATAAGAGCTCCAACCTATTCGATCTAGACAATTGATACTTTCGGATATAACATTGAATCTCCATCGTTGCATCATTATAAGAGAATAAATCAATTACTAATTAATCAATCCTTAATCATTGCAAAATAAAAAAATATATTACCTTTTAAAATTTGTGCAACATGAATGGGAATAAAAATTAAGTTATTTAAAATTGCAGCATGAATCATCATCAAATATAGTTTATTATTTTTTCTGGCAATGGGTCGTTTGGCAAAGTGGCTTATAGTATTAAGGGTTTCGCTAAAGTATATCTGCACAATATCGTTTAACATAATAAGGAAACTGGGGATCATTAAATATATATATTTTTTTCAAATTAAAAGGATTTTTACAACAAAAAAAACTGTTCTGAGAGGCCTTAAACTTTGCTTAAGTGAGTTTTTACTTACCTTTAGTCGAAAATGTCGTTTTTCAGTGATAAAAAATATTAACCCAAAAACGGGACAGCCTAATATATCAATATTTTTACCCATAAATGAATATTAGGTAATTTAAAAGAGAAAAAAAACGGGAAAACTTCAAAGGTGGATTTATTCATATAAGGCAAACCTTTATATAAATATATTTGGGCAAATATTGGAAATTGTGATAAAAAATGTATTATTTCCTAAATTCTTATTATACGTATATTTCTAATATAGTATGTATAAATTTATAAGAGGATATTTTTAAATTTACAAACTATGTTATTTCCACATTTCAGAGAAGATAAAAAACAAATTTACGATTATGTATATATATATATTGTTTTTGTAAAAGAATTCGTGGATTCAAGTCAACATTTTCGAGTTTCTATGCTGAATGTCGAGTCGAATTTGTGTGTCGGTAATTTTTTGAAACTTTGCACATAATATAAAAGATTTTATTTATATTACTGTCCTTTTCATCAATAATAAAAGTGATTTATTGTAACTTTACATGGGAACAACGAGGGTATCATTTTTGAAACACATTTGTGATTAAATTAAATATTCTGAAAACCTTGTTGATTGTATTTCTTTATAAGTTCTTTAATTTTCATGACTCATTTTATTAGTATCTACAAAAAAACAAAATTCAAATAAGTAATAGTTTTGTTGATATAGTGAACACTATCTAGAAAGACGTGGGTATCATATTTCAAATATTTTTTTCGTTCTACAACTGTGTATGGATAGGATCAAACAAGTTAAGAAATTAATGAACAACTCTAGAAACGAATCGTTTATAATGCTTGTTTAAATATAAACATAGATTTTCTGAACTAGCCATTCTGATTCTGCCTGTTATATTGTAAAGAGGTCCAAGAAAAAAATATTCAATTTAGAAATAAGACATTATCTTGTATCCACATTGTACTCCAATACAAAAGGTGATGTCTTCGAATTGGAAGTTCAAAAATATGTCAAGTACTTCTGATTCTGATGATAGTTTTGGAAGATGTTATATGTATTTATTTACAACTAATTGCTATATTTAATATTTCAAAAAAATGGACAGAATGTAATCAAGTCACTCAATTCCCTTCCTCTAAGAAACATAAATCAACCGACTTATTAGGAGGGTCAATAATGTATGTCGGCAAAGATAATACAAACTTGCACTAACAAATAGGAAATCAGCCCTTTTTAGACAAGAAAACATTTTGAAGGAAGTCTAATGTCCATCATTTTCAAAACGTAACACCATTACAGATAAAATATTATGAGCTTTTGAACTCTTGATTGATAATTATATTATTGATCATATTGTAAAATGTAGAATAGTTTAGGCTCTTTCCTAACTTTAGAATGATGTATGAACAACCAGCAAACAAGAAATACTTCAACTAATTGCTTAATGTATGGGCGAGGAATCTTAGCCAAAGGGCAGACGACTGAAGTTATTTGTGTCAGAAAAATGGAGATAAATCTCTTCGGGACCACATTGCCTCGCGACATTTATAAGGAATGATTGACATTTATCCGTTTTGATATTTGTTCCACAAGATCACAAAGACTCCAAAACGACAAATTGCCTTAATTTCAACGCTATGAGATCGATTGTTCGGAAATTGGAAGTCAGTGTAAAAAGATCAGGTAAAAATATTGACATTGATCAGCAATTATTCCCAACAAGAGCTAGGTATCTATTTATTCAATATATGGCAATGAAGCATGGTAAATTTGGTTAAAGTTTTCGTCAAAAGTTGATGCTTCGTCCAAATATTTGGTCTATGAGAATTTTTTTCCGAGTAAAGATATCAATTTACCAACTAATAAATCTTTATCAGAAAATATATTAATGAAGATAATGGAACCGTATTTGGGTTAAGCAAGAAATTTAAAATAGATTATTTTTTATGGTAATGTCGTTCCCAAATGAACTTAAAAAAATAGGGCGAGTATTTTAGGAACAATGAATCGTTATCGCTAAGAAATACCTCCTGAAAAAAGGATACCAAACAAGCGTTAAAGTAAAGCAAATTTAGTAAATAGTGGCAAAAAGTTGACTTCTTATCAAGGAAAAAAACCCCAAAATATTTCAATTTTGAGCTCTGTTCACAAAAGTGTGAAAGTTTCAGATGGAAACATTACTTTCAATTTTAGCAACCACTAACAGTTACAAATGTTAAAAAAATAAATAGGTATCATTTGTGATACGACCTTCGTTTAAGGGGGCTGTAACCATCCGTTGATCTAGTAATAAAAGTTTCGAGGGTTTTTGAGTTCACACAAAATCAAAGGTCGATCTTTTTTTAAATTTTCTATTTTCTTTCAATACTGTTGTTCTATTAGAGAAATGTAAAAATAGCTTTTAGTTGGTGAAAATTAGAATGCCCTTTCATATATCTAATACTAGTTTGTTTATTTTGAACAGTGGCGATAAACAAAGCCCATAAAAGTCGTCTTATTTTTTAAATATAGGTAAAAATTATCGTTCTTAAAAATGGTGATAAATTTATAATACAAATATTACAATATAAAAGACAAACACATAAAAAAAACGTAACAGTACAGAAGAAAAAAAAGCAAAACAAGTGTCATACAAAAAAATAATTTACTAAAAATCGCAAAAAGGTATTGTGTTCCAAAGAATAATAGATCTATAATAGAAACTAGGCTTAAAAACGTCAATCTTTGGTTTTGGAGGTAAATTGTATTTTGAGTGGAGAGTCTCGTTTTTTGGAAGAGATAGCCTTTATTTAGTGTCCAGGTTGGAGGAAATAGGTTAATCTTTTTGCTTAAAATTCGGTGTAGTGTAATCATATCTTTAATTGCACATCTATTAGACAAGTTGATGAGGCCTAGTCTTTTGATTTTTCATTCGTACTTCTCATTATCTACCAACGCAGGAAAAAACGACACAAACCATGCTTTCGCCTTTTCTAAGGAATCAATTCTGTAGTTTCTTGAAGGATTCCAGATCTCAGATCCGTAAATTAAAATCGGGAAAACATAAAGTTTTTATAGTTTTACCATAAACAAAGGGTCACGAGTTTTAAAGCTTCTTTTAATAATTCCCAGGTTATAATGTATTGTATATGCCTCTTAAATTTCAAATCACGAAAGATGTGGATTCCAAAGTCAAAGTAATAATCTACCCCCTTAAGACTTGGGCGATGAACTCTTTTTTGGAGAAAGGAAGCAGGACACAGTTATTAATATTTATTGGCATTCTACAAGTTACACTCAAGTTAATAAATTTGTGATAAACATCGTCGACAGAGTTTATATCAGATATATGGTTTTCGTATCATCCACGCATAAAAATGTATCTCCTGAAAAATTATCTACTAAGTCGTTAATGTAAATGTCAAAGAGCGTGGGTCCAAGTACACTACCTTGGGGAACAGATAAAGTAACGTCACTAGGCTCACAAACAGTGGAATTGATCACTACACTATGGTATCCTATTATTCATCCAGGAACTAAGCCACCGTAACAGCCGACCTCTAATTCCGATGTTAGACAATTTAAAGAGAAGATCACCATGAAGGAATTTGTCGAAGGCCTTGCTGAAATCAAAGTATATAACAATATAGTCAAGGTTACGGTTACGACGACTGACGATAACCTACCAGAAAGAAATTAGATTCGAGACTCACAACGTATTAGGACAGAATCCGTGTTGCCTACTAGAAATAAGTGTATTACTCTCAAGGAGTGATTTTAACTTCCGGTTAACAATCCACTGTATTATTTTACCGACATGGCTTGTAAAAGATATGGGCCTGTAATTAGAAAGATATCCCTTCTTAAAGATGGGAATTATTTTGTCATTTGGTGCATATCCCCATTGAAAAGAAATATTAAAGATAATAGATAAAGGGAAGGCAACACTATTAACAATTCCTTTCAATAAGAAGGAGTGAATTCTGTCAGGTCCAGTGGAGAAAGAGCAACAGATATTTACAATTACACCAGGAACTTCTTCAGGAGAAAAGAAACATTCAAAGAGGGACGGGCCCCAGAAATCATATCAATAGAACCCGTATGTACTTGATTCTATTTGGGTTGATAGACTGATGTAAAATATGTTTTAAAACTAGGAGCTATGCCAACATCAACTAAGATAAGTAAACATTAATTATTTCGTATCAAACCAATTCCATTGTTACCATAACCTACTTTCTTCTTTCTGATATATGAGTAAAGAGGTTTCATATTAGAGTGAGAAAGTTTTGATAGTAGCTCAATCTAATTTTTAATCCTATTTTGTCGAATAAGTTTATAAGTTTGACAACATTTTTCTCATATTTTTTGAAGCACAGTAGATTTTGTCGACATGGAAACCGTCTGAATTGACCACGAGAACGTCGTATAGAAGAGCCAAGTCGTTTAATTTCCTTTTCATTTTTATCGTGATTAATCTTATGCACCCACCACGGGATATAGCTACTAACAAGCTCAGTGCACGTGTTTCTTATTTGTGTCCGGGCAGTCTCAACATTGTTAAGGTTGTGGGAAGAGGTAAAATGTCCGGCCCAGTCAATTGTGCGAAGTATTTTATTTATTGAGAGATAGTCACCCTTGGTAAAATCGAAGTATCCTCTAGAGCTGCTATTTTTTTTATAAGCGATAGTTTTAGTGGTGGAAATTAAGATTGGATAATGATCGGATAAATTAATATCGTTCAACACTTTAGTGTTAAAAGTAGAATTGGAGGAGGAGAGAACCAGATCCAAAATATTGTCCCGAGAGTGAGGAGCTTCACTGAGTTTTTGTTCCAGGAAAAGATCTTGAAAGACTTCTATATACAGCCTTACCAGTAGAAAAGAAGGGGATCCAAGATGCCCAATTAATATTTGGAAGATTGAAGTCCCCACAGATGATGGTGTCAGAACGAGTTGATCTTAGATAAGTAGAAATTAATTGGTCTTCATTGGGCTTGGTAATAGGAGATCGATACATAGAAAGGATCCTATGATTATCACATTGGACTTCGCATATTTGGAAGTTTACTTCAGAGATCTCCCTAACTGAAGAACAGCTGAGATCTTCAGAGAAAAAGACTGCCACACCACCTCCTCTTTTCTTGGAACCCATTAAGCGATTTGCACGGTAGATAAGGCTGTAATTAGTCTAAACAGTTTCACCGTTGCTATGATCATCAAGTCATGTTTCTATTATACATACAATCGCAGGCTTGAAGTTGTCAATAATACATCTCAAAATTTCTAATTTATTAAAAGTATTTCATATGTTTATAAAAAATATGGTTGATTTTTTTTTATAGGACAATGTGGAAAATTCCTGACCTTCTCTTTAATTAAAAAAGGCCGGGAGACTCTTCGTTTTTTTAAATGAAGTTTACTTTGATGGTGGTGTTCAATTCTCTTTGAGGTTTTGTGAGGAGGGGGAAAACACGTATTTCATCCAACTTAGGCTTCAACAAAATATTTTTAATACTTTCATCATAAAAACCGACAATGAGTGGTAGATTAGTAACATTAGAGTAATTATTTTTGATTCTGAAAGTGAATTAAATATCATTTGTCTGAATTTGAAATTTGTCAAACATAACTTTTTTGAATTTTGGAATCTTGAGAAAGACCATATATGATTACTTTTCGTCTATTTCATTTCGTACATCGACCAAATCTTTAGATCCTTGATATCAGCAGAGTTTTTCATCATTTCATTTTCAATTTTATTTTGTCTCTCAGTTAAAGGTGAGATAGACGATTTACCGCAGAAAATTTGTGTTTCAATTTTAGCTCGTAGTTGAGAGACATCCCTGATAACTAGAGAAGTGCTCTCCATAATACTATCAGATATTATCTGTTTTATGTGAGACATAAAGGAATCACGTTTATTAGGAGATAGAGAAGATCATCATGAAGATTATTATCAGTGTTGTTATCAACACAACTTTTTCCTTTTTCGCGCTTGCCCATGAAAAACGAGATAATTGTAACAAAAAGGGAACGAACAGAGTATTCGTTTCAGTGAAGAAGGATAAATAGGATTTACCTTCAAAGTCAGAGTAAAGGGAAGAGAGAGAGAGAGAGAAGTCTGATCATAATTAGAATCTGCGGAGGATTTTCACTAATTTCTCGTCAACAATGGCACACACCAGAATATTCAAATGCTTACGTAAAAGAGTGAATCTTGAGAGTATATAAGATGAGAAAGTCTAGTCTGTTTTGAAGTAATAAACGCCAAAAAAGAATAAACTATTTATAAAAGGAGTTACACATGTCTTAACACAAAAAAAAATGAATTAGTTGCATTCTATCATACAAATAATGGCTTAAAAACAAAAAATTATAAGTACTCCATAATAATCAAAAAGTAGGTAGTTCATATTATTTTCAAATACTTTTGAGACCGTTGATTGATTTTTTATGTGTTTTACTTAATAATACTATAGTACTATTGTTTGTTTATTAAATATTCCTTTAATAGACCAGATGGAGTTGCATTGATTAAGTATAAGGTAAGAAAAGATTATAGTATTACATTTACTCCATCTGACCCAGGAATCGTTTTTGTTTTCCATATAGATATAGTATATGTCCTTTTCTAGGAACAACCGTGGCGTGAACCTACACATATTGAGTTCCAGATAATATTTTCTCCCGAGCCCGTAGTCTATTAAGCTACATCGCACAAAAACAACCGGGTATTTTTTTTTTCTCAGATGAAAATACCTTTGCCGTTGACGCCTACAACAAGCAAAATGATCGGGTGATA